>NC_133324.1:769099191-769423142 GCF_042186555.1 Aquarana catesbeiana
CCGAGACAAATGAGGATTAGAAAGCATCAACCATACTTTAAATATGCAAAATCACCTTGCCATGGAGGAGATTCTGTTACCTCAGTTCCAGGATCACGCCATGCCATTAGGTATAAAATTGTATTGGTGTATGCCTCCAATCTCTGGGGGATGATAGCCACTAGTGTACGGGTTTATGTAACTGTATTTAATATCAAAGAAAAATGTAGAAGAAAGATTAATAGATGTAGACAGAGTAAAGAAAAAAAGGGGGGGGGGGGTTAAAGAGAAGGATTCTTTTCCACTCATCGCTATCTACTAATACCTTTCTTTTTATAAATCAATGCATTTTAATTGAGATTTTCAATTGTTTACTAAACAAAACCAGCATTTTCCCCTATCCCCCCACCTTCCATCCATCCCAAAATAAGAAAAACAAAAAACACACAGCGATGTGTTGGTAAGAGAATGGATATCTACAAGGAAGCATATAAGAGCCTTTGAGTGCAGCCAGCAACTTGATGGACACTGGTAATTACACATAAGTTATATGGTGCACACTTTGCAATGACAATGAGCCATGAAGGCAAAGAGAGGAGAAATAATGAAATATACTAACTGCAAGTCTAGTTTGATTACAGAAACTTCAAAAGAGAGTCGGAAGTTGACTGCACTATTTTAATTTAAATCACTTGTGGTGGGTGTCGAGGGAAATTGGAAATTAAAGGGGTGAGCCTGTGTTAGGAGAATAGTTGGTCTGTAATCAGTAAAATGGAGGCAAAATCAGGGGTGCTGAGCCAATCTCCACACAGTATTTTGAATTTATCTAGGCACCCCTGTGTAAGTATATCAGTTATACCTGTGTTACTGTACAAAATATTATTAACCATATTGATCCATTTCACATGGTCTAGTGTAATGGAGGAAGTCCACCTCTATACTTTAAGTTTACAGGCTAAAAATAAGGCTTTTTGTACAAGTATCTCAACAGTGGTTGGGATCAATTCCTCACCCATCAGACCAAGCAAACCTAATTTAGAATTTAAGGGAAAAGCACTGTGAAAAAAGTTATTGACCATGGTTAACACTTATGACCAGTTTTGAAAAAGTTCTGGGTACAGAACGTGGGGCTAAGATTCCCCACACCTCACACAGACAGAGTCTGACCTACAGTCGCATTGAAATAATCTCTGTTGGGTATGCTATGCCCTATGTATAATAAATAACTGGGTAAGCTTTTGAGAAGGTAGCAGGGATACCAAAGTGATTTCCTCCGATATGCATGCCCATTGTTTCCCCTGTCAATTTATCCTCCCCCACTTTTGTTTACATGGAAGGTAGTTTTGGGGGATAAGAGCTGAGGGGAGGGTAAATATAGAAATAAGGCCTTTTGTGGATAAGGCTTGGGCCAGCAGGCCAAATCAAAAGGCTGTAATGAGTTTCAAAGGAGTTGATCTGAACTGGGCTGATTAAGCATGCCCCAATTCAAGATCCTGAAAAAATCTGTGATATGGGAGTGAGAATTCCTCATTAAGATCTTGAAAGGATTTAAGATTACATCCTTTTTATAACTGGAAGAAACTCAAAGCACCTTGAGCCTTCCACATAATTCCAATCTAAAGAGCGCTTAGCCTGAGTTACCTAAAAAGTCCAAATACTCTGTAGTACTGAAAAATTTAATCCAGTAAAACCACAGCTGCCAGTATGTTTTATGGGTGCCTCTACTGGAGGACATGCATTTGATCTTTTTAATTTTAGCAAACCACATCTCTATTGAGAGTACACAAGCCTGATTCCATAAGTTTTGGATACAGCTTTTGGCTGGGTTAAGTAGGTGAGGGAGTATTCTGTGGAATTTTTATATTATTTCCCTTGGGGTGGAATTAGGATGGATTAGATAGAGAAGGAAAGGACCAAAAAATATGTAAGATGTCACCCCTAGCTTGACCACATCTCCAACATGTAGGACCAGTGGGGTACTGTACTACCATGTCAATATTTTATATCCCAACTTGGTATTGAGTGTTAAAGGAAGTTTTATGTGTGAAAAAAGCATGTCATCCCTTTGTTCTTGCATCAACGCTGACACCTTCTTCCATTGCTTCAGCGCTGAAGATCTTCTTCATCTTCACTATATAAGTCTGTTTAAATATTAAAACTTTCGTATAAGTAATTAGCCTAAGTTTGGAAATACTGTATAATGGTTTTTGAGTTAGAAATGCAGCCACACATTAAACAACTTTCTAAAAGACACCTTATCTTAATAATTCCTATGTGTATATGCCATGCATTACTAAATCACTCTATGGGCCTCGAATTAGCCAAAGATCCCAATCAAATTAAAAACACCAATTCTTATTTCTGCTACCTGCTTTTACAATCTTCATCTTTCTTCTACTGTTTAGCTCAATACACTTGGCTGTCTACCTCTAAATGTAATCTCCTTTTGGATTCATTTAATGCATTTAGCAGATTGTATCACTTTAATTGAATCTATATTTAAATATGTCTGTAGCTTTGCCTTTTTAATGTTTTGTTTTCTTGCATGCATCTCATGAATATGCAGAATTTGGACTAGAAACTGTTCAAAGTGAAACAAAAGAAAAGATTTCAATATGAATAGGAAAGTACAATGCATCCAAAACTATTTGAACATTAAAAACTAATTACTCTTGAATAGATAATTGTTTCAACAAGCGTCCATAAAATAAATGTAAAGGCAGGCATGTAGTTACTGATAAGAGTGTAATTTCTCAAACTGTTAAAGCGTTATAAAGCAAGATGTGCATAATATCACACTCCATAATTTTTAATGAAAAAGACCAATTAAAATCTCAGGAAGCATGGAAATCAGAGCTGTATCATTATACTGTTATATTGCATTTGTATTAGGTATGTATTTGATAAACCCTCCCACTCCATACTCTACTATACTAAACATAATAAAATAACTAAGAAAACTAGGACAAAAATTGCAATTTAAGAAGACTAAAATGCATTCTGTTATCATTAGATGGCAGTGCTGCCATAAGACACCAGGATTTTTAGTACACATTTAGCTCACATCTCTGCAAGTTTATGGAAGAATTGCAAGCTTTTGTACAGTTTTATACATCCATTGGAAAACAGTTTTTGAATTCAGAATATTTTGCTGTGTTTTCCAAAAGTTAATGACTACCCATTCCATTGCAGTGACGGTACTGACTATTGACTGTGTGACCTTGGATATTCCAAAGCTTCATGCTGAATCTAGGATAAGCCTTACATAAACATAAGAAAACAGTGACATGTAGTGTGAAAAGAAATGTATTTTAATAGCTGTAACGTAGAAATAGGCAGTTTCTTTTGGACTTTAGGTTAATTTAATAAACTGATGCGAAGTGAAAAGAAAATATGTAACCTGCAGTTTTCCATAACAGCCAAGATCAGCTTACTGTAGTTAGGTCCTTAAAAAGATAAGATCTGTTGTTAAGCTTTAATGCACTAGTAAAATTAGCAAATTTAATTGCATTTTGGATTAAGCCCGATAGACTGGAGTTTGCTTGTTTTATTTATTTATTTTTGGTGTATATCAGTGTGGAATCATTGGAAGCAGCACTGCAGACATGAAAAGTGTCATATATTACATGCAAACATTTTAAAAGCAAGTGTAGCCAGTTTTGCTAGTGGTTACAAATGTTTCCCTGTTTGGAAGCTTTACTCTTTACCTGTGACACAAGGAGGGCTAAATGAATTGCCAGCAACTCTGAGCTGCAATGATTATGTTAGGGTACACCATGAACAATGCTCAACTATGGAGCGTCTTCAACCCTCGGGGAGGCCATTTTGGGTGAGCCGATATGTATGCAGGACTGTATGCAGCCACAGAAAGAGCTGGAGGAAAGCCCTGCCCATCACCTGGGGAAAGCAGAGGAAGAGGAGACTTAGTTGTGGATTTTGGGAAGAACAGAGCCTGCTGACAGGAACTATGATTGTGGGGAATGTATTCCCTAGGGAGATTGAGCCTGTATACAGATTATCTCTGGAACTACAGATCCAAGAATTACCTCTGGAGAGAGCAAAAGGAAGGACTATTCCTAGGCTAGGGGAAATCACACAGAGGGTGTGGTGGAAGACACACATTGTGTAAGAGGCTGCTGTTGGGTTGGCTTGCTGCAGTGTTGGAGATGCAAGGAGGCTGAGTAGGCCCCTGGTCTGAGTAGCTTCCTTGTCTGTGGTAATGCCACTGTCAAGCCTGGTGTTACCACCTGATCACTGCAGCTGACACAGCTGAGTTCAGGGTGGAAAGTGGGAGGAGCCATGTCAACACCCTAGTAGCCAGTGAGAGGTCACTGACCATAACCTACCACACGTTACTTACTGTCGGAACTTAACTGTATCTGAGCACCACAAACTAAAAATGCGTTTTAATAAATGTTTAATATTCAGAGCAAACGCACCCATTCATCCATGGCTCCATGCTTTTTTTCGCTGTTAAAACACTATGAAAAATACCCCCCAACTTGTTCTAGTCACAGCCATTTTAAGTATGGGCGGATGATTCATGTAGCATTTACTTCCTGAAATCCAGTTTCCCTTAGCTCAGGCATACAGGCTGGAGGGCATGCAGGACCTGAAGGGCCTAGTATGGATTTTGGGGGGACCCCCATGCATTTTTTTTTTTTTTTTACATTTTGGTGCGGGTTCCCCTTAATATTCATACCAGACCCAAAGGGTCTGGTAATGGACTGGGGGGGACCCATGCCGTTTTTTTCAAGGTTTTTTTATCTATAATGGCCGGGATCTGACAATTCATTACAGCCGTGAGCAGTTTTAAATAACTTTTTTCTTTTAGAAATGTCATTTTGCTGTGGTATTATTCTAAACATGGGAAAAATTGCATACTTTACAGGCATACTAAGGACACCCCCAAGGCATGATATTTAAAGGAATTTTTCATTTTTATTGTTTCATTTTAAGCATTAATAAAATCACTGTTGCTGAAAAATTGTCAGTTTTTAAAACTTTTATTTGCATTGATAGATGTCCCCTGGGGCAGGACCCAGGTCCCCCTACACTTTTATGGCAATAACTTGCATATAAGCCTTTAAAACGAATACGTATGATTTTTCATGTTCGCGTCCCATAGACTTTAACTGTGTTTGCTTGTTCGTAAAATGTTTTGCCTGTTCGCATGTTCTGGTGTGGACTGAACGGGGGAATGTTTGGCTCATCCCTATATGCCATCCTATCAATTTGCTAATGCTAGCAGCATAAAGATTAAAAAAATTATCAGGCATGTATTGACATGTGATCATATACCCGATGAAGGGGTCCTGCTGGCTCTGAAAAGTAGTACTCAACTATGATTTGATCATTCTTCAGTAGAACTTTTGGACAGTACTCAATGATTCGTGGTGTGCTGGCAAATATGTACATTGATATTTTTCAAGAGGGCGTATATGCTGGTGGCCTTTTCTGCTGAAGGTACTGTATAAGAAAAAGGAAGGTGGGAATTTAAATGAGGCTATTGATTTGTGGGGGTGAGATAATTAGAAAATATATTTAATTGGCATATTGAGTCTGACAATACATAACAATGATGCACATAGTACAAAAGGTTTAATATGTATACACGCACACACATACATGGTGTTGACCTCATGAATACATTACATATACATATCATAGGGACGGCATATAAAATTGACAAGAGATTTAATATGGATAAAATGAATTATTGCAAATTCATATGTGTACACGTCATCTAAATAGCACTATACAGTGTAATCAATGGTAAGAAACACAGTTTAATCATTTGGTTGTGGATATTGAGTCTAAGTAGATTGCTATCCGTAGGCATGAGAATGCGTCCCAAAAGTCAGACGCGTTTCGTGGATAATACCACTCTTCAGGGGCAGATGCATGCAACTCTATAAAAGACAACAAAATATGAGTAGACCAGTATGATCAAACGTTATACCCCTCAATGGGGAGGATGTGTGCAAGAAAAAAGGGAGTGAGTTAATCATCCCTCTTAGTACTTACATCATGATAAGTCTGGAAAATGGGGGACGAGGAATCAGAGGCTGTCCCAATTGCCTGTACCGGGAGCTGTGGAAGGTCCCCCCCCAAAAAAATGGCATGCCAAATGTGCCTTGTCGGGGGGTCAGGAACTCCGCTTTAAGAGTTACTCTACACCAGTTGCCCCACCCAACCTCTACCCTGCCCTGCCCCTAATTCCGCCCCTAAACATGCCCTCGTAAATGATCATATTTTATCCTTATTTTATTTATCACAGTCAGATCAATGAAATATGATTGCCGGTATTGGTTATAATATTGGTAATAATTACACTGAATAAGGAAAACAAATAAAATTAGTTTACCAGTTATCATATTTCATTGATCGAACTGTGATGAATACAATATAGATAAATTTGATTGGCTACCAAAGGCACTGTACACATCATTACTGCCTTGTTAAGTAAATATTTTAATGCTATAGTAAATATAGCATGAAAAGAATTAAAACCAATGAATGACACTTTCACTGATTTAGGATGCAGAGAGACTTACAGCAGAGCACAGCACTGGACAGGGATGCGGGAGCTTCCATAGTCAACTTTTCCTATAACCAAGCAGGTGATTGGTTGCTAGGTGGTCCGAGCAACCAATCACCAGCTTGATAGTAAGAAAATTAAACTTTGGCAGCTCCTGCCCATTCAGCTATCAATAATACAGCTGCATCTTGGATGTCCCTAGAGAGGAACCACCCTGTGACAGTATGGGACAGTATTACACTACAATAGCACAATACAAAGTGTTTTTGAATGACAATATTACACTATAAAAGCACAAAAAACAATGTGATATTGGGACACTATTCTAGTCCAGAGACTGCGTTGGTATGATAGCACCATGGCATACAGAGAGGTATTGTGTGCTGTTATTGTTGTAAACAGAGTCTGAATTGGGAGAGGGATGTTCTGTTGCATCCTCTGGTATCAGGTGCAAACAAAATTCTAGCATGAATGTGCAACAGCCGCCAGCACTAACTTACCTTCATCTGTGCTGTCTCTGCAGCCTCACACTCGCACCAGCACTGAGAGAAGGTGCGATCATCTCACAGCCACACCTCCTCCACGAGTCCCACCCAATCGAAATGCTAGCCTCACAGGCTTGGCCGGTGTCTTGCCAAGAAAGTTCCCCCGGCGGATAAGGACCCCCCCGTACTGCGCAGGCGCAGTGCTTGTGCAGTACGAACTACTAGGAGCCGCCGAAGATAGCCGAAGCTGAAAATCTTCAATCAGCTGTACACGGCGCCTGCGCCCTGGGTCCAGGTTCAAGCCCCACCATCCAAGTGGACCTAGAGGGGGAATAAAAAAGTGCAGAGCGAAGTGAGGCCGTGCCCAAAGCGTGGCGAGCGAAGCGAGCCTGCGAGGGGCCCTCTTACAGGCGCCGTGTACAGCTGATTTCCAACTATTCCGTTTCGGCTATTTCCGCCGGCTCCTACTGCGCAGGCGCAGCTCCTGCGCAGTAGAGGGGGGTCCTTATCCGCCGAGGGGAACTTTCTCGGCAGAACACCGGCATGTTTTCAGAAGACATCAGCTGCTGGGGGAGGAGGTGGGGAGGGATCTGTCCTGGAATATTCCTCCTGGTCTATTGTGGGCACAGTTACCCCACCGAGCAGCACACTTGACAGCTCCGATGTGATACACAGATATGGGTAGGACCCGCGGCACTGGCTGTCCATGCTTTCTGAATACCCAGCCTGGGACAAGGTCTTATCAGGACAGATGATTAAAATCCATGACAACAGTTAGCAACTATGGGCTCCACACTCGCCCTTAGCTTATTTTCACTTGCCTAATGCGAGCAGGCGAGTGTAAATTTTGAGGACTGCTGTAGGGGAATGGACTATGCAATGAAATCTCTAAACACAGTTGGGAGGTTAAAGGCAATTTGGTAGATGTACTGTACTTACTATTATTCCAGGCATTATACTGTTTCCAACCAGGGACCCAGAAACTGAAACTTCTTCCTCCATCAAACAGTCAGGGCTCCCCTTGTACTCAGACTTGGGAGCAACATTGTCTGATTTACAGCATTCTTCTTGCTTAATCAAAGAAAAATGTAATACTCAAATGTTTCCCTTAGATGTGAAATGCTTTTTTAAGGATCAGTTTCCTTTTGATTCAGATTCTTCCAGTTAGTTTTGGATTTGATGAAGAAGATAGGAGGACATTTCCTCAGATTCAGATAATTTGTCTATGGAAGAAGGCTCCCCTGTCACTATGTCCCCAAAATTAAAAGAAATCATTACAGTGCTTGCCGAGGAGGTGCGCAAATGTCATAAACTGGACACAGCTGTGACCACCATGGGGTCTAGGAAACAGAAAAGGCCTCCAAAACATTATCTTGTACATTCCTTGGCAAAGGATGTTTTGTATAAGGACTGGAAGCATCTTGGAAAGGTTTTTGCACTTCTGAAGCAACAGTGTCAAGTCACCTGAGACCAGGTGATAGATGCACCCTGTTGGGGTCAGGAGTGCACCGCTGAGGTAGTGGACCCTACGGCTGACTGCTGCGGATGGAGCTCTGGGTGGTTCAGGAAAGCAGGTACTCTGGAGCACCAACATGGATCACACTGGGAACTAGAGCATGAGATTTCCCAGGGTGCGGAATCTAAGAGCCAGTGGGTGTTCACTAGGGCCACTGATGGCGGGGATGGACTTCTCTGCAGTCTGGTTCCAGGTTGCGGCCCCAGGGTCTCCCAGCTCACGCTC
The DNA here is from genome assembly GCF_042186555.1 of Aquarana catesbeiana. Classification (NCBI taxonomy): domain Eukaryota; kingdom Metazoa; phylum Chordata; class Amphibia; order Anura; family Ranidae; genus Aquarana; species Aquarana catesbeiana. Next base: position 769,107,938 of record NC_133324.1, read on the forward strand.
ACTACTGAAGGATAGAAAGGAAGCAGCAGCCTGGAACAACAAAGATAGTCAGGAGATAAGCCAAAAGGTCAGGGCAACATGCAGATGGGGATAGTTAAAGAACATGCCGGAATATGAAGCAGACAAGGCCAGTCAAGAACAAGCCCATGTTGGTAAACAGGATCAGACATAGGACACACAGCAATGAGCACATGGAAGCCAAACACACAATATTGATCAGCAAGGCTTGTCTTGCAGTGCACAGGTAATATAGTGTTCCTAATTAGAGGCTGGGGTGGAGCCATACTTGAGGGAAGATTACAGCTTGAACAGTGTGAACAGTGACTGGCCTCTAAGCTGAACACAACAGAAAGGTGAGCAAATAGACAAGACAACTACTGCAGAGTCGTGGCAAACTGTATGCCATTGATTAGGAATTCCATGGGATGGATAATACACTTTAACAGTTCTTTTGCATTGTGCTTCTGATTGTGCAGATGGGAAGGAAGGTTCCTCTGGCTGAAATGTTGGTCGGCTGAACCTGCCTCTAAGAAAATATTAGACCAAATGCCAATTGAAAGTGAATGCCCCTTTGGGGAGTCTTTGGATGCATTCATCAAGGATGGTAAAAATACTCTCTTATCCAGTAAGAAGAAGATGAGGGTCTCCATATTTAAGATGGATCCCTTGGAACAGAAAAGGCTGTTCTTTTGTTCTCCCCAGGCATCCACTTCCAAGTATTGGCCTTACAAACTCTCCAAGTCAGATTCCAAGTCCTCTTTGTCGTGCCCCCAATGTTGTTAGTGGGGGTCTGCTGATATTTTTGACTGTTTGGTGTCAGGAGATCCCAGACATCTGGGTACAGGAGGTTGTCTCTTCTGGTCACTAACTGGAGTTTTAAAACCACTCTCCATCTTATTTTTTTCCCCTCTCACTTGGGGAGACTCACTCTCTCCCCTAAATTCGGAAGGTGGTCCTATGGGGTCATAAAGGTGGAGCTGACCTTCAGTATGCTAATATGAGGAAAAGTCAGGAAAGGTAAATTATGGTAACTGAATGCCTCTGGTTTACAGTGCCATCTTGCCTGCCCATCAGAGCTGCCCATGCCTCCTACTGTACATACTACTATAGATCACAGATGGTGGCTTGGAGTTCCCAGGAAAATGGTCATCCAATATAATATACTGTATATACGTTATGTGTTTATATACTGTATAATATATATATATATATATATATATATATATATATATATATATATATATATATATATGTATATATATATATATATATATATATATATATATATATAAAGTGAGTACACCCCTCACATTTTTGTAAATATTTGATTATATATTTTCATGTGACAACACTGAAGAAATTACACTTTGCTATAATGTAAAGTAGTGAGTGCACAGCTTGTATAACAGTGTAAATTTGCTGTCACCTCAAAATAACTCAACACATAGCAATTAATGTCTAAACCGCTGACAACAAAAGTGAGTACATCCCTGAGTGAAAATGTCCAAATTGGGCCCAAAGTGTCAATATTTTGTGTGGCCACCATTATTTTCCAGCACTGCCTTAACCCTCTTGGGCATGGGGTTCACCAGAGCTTCACAGGTTGCCACTGGAGTCCTCTTCCACTCCTCTATGACCACGGAGCTGGTCGATGTTAGAGACCTTGTGCTCTTCCACCTTTTGTTTGAGGATGTCCCACATATGCTCAATAGGGTTTAGATCTGGAGACATGCTTGGCCAGTCTATCACCTTTACCCTCAGCTTCTTTAGCAAGGCAGTGGTCATCTTGGAGGTGTGTTTGGGGTCGTTATCATGTTGTAATACTGCAGCCCAGTCTCCAAAGGGAGGGAATTATGCTCTGCTTCAGTATGTCACAGTACATGTTGGCATTCATTGTTCCTTCAATGAACTGTAGCTCCCCAGTGCCGGCAGTACTCATGCAGCCCCAGACCATGACACTCCCACCATGCTTGACTGTTGGCAAAACACACTTGTCTTTGTACTCCTCACCTGGTTGTGGCCACACACGTTTGACACCATCTGAACCAAATAAGTTTATCTTGGTCTCATCAGACCACAGGACATGGTTCCAGTAATCCATGTCCTTAGTCTGGTTATCTTCAGCAAACTGTTTGCGGGCTTTCTTGTGCATCATCTTTAGAAGAGGCTTCCTTCTGGGACGACGGACATGCAGACCAGATTGATGCAGTGTGCGGCGTATGGTCTGAGCACTGACAAGCTGACCCCCCCCCCACTCCTTCAACCTCTACGACAATGTTGACAGCACTCATACCTCTATTTACCAAAAAACAACCTTTGGATATGACACTGAGCATGTGCACTCAACTTCTTTGGTCGACCATGGCGAGGCCTGTTCTGAGTGGAACCTTTCCTGTTAAACCATTGTATGGTCTTGGCCACTGTGCTGCAGCTCAGTTTCAGGGTCTTGGCAATCTTCCTATAGCCTAGGCCATCTTTATGTAGAGCAACAATTCTTTTTTTCAGCTCTTCAGAGAGTTATTTGCCATGAGGTGCCATGTTGAACTTACAGTGACCAGTATGAAAGAGTGAGAGCGATAACACCAAATTTAACACACCTGCTCCCCATTCACACCTGAGACCTTGTAACACTAACAAATCACATGGCACCGGGGAGGGAAAATGGCTAATTGAGCCCAATTTGGACATTTTCACTTAGGGGTGTACTCACTTTTGTTGCCAGCGGTTTAGACATTAATGGCTGTGTGTTGAGTTATTTTGAGGGGACACTGTTATACAAGCTGTACACTCACTACTTTACATTGTAGCAAAGTGTCATTTTTGCAGTGTTGTCACATGAAAAGATATAATAAAATATTTCCAAAAATGTGAGGGTTGTACTCACTTTTGTTAGATACTTTGTAATACATAAATAAATAAATATATATATATATATATATATATATATATATATATATATATATATATATTAGGGGTGCTGAAATTAATTGTTGCTTCGATGCATCACGATTCGGGTGTCCCCGATGCGGCATTGATGCATAGGGACCGGAAAATCGATGGTGAGTGATGTCATGGCGACTAGCCCCGCCCCTCCCAGGAAAGCACTCAGACTGTATTTTTAAAAGTACTTTCTTTTAATAAATTCTGTGGTCATGTGCACGAGTTTCCCAGGTCTAGAGATGGCTATTATTATAGCTTGGGTCCCAAGGACATATTAGATCATGCCCTTCCACACCCATGTGAGTTGTACAAATTTTATACATTTTGTGAAAGATGGCAAAAATGAAGGACAGTATAAAGAATCAACATTTAATTCAAAATTTGTAGCTACTCATATGAACTATTTTATGATAATGAGCAAAGTTATTGTATCAAACTGGCAGTAGTTACATAAAAGGATTTGGCTCAGTTACATCAGAAGAAAAGGGCGTTAGATATTTTGGAGAAAAGCTGTAATAGAAAAACACTGATAACGACAGGTAGGAACCTCAAAGCTGCTAATTAATTGCTGACAGTATTAAGAACAGAGATGCTGGAGAACAAAGAGTTTAAGATGGATGTTAGCAACAATGATTAGAGTGAAAGATTAATGTACTTCAAAGAAGAATGGATACCTACTGAGTACTATAAGAAAAGATAATGTACCATATTTGATAAAAGAGATATATTCTAATTGACTAACATTTTGAATAGTTTTAATCATCCTGTCTCCCCAGATGGATGTAATACATATAAATAAGAAATGCAAAACCCATTCACATTAAATAATCACCATCCCATCCTGCCAATTCTTCAGAAAAAGGTGACAACTGTGATGGGGTAACAAAGACCTCAAAAGGCACCCCGTCTTTCCTCTCAGGCACAAAAAGCTGATGACAAAGATGGATTTATTTTCTTTGGTTTAAACATCTATTTTGTCCCAAGTAAGTATCAATGTCAAGGTCTGAAGAATACATACATGTACAAGCCTTTAGGGAAGGAATATTCATTTTATGTATTCTGTGGTAAAGAGATTTTGCAAAAAAGTTGAAGTGCACTCCATACAGCACACTGGCAATAGATGTCTAGGTCTGTGACAATTATATAGCCAACTGAGTATGTCAGTTTTACTCTTTTGCATTTAAAAAGTAGTTTTATTGATCAATTCTGTTGAGGCAAGCAACATTTCAGAGCCACCACAAGGATTCCCTCATCAGGCAATATACAGTGTGGGAACATGACATTTAGTATTAATTAAAAGCAGGGGCGTAACTACAAGGGTCGCAGGGGTCGCAATTGCGACCTGGCCCCATGCTCCAGGGGGCCGGTGTGGCTTCCCTGTACAACTGGATAGGAGGGGCTGTGGGGCAGCATATAGAGGAACTGATCCCCTCCAATTCCTTCCTGCAGCTGCTGAAAGCCTGCTTCTCCTCCTCTCCCTCCAGCAGGAATTCAGCGACTACAGGAGAAAAATGGAGAGAACTGGTTTCTCTATATGCTGCCCCCACCATCCCCTGTATCCAGCTTCCTCTTCTTTCTGCTGCCCTGGGGCCCTTTTGTGCTCCCCTCGTCCCCCTGCAGCTCTGCTGGCCCCACCCCTCACCTCTCTCCCCAGCTGATGCTGGGGATGTTCTCTGGATGGAGAGCGGCAAAAGGGGCCCCTTCCTTTTCTGAATGGACAGAGTCAGTGATAGGTACTGATCACTGACTCTGCCCAGTCATAACTGAAGCATAGTAAACTGTGTTCATTGACAATAATTGTTAAATACAGTCAATAGTTACAGCCATATACAGTTGTGCTCATAAGTTTACATACCCTGGCAGCATTTATGATTTCTTGGCCATTTTTCAGAGAGTATTAATGACAAAACATTTCTTTCACTCATGGTTACTGTTTGGCTGAAGTCATTTATTATCAATCAACTGTGTTTACTCTTTTTAAATCATAATGACAACAGAAACTACCCAAATGACCCTGATCAAAACTTTACATACCCTGGTGATTTTGGCCTGATAACATGCACACAAGTTGACACAAAGGGGTTTGAATGGCTATTAACCACTTGCCGACCGGCTCACATCGATATACACCAGCAGAAGGGCACGTACAGGCATATTAACATACCTGTACATTGCCCTTTAAGAAGCGGCTTGCGGGCGCATGCCCATCGCGAGCTGCGTGAGTGTGATCGCGGGTCCCGCGGACTCGATGTCCACGGGGATACCTGCGATCGTCTCACAGAGAGGAAGAATGGGGAAATGCTGATGTAAACAAGCATTTCCCCATTCTGTCTAGTGACACTGACACTGATCACCGCTCCCTGTAATCGGGAGCAGTGATCAGTGTCGTGTCACACATAGCTCATCCCCCCACAGCTAGGACACACTTAACCCCCACAGCACCCCCTAGTGATTAACCACTTCACTGCCAGTCACATTTACACAGTAATCAATGCATTTTTAATCACACTGATCACTGTATAAATGTGAATGGTCCCAAAATAGCACCAAAAGTGTCCGATCTGTCCTCCATAATGTCGCAGTCACAATAAAAAACGCTGATCGCCGCCATTACTAGTAAAAAATAAAATATTAATCATAATGTCAAAAAACTATCCCCTATTTTGTAGACGCTATAATTTTTGCACAAACCAATCAATAAACACTTATTGTGATCTTTTACCAAAAATATGTAGAAGAATATGTATCGGCCTAAACTGAGGAAAAAAAATGTTTTTTTATATATTTTTTGGGGATATTTGCATTTTTTTCAAAATTGTCGCTATTTTTTTGTTTATAGTGCAAAAAATAAAAACCGCAGAGGTGATCAAATACCACCAAAAGAAAGCTCTATTTGTGGGGAAAAAAGGACGTCAATTTTGTTTGGGAGCCACATCACGACTGTGCAATTGTCAGTTAACCACTTCCCACCCAGCCACTGCACATAAACAGCCGGGTGGGAGCTCCCTCCTTCTGACTGGACGTTCCCGAACGTCCTTCAGAAGGAGTGGGATCATGTGGGCGTGCTCCCGCGCAGCCACGCGATCCCGATGCACGCGCGTCACCCGGACACACCGCATCTCGGAACAGCAGGAGGGCAATGTGATTTGCCCTCCTGATCCGCACAATGGCTGTGTCTAATCACAGCCATCGTAAAGTAAACATGGGGGAGGGGTGGCATCTGACAGGGGATCGCGCCTCCACGTGCCCACGCAGCAGCGCGATCCCGATCTGCCTGTGCCACCCAGAGACAGTGGAGTGGTACAACACAGGAGGGCCCTGTGATTGGCCCTCCTGATCACATGACGACTGTGTCCAATCACAGTTGTCATGTAATGTAAACAGAGAGCGGTTGTAACTGCTCTCATCTCTTCCTCTCCTCACACAGGGCCAGTGAGGAGAGAAAGAGAGATCTGTGCTGCAGCCGGGAGATCAGTGAGTTGTATTTGTCTGCTGTTTACCCACTGATCACCCAGCTAGTGTCCCCAAAACACAGTGTCCCCAAAATACAAAACAGTGAAAACACCTGTCATACAGTGAACATCTGCCCATCAACAACTGGCACATCTGTCCGCCAACAGCGGGCACATCTGTCCGCCAACAGCGGGCAGATCAGCCCGTCAACAGCTGGCACATCAGCCCGTCAACAGTTGACACATCAGCCCGTCAACAGCTGGCACATCAGCCGCCCACCATCATCAGGCACATCTGTCTGCCAATCATCAGGCACATCTGCCCACCAATCAGGCACATCTGCCCGCCAACATAAGACACATCTGCTGCCCACCATCAGGCACATCTGCCGCCCGCCATCAGGCACATCACCTGCCCGCCATCTGACACATCTGCCGCCCGCCAACATCTGGCACATCTGCCACCCGCCATCTGGCACATCTGCCACCTGCCATCTGCCCATGATCAGGCACATCAGTCCGTCAACAGCTGGCACATCAGCCCGTCAACAGCTGGCACATCAGCCCGTCAATAGCTAACACATCAGCCCGTCAACCATCATCAGGCACATCTGCCCACCATCATCAGGCACATCTGCCCACCAATCATCAGGCACATCTGCCACCCACCATCAGGCACATCTACCGCCCACCACCGCCCCCAATGTGCCGCTCGCCATCTGACACATCTGCCGCTCGCCAACATCTGGCACATCTGCCACCTGCCAACATCTGGCACATCTGCCGCCCGCCATCTGGCACATCTGCCACCCGCCATCTGGCACATCTGCCACCCGCCATCTGCCCACGATCAGGCACATCTGCCTGCCAACATCAGGCACATCTGCCCGCCAACATTAGGCACATCTGCCCGCCAGCATCAGGCACATCTAGCCACCCACCATCTGGCACAGCTGCCCACCATCTGGCACATCTGCCGCCCGCCATCTGACACATCTGCCGCCTGCCATCTGACACATCTGCCACCTGCCAGCTGGCACATCTGCCCGCCAACATGACGAAAAGATCTTGCAGCGCAGAGGAGGCTCTCCAAATACTCCAGAGTATGTCGGATGAGAGTAGCGGGGAATTCTCTCCGTCAGACTCGGATAGCGACTATGAGCCAGTGGAAAGCAGTGGCTCTGAGATGGAAACAGAGGAAGATAGAATCCTAATAAGGAGAATCAGGAGAAATGAGCAGGAGGAGACATTCACCAGCAGCGCAGCACTCCAGGGAATCCACCAGCAGGCATCCACCAGCAGAGCAGCACTCCAGGATGATATGCAGGCATCCACCAGCAGCCCAGCACTCCAGGATGATATGCAGGCATCCACCAGTAGCACAGCACTCCAGGGCATCCACCAGCAGGCATCCACCAGCAGCGCAGCACTCCGGGATAGGCAGGCATCCACCAGCAGTTCTGCAACCTTCCTAGAAGATAGGCCAGATGCTAGCAACGGAGCATCCCATCAACAAAGCAGTGCCCATACTAGCCTCCCAGATGTTCTACTGTATCCAAAATGGCTGCCCGATACGTCAGTAGAACCTGTAATACCCCTTTTTACAGCCCAGCCAGGCCCTCAGATGCAGACGGAAAATGTAACCCCACTTTATTATTTTCATTTATTTTTTACCAATGATCTCCTAACCTACATTGTGGAGCAATGTAATCTATATGCCAGCCAACATATAGCCAACAATCCAAGTTCTTCATATGTCCGTCCTTTTGTTTGGAAACCCCTCACCGTGGAAGAATTAAAAATTTTCCTTGGCCTAACCCTCAACATGGGGCTGACAAAAAAAATGAACTCCATTCCTACTGGTCTACCCAACCTATCCACCACATGCCGGTCTATTCGTCATTGATGCCCAGAACCCGTTATGAGATGATCATGAGATTTTTACACTTCAACAACAATGCCCAATGCCTCACTCGAAATCATCCCAGTTATGATAAATTATTCAAAATTCGGCCCCTAATCAATTTTTTTTGCGCCAGCTTCAAGCAGATGTTTACCCCTGATATAAATATTTGTGTAGATGAATCCCTAGTACACTTCACCAGAAGACTCGGAATAAAACAATACCTCCCCAGTAAAAGAGCCAGACGTGGGGTAAAATTTTATAAGGTGTGTGACAGGGCCACGACTTTATCATTTATGAGGGAAAAGACCAACAGCTAAACCCCCCTGGATGGCCTACCTATATGGGAACAAGTGGCAAAATTGTCTGGCAGCTGATCCAACCATTGCTTGGGAAAGGTTACCACCTATATGTAGACAATTTCTACACTAGTCTCCCACTTTTCCGCCATTTGTACTTAAAGAACACTGTGGCCTGTGGGACAGCATGGACCAACCGCAAAGGCTTCCCACAGAGATTGGTCGCCAAGAAATTGAAGCAGGGTGAAATGGCCAGTATGCGGACTGAAGAGGTACTAGCGGTGAAGTGGAGAGATAAAAAAAGAGATGTCTACATCCTTTCCACAATACATGTTGACACCTTGGTGGAACTTCAGAGAAGAAGAGGCCCCATACAGAAGCCAAAATGTGTGCATGAGTACGACCTATACATGGGGGGGGTGGATATGAATGACCAGATGATGCAGCCCTACTTGGCCACCAGGAGATCACTGTTTTGGTACAACAAAGTCGCCATTTATTTGATGCAACTTGCCCTATTCAATTCATATATTATTTTTTCTAAGTGCACCCAAAGTTCCCTAACCTATCTGAAATTCCAAGAAGACGTCACAGCCCTTCTCTATCCCCAAGGCCAAGCCCCTCAACTAATTTGCTCCGATTCATTAGCCAGACTCCATGAAAGGCACTTTCCCAAAATCTTCCCTCTTACCCAAACAGGTCGCAACCCCCCCAAAAAATTTTGTGTGTGTTCAAGTAGAGGAATTCGCCATGACATATTACTGTCCCCAATGTCCCTCCCAGCCAGGCCTCTGTATTGGAACGTGTTATCGGAGCTGTCATACTTCAGTACACTATTGGTAAAGTGAAGATGATTTTTTCCAGTTTCCACTATCTGCCATTTCTGTGAATGACCTGGACTGTTAACGACTATGCTTCTGCCAAACATGTTTCTGCCTGCAACGTGAATTGACCTCAGCCTGTTAAATGACCATGCTTTTTGCCTGCCTCCTGAACTGATCATTTGCCCTACCACTGTACAGCACAGGGGTTTCACATATCTCAGGGGCTCCAGAAAAGCTTTTCTGAGTGGAGAAAACATTTTTCTCCAGGTTTTTAGTTTTCTCGGATTAGGGTCTGGAGACTCGGAGGCTTCGTAAAGATTTGGGTGGGAAGAAGCCTCTACCCCTGTCCTCAGGTCTTACCTGACCAAGGCCCAATGTACAAAGTGCTGCCTGCTGCCACCTGAACTGGTCATGCCTCTGCCTGCCACCTGAACTGGCCATGCCTTTGCCTGCCACATGAACTTGCCATGCCTTTGCCTGCCACATGAACTGGCCATGCCTTTGCCTGCCACCTGGACTGGCCATGCCTATGCCTGTTACCTGAACTGCCTGCTAAACCTTGGACTGTACTGAACCATTTTTATACTTTTCCATATCTGTCTGCTGCCTGGACAATTCCTGGACATTTCCTTTGGCTGTCTGGACAAATGCTTTGACTGCTCTGGAACGGTATTCCTGCCTGCTAAAACCACAGGTGAGTTTTTTTTTTTTACCTTTTGCTCAGCAGAATGTATTTTGGGGTGTAATTCTTGGTGTGTACATGCTATGTGTTAGAAGCCTGGAGGTGCTACTTGCATGTTGGGCCTTTGTATGTGGCCAGGTAGTGGAAAAGTCTCACACATGGGGTATTGCCATACTCAGGACAAGTAGCAGAATGTATTTTGGGGTGTCATTTTGGCTATGTACATGCTATGTGTAAGAAAGATCTTCTAAATTGACAACTTTGTGAGAAAAAAATAGGTTTTCATTTTCTTTCCACATTTTCCAAAAACTTGTGGAAAGAAATTACATGTTCAAAAGACTCATTATGCCTCATAGAATACACATTGGGTTGTTTTCTTTCCAAAATGGGGTCATTTTGTAGGTAATTCCATTGTCCTGGTGCTCCAGGGCCTTAAAAAATGTGATAGGTACTCAGGAAATGAAATGTGTAATCTATGCCTTTAGAACACCTGATGGTGCTACATGGATGTTGGGCCTCTGTATGTGGCCAGGCTGTGGAAAAGTCTCACACATGGGGTATCACCATACTCAGGACGAGTAGCATAATGTATTTTGGGGTGTCATTTTGGCTATGTACATGCTATGTGTTAGAAAGATCTTCTAAATTGACAACTTTGTGAGAAAAAAATAAGTTTTCATTTTCTTTCCACATTTTCCAAAAACTTGTGGAAAGAAATAGCATTTTCAAAAGACTCATTATGCCTCATAGAATATACATTGGGGTGTTTTCTTTCCAAAATAGGGTCATTTTGTGGGTAATTCCATTGTTCTGGTGCTCCAGGGCCTTAAAAATTGTGATAGGTACTCAGGAAATGAAATGTGTAATCTATGCCTTTAGAACACCTGATGGTGCTACATGGATGTTGGGCCTCTGTATGTGGCCAGGCTGTGGAAAAGTCTCACACATGGGGTACTGCCATACTCAGGACGAATAGCAGAATGTATTTTGGGGTGTAATTGCAATTATGCCTGCACCGTGTGTGAGAAATAACTTGTAAATATGACAATTTAGTGAAGAAAAAAAAATATATATTTCTTAATTATACAAAGCATTGTGGGGAAAAAAATTCAACTTAAAAAAATTCACTATGCCTCTTACTAAATACCTCAGACTGTCTTCTTTCCAAAAAGGGGTCATTTGGGGGGTTATTGTACTGTCCTGACATTTTAGGGCCTCAAGAAATGAGATCAGTGCATTAGGATTGATACACTTTCAATAATGCGTAGTGAAGTGGTTAATAAATACCACCAAAGAAAGCTCTATTTGTGTGAACAAAATGATAAAAATTTCATTTGGGTACACTGGATAATGACTGAGTAATTGTCATTCAAAGTGAGAGAGCACTGAAAGCTGAAAATTGGTCTGGGAAGGAAGGGGGTGAAAGTGCCCAGTATTGAGGTGGTTAAAGTGACGCAGTGCCGAATCGCAAAAAGTGCTCTGGTCTTTTGCCAGCCAAATGGTCCGGGGCTGAAGTGGTTAAAGGTCTCCATCCTCACCTGTGATCTGTTTGATTGTAATTAGTGTGCGTGTATAAAATGTCAATGAGTTTCTGGACTCCTGACAGACCCTTGCATCTTTAATCCAGTGCTGTACTGACGTTTCTGGATTCTGAGTCATGGGGAAAGTAAAAGAATTGTCAAAGGATCTGCAGGAAAAGGTAGTTGAACTGTATAAAACAGGAAAAGGATATAAAACGATATCTAAGGAATTGAGAATGCCAATCAGCAGTGTTCAAACTCTAATCAAGAAGTGGAAAATGAGGGGTTCTGTTGAAACCAAACCACGGTCAGGGAGACCAAATGGAATTTCGGCCACAACTGTCAGGAAAATTGTTTCAAGATGCAAAGAAAAACCCACAATTAACTTCAGGTGAAATATAGGACTCTCTGAAAACATGTGGTGTGGCTGTTTCAAGATGCACAATAAGGAGGCACTTGAAGAAAAATAGACTGCATGGTCGAGTCGCCAGAAGAAAGCCATTAGTACGCAAATGCCACAAAGTATCCCGCTTACAATACACCAAACAGCACAGAGACAAGCCTCAAACCTTCTGGCACAAAGTCATTTGGAGTGATGAGACCAAAATGCAGCTTTTTGGCCACAACCATAAACGCTTATGGTTTGCGCAAAAGTTATAGCGTTTACAAAATAGGGGATAGATTTATAGCATTTTTATTATTAATTTTTTTTATTAGTAATGACGGCGATCTGTGATTTTTATCATGACTGCGACATTATGGGAGACGCATCGGACACTTTTGACACAATTTTGGGACCATTGTCATTTATACAGCAAACAGTCCTATAAAAATGCACTGACTACTGTGTAAATGACAATGGCAGGGATGAGGTTAAACACTAGGGGGTGATCAAGGGGTTAAGTGTGTCCTAGGGAGGTGTTCTAACTGTGGAGGGATGGGATTCCACTGACATGACAGCGATCACTGCTCCCGATGACAGGTAGTAGTAGATCCCTGTCATAGGCAGAACAGGAAAATGCCTTGTTTACATAGGCATCTCCCCATTCTTCCGCTCTGTGACACGATCGCGGGCCCCTGGAGGACATGGTTAAAGGGGGCAATACATGGTATTAAGAACTGGGGTATGTAAACTTTTCATCAGGGTCATTTGGGTCGTTTCTGTTGTGATTATGATTTAAAAAGAGTAAACACATTTGATTGATAAAAAAATGGCTTCAGCCAAACACCAACCATGAGTGAAAGAAAAGTTTTTGTGTTATTATTCATATTCTCTGAAAAATGGCCAAGAAATCATAAATTGTATACTGCTTGAACATTGTAGAAGGGATGGAAATGACCCCCAGTGTTAAGATGGGGTATCAGATATGATGCATCTTGGCGATTGTCCTCTACTAGTTTTGCAGCAAAAGCTGCTTCTTCAGAAGGAGCCAGTCATAAGCATCTATTGAAATAAATCATGATTGTAATTTCATACTTAAGCAATTGTTTATAAGATTAGTACATATTTCAAGACAGAAAAGTTATTTTCTATAACATCAGGCAAAACTGATATGGGTTCTGAGAAGAAAAAACATGCATTGCTTACCCTAAGAGGCTGTGGCAGTAGGTCAGCACAAAGGCACGCAAAGGCGTTTCCCCCCAAGGCGGACATTGGAGGCACTAGGGACCGCTAAATTCTAGATCTACAAAATTTATTGGTAGTGTGGTATATCATCTATCAAATATTTATTTATTGAAAAGTGTATAGTTCAAAGAGAAATGAGTGGAGGAAAGAAGAAAAGAAAGGACAGAATAAACCGATAGACAGAATTTATAGGTTGAATTGCAAATAGCATAGAGAGGAGGAAAAGAAGAAAAAAGGGAAAAGGGGGAAAGAGAAGACAAAAGGGAAGGGGGAGGAGAATTAGGGTTAGATGGAAAGGGGAGATGATGATTGAAGGGAAGGGAAAACCAATCGAAATTAGAATTCTTTATTAAGAAATAATAAAGATTGCGAAAAAATATAAGAGAAAGTAGGTTGAAAAGTTTGATCTATTCAATGTATTTAATAACTGACCTATTGTGTCAGGGTATCCAATATAGCACCCCGGGGAGAGACGCAGGAAGCTTGGTGAAATTTCAACTGGTTGTTGTTAGCAGGGTGTTGCCAGACAGTTGTTAACTGGTGAGTGTTTTAAATAAAGATCTTCTCATGAAGTATATCTCAGCAGGATCACAAGCCCCTGATAGATATGCATATTCATCAGTAGGGAAAGATGATATACACCCGATGATTGCATATATATATAGCATCTCAGTTAGTGCTGATAACTCTGCATCCATGCTTGATGCTAATCTTAGCACCACATGCACGGTTAGCAGAGGGTCAGCACGATTATACAGCTGATGTTCAACAAGACTCATCGTTTGTTGTTCCTGCATGCAGTTAACCCCGGGGAGCGGCGGCCATGCTAGGGGCCGCTCCTGGCGTCCCTATATGCCTCCAATACAGCTGACGCTCATCAGCCAGCAGGCGCCGGTGGATGACATTGTTGGATCCGATTCTCCTCACCGTTACCAAATATGGGATGGGTTATCGCTCACTACGGAGCATCTCCCCTCCCTGGAGAGGCGCATTCCTGCCACTGGGGGAGCTATACCTTAAGCTGCCACACGCCACAGCCAATCTGGAAGCAATGCATGATATATTATTTATAACAATTTATAGCTTTGAATAACATTAGGATAAAAGATGACCAGGTTATAAAAAATAACCATGGCCAGCTTACTAACCAGAACACATACACATATTCGCACGTATAGAAATGTTAACATGTTAACTCCGCATCGGTGAGTCAGTATTGTGATGTTAGTTCATTTTAATTCCATATTGGAATCAGGGAGAAACAGTTGAATCAGTGTATCTCACTAGGGTAGCATTGTTGGCCTCGCATCACAAGGACAGGAATACGTCCAACATGGTCAAAATATAAGTATATTCAAAGCATAGTTATAGAAATGCTGTGTATGTGTGTGTTTCATTTAAGCTGGGAGGCATATTAGCGTTTAGTTGCTCAATCCAAATAGCTTCTCGCTGGAGGATTATGCGATCCCAATTGCCTCCCCGCTACCTAGGGTCGCATTGTTGGCCACGCATCGCAAGGACAGGAATACACCCAACATGGTCAAAATATAAGGATATTCAAAGCATAGTTATAGAAATGCTGTGTATGTGTGTGTTTCACCTAAGCTGGGAAGCATATTAGCGTTTAGTTGCTCAATCCAAATAGCTTCTCGCTGGAGGATTATGCGATCCCAATCGCCTCCCCGCAAATCTTCAGGTATCACTTCAAGCACCACAAGCTACTTCAGGCTCAAATCTGTGGTGCAAGCCTATGTGATGGCCTACTGTGGTGAATTTGCCATTGGCAGAATAATATAGGTGATCTCCTATTCTTTGTCGGAGCTCTTTGATGGTCTTGCCCACATAGAATGCCACAAGGGTTTCTTGGACCACGAGGTCCCTCCTGATAGTGATTGCTTATTAATTTATCTCTCTGTGAAGTTGCCCTGCGAAATACCAATGCTGGGGTTGGTCTGACATACTTTTGATGATTGGTCAATATATGCCAATGATCAGATAGAAGGTTTCTTAATTGGTTATGATGGACAGAGAATTTAGTTATAATTTCAACTATTTCTGATTGTTTACTGCGAGGAGGACCATATAAGAGCGAGGATCTAGTACTTTCCTAGATTTTGTTGAAAGCTTTTCAACTATTTCTGATTGTTTACTGCGAGGAGGACCATATAAGAGCGAGGATCTAGTACTTTCCTAGATTTTGTTGAAAGCTTTTCTAAGGTTAGTTTGAGTATAACCTCTTATTAGTAGGAGTTATTAGTAGGGCAGAAGCCTGAGTATAGAAATCCTCGTGCTCTGTGCAGTTACGTTGCAGTCTTAGGTATTGGGCTTATGGTTTGCTGCAAACCAGAGGACGAGGGTGTGCGCTGGAGGCATGGAGTAAAGTATTTCCAACTGTAGGGTTACTGTAAAGGTCTGTTTTAATTTGGCCATTCGCACCTTAATTCTCAAGTCTAGAAATGGGATGCTACTGGGATCATAACTTAGGGTGAAACGTAGACTGAAGTAATTTTTATTTAGTGATTCAATTAATTTTATCAAGGCTGTTTCTGTTCATGTCCAAGTTAGGAACAGGTCATCAATAAATCTATGCCAGCAGAGGACCTGGTTTAGAAAGGGTTGGAGCAACTCATCTGCAAAAGCTGTTCTCTCCCATCCTCCTAGGAATAGGTTGGCATATGAGGGTGCACAGGATGTGCCCATAGCCACACCCTGCATTTGAAAGTAAATCTGGTCCATGTAAACAAAATAATTTTTAGTCAGAATAAATTCTAGTAATTTAAAAAAATATATATTCAGAGGCCAGGTGTTTCGATCCTATTCTATTAGGAAGATACCAGCCATCCGTACGCCCTGCTCGTGGTGAATGCTCGAGTGCAATGCCTCGATGTCAATAGCCACAAGCAGTGCATTCGGAGGGACCTGAACCCCCTCAATGTGCTTAAGAAAAATCTGTTGTATGTTAAATATATGAGGGTAGGCTAAGGATGTGGGGCATCAAAAATGTGTCAATAAATTTACTAGCATTTTCTGAAAGGGAGTCTATTCCCGAAACTGTCGGTCTCCCTGGTGGAGAGCGGAGATTTTGATGGGTTTTGGGAAGTGTATAAAAGGTAGGCATACGTGGAGTTTTTGTGTTAATGAAATCAGAAGGCTTCGATGCAGAGACCCCGAAATTCTTCGCTATATTGTTGTATTAATGTATCATTAATGGGTCTGTACCATGTAGGATTTTCTAAGATGTCTAGGCAGATTTTTTTGGTATTGGGAATGTGTCGTCAATACTATATTCCCGCCTTTGTCAGACCGTTTGATTATCGTATCCGGGCATACGACATCTGTAGTTTAATTAAGGCCTGTGTCTGTTTTTTAGTCAGGTTCGAAGGTATATCTGACCATTGTTGCTTCTTGAGTGTTTTAATTGATTCATGTAGAAAAGCCCGTATGGCTGGACAAGTCATTAAATCACAAAATTTGCGTGACTTAAGTTTAAACTTTTTTTTGTTGTTGTTGTTCCCCTGTCTCTATTAGGGGGGGGGAGGGGTTTAAAAATGTAGATGGGAGGGGATTTTGGGATGAGGCTGATAGATCTTCATTTCCAGTCCTCCTTTCTATGCTATTTGCAATTCGACCTATAGATTCTATCTATTTATTCTGCCCTTTCTTTTCTTCTTTCCTCCACTCATTTCTCTTTGAACTATACACTTTTCAATAAATAAATATTTGATAGATGATATACTACACTACCTATAAATTTAGTAAATCTAGAATTCAGCGGTCCCTAGTGCCTCCCTTGTGTGCCATGGGGGGAGACGCCTTTGGGTGCCTCTGTTTGTGCTGCAGCCTCTTAGGGTAAGCAATGCATATTTTTTTTCTCAGAACCCATATCAGTTTTGCCTGATGTTAAAGAAAATAACTTTTCTGTCTTGAAATATGTACTAATTATATAATTGTTTAAATATGAAATTACGATCATGATTTATTTCAATAGATGCTTATGACTGGCTCCTTATGAAGGAGCAGCTTTTTCTGCAAAACTAGTAAAGGACAATCGCCAAGATGCATCATAGCTGATACCCCATCTCAATACTGGGGGTCATTTCCATCCCTTCTACAATGTTCAAGCAGCATATATGGCTGTAACTATTGACTGTATTTAACAATTATTGTCAATGTGTTTTTTCCACAGTGTTTTTATCTTCTATACTCTATTAAATCTTATTTAAAAAAAATATATTTATTTTTGTTTATGTTCTTGAGGTACTAAGATAGTCCAAATCTTTGTCCTCCTTACCATGGGCACTTCTAAGGTGACCCCCAGGCTCCTCTTTCTATTACTTTAATGTATTTTACTCTTATCACTGTTTTACTGTACTTGTATTACACTTTTTAAAGTATGCTACTTTCTGGTTCATAGCCACATAACCAGTACATCAGAGTGTGCTCTGGCTAAATTTGGATGTGGATTAGTAGTGGCTGACAAGGTTGTTTTTGTAAAAGGAATAAAAGTATTATTATTCTAATTTGGTTGATGTTGTGGCTAGGTGATAATGAAGGTAAAGATAAAGAAGGTAACCAGTGAGAATATTGCGTTGCGCAGTAAAGAAAAAAAAACAAGTTAAAACTTAACAAAGTTTATTCAATGCATAGTTAAAAAGGTATAAACATCCAATATTTTTTTTTACACATATCCAAAGGGAGGTCACAGGAGTGTGTCTAATTCTAACATGTTTTGCCAAAATTGGCTTCCTCAGGGGATTGATAGAAAATCACTAACAGTCAACCAACTATAAAAAAGATAATTATACAAAAAAGAATATTAGTAAACAGCAAAGTGACAAAATAACATAGTTGTTGTATATAAAATCTTCTATACACATAGTATCTGCTCAGTATAAGCATGACCAACCACACCGTCAGAAGAACACCCAGTGACCGTAGGAGACCCAAAAAAGATCGGGCTAGAAATGTAATATGAAAGAACAAAACTCAATATATAATGGACATGATGTTGTGTCCAAACTACAAATTAAAATAAGTATAGTCTCGTTGAACTTACAAAGTATATCGTTTAGAAAATACAAATGGGGGCGTCTATATGTGCAGGGATAATGCCCAAAGAGGACACACTATAAAACAAACATAAATGCAAAGAAATTACGATTTAAAATAAAATATATCAAAACAGATATATTTTAAAATGTAGTCAGAACCATAAAGCATATGTGTGTGAAAAGAGATATCCGTAGGCATCAGCACATTACAACACAGGTAAGGAACAATCATATCCGCCAAAAAAAATGTCCTTAGCAAAATTGAAAGCACAGTGTTACCCAAGAAAACATAGTATGTACACAGCTAAGCTAAACAGCTCAAATTGCTTGTGGCACGTCCTGGTTACAAATAAACAATCAAATCGACTTTTAATATGTATATTCACGTCCAATACTAGATGTTTGGAGCAAACCACTGTGCTTCAACCAGTGCATAGAGACCAATGGGAGCCATAAATCAATATATTCGAAGTTGTGACAAAAATAATTAGTTATGTACAGTACCCCTGTGGAGGGGCTGCTAAGTGATATGGCCCACCTGTCTCCCAGCTCAGCCTGGCGTTCACCTCTCTTTAAGACAAAAAAATAGCCAATGTGCTTGTTTTTATGTTTTATTGATGGATTTGAACTTGGATAGGGTATAGGAAGTATGGCATGCCCAATGGAATTTCGCAGAACTTGCTGGGACTAACTATATACACGCTGGTATATACACTCCATCTCTCCTCCTGCACATCGCTTCCCCTCTAATGTTCACTCCTTTCTCTTCCTGCACATAAATTCCTCTTTAATGTTCCAGGTACAGCTAGCACATGGTGATCAGGCTTGACACTGGCTCAGCCAGGCCTTAGCAATTGCCTTTTTGCAGGCAGGGGCCGCGGTCCCCTATAGTGTAACAAATAGAAAGTTCTGGTGCTAGCTGTCCTACCTTTGGTTACTAAGCCCAGTAACCCATCTTCAGGCCCTGTCAGCCCTCCTGACTGTAGCTGCCCTTCTTCACTGCCCATGACACTACAGTCCTCTCCACTGGCTCTGCACCAGTCCTCCTGACTGTGAATGTCACTCACCAGCCCTCCTGGCTGTGACCAGTTGTTCCTCTCCTTGGAGACTTGCCTGGAAATGCTCTCTCCTGCTGTCCTCTCTTGCTCCACCTGTGCCTCCTGTCCAGAACACCTTCAAGTTTTCTTGAAGGGCTCCGTCCGCACCCGAGCCCAGGCCCAAGGTCACCCCCAGACAAAGGGGCTTCCTCAAAGGCCCTGACAGCCTAGCATTCCATCTCCAAGCTCTGAACAACTCCAACTCCTCCCCAGCTGGGCTGACCCTGGGTATTGAAGGAGGCCTGTCCCCTGCCAATCCAAGTTGGGGATTGCTCAGGGCTTCTCAGAATACCCCAGGCAGCTCCACCTCTCCTCCTCTCTTTCCAGAACCTTCTGGAAAGAAGAGGGAGGTCCCAGTGATGCTGCCTGTGAGTCACCAGCTGCTACTCTGAGTCACTCCCAGCCCAGAATAAAATAAACAAACAGGCCTGACTATCAGCCAGGCCTGCAAAAATCCTATCTCTAGCACCCCTACTACCTAGAGGGTGCTACAGTTACAAATCTTATGGTGCAAAGTTCACCCCCACCATTCCAGCAAAGAAGATGCTGAGAATGCCTCCCATTCAGCCGACGTCTGACATCGTTGGTCTATATTGCCTCCTCTAGCATGTGTCGGTACATGTTCTAGGGCTGCAAATTTAATCATGTTAATATTAAAGTTGTGGTACAGACCTACATGTCAGCTAATGGCTGTTTCCATCAAATGCTTGTAAATCGGGGTAACATGGTCCTTAAATCGTTTGTTAACCCAAAAAAATAAAGATCCTATTCTTTAAAGCCTGTTATACAGCACAGTGCTTGTGCTGTGTCATTTGGACCCTTGTATCACCTGAAATACCTGGCTGATCCTGCCTGGCTATGCCCTCCCCTCTGCAAACTGACCACGATAATCATGGCTGCTGAGCCATGAAATTGTGGTCCATTTGTGTGCCTCCATCATCATGTCCTTCTCCTCTCCCCTCCTCCCCTCTCTACCTGTCTCTGCTTGTACCAGTGCCCACCCCCCGCTCCTGCTGCTCTCATATCTTCTATTAAATGCTCCCATCCTCTCAGCACCATTATAATAATTGTCCTTTTGTCTGTGCTCTGTAAAAAATCTGCCCGATTGTACCTGTATAAGCTCCTGCCACTTAGCTGATTGTCAGTGGCTCTGCACTCTCTCTCTCTCTCCCCTTCCTCCCCAGTTGACGTCAGCGGGAGGGCTCGGCCCCGCCCATTGCAGCTGTGAGCCGGAGACAGAAGAGAGGTGACGAATGGTACAATTGGGCAGATTTTGTACAGAACACAGGCACGGGTGCACTTATTTAAATGGTGAAGAGAGGATGGGAGCATTTAATAGAAGTGGGTTAACAACTACTTTAATGCGTTTAATAAAAGGACAAAATAGTCGGTGCCTTACCTAGACACGGATCTTCCCTATCTGCCTACTACTGGCCGCTGTGCGAGGTGGGCGTGACGGTATTTGCCCATTGGTTATTACATCAGCACCTTCTCAGGGTGTCCCATCCCTGGGCGGTGCTTTCATTCTCACTAGCCACGCAGCATTGCGGGCATTGTAGTCAGATGGAGGGTCTTGACAGGTGCATGCACAGTTGCCCTGTCAAATCTACATTCGGCCGGTGGCATCTGACGTCACCAGTCAGATGGAAGGCACATAAAGCCTGCTTTCCCAGCGTCTTCTTTTCTGGGACAGTGGGAGCGAACCTTGCATGCTTTTACAGAACCGTAAGTAAGATTTGTAACTATTTATTTTTGTCACAACTTCGAATATATTGATTTATGGCTCGCATTGGTTTTTTTACACTGGTTGAAGCACAGTGGTTTGCTCCAAACATCTAGCATTGGATGTGAGTATACAGTATATTAAAAGTCAATTTGATTGTTTATTTGTAAACAGGAAGTGCCACAAGCAATTTGAGCCATTTAGCCTAGCTGTGTACATAATATGTTTTCTTGTATAACACTGTGCTTTCAATTTTGCTAAGGACATTTTTTTTTTGGGGGGGGGGGGGGGTATGGTTGTTTCTTACTTATGCTGTGATGTGCTGATGCCTATGGACATCTCTTTTCACACACATATGCTCTATGGTGCTGACTACATTTTAAAATATATCTGTTTTGATATATTTTTATTTAAATCTTAATTTCTTTGCATTTATCTTTGATTTATAGTTTGTGGCTCTTTGGGCATTAGCCATGCACGTATAGACACCCTCATCTTTATTTTCTAAACTATACACTATATAAGTTCAACAAGACTATACTAATTTCAATTAGTAGTTTGGACACAATATCATGTCCATTATATATTCAGTTTTGTTCTTTCGTATTACATTTCTAGCCCAATCTTTTTTGTGTCTGGTGCGGTCACTGAGTGTTCTTCTCCATGGCGGTGTGGTCGGTCAAGCCTTCCATCCTTTCTGAACCGGTGAGTACATGTGGTTGGGTTATACAGAGCAGATACTTTGTATTTGATATCCTTCTTCAAATTTTAGAGGAAGCCAATTTTGGCAAAACATGTTGGGATTAGACACTACATATCTACCATATGTAGTGAACACCTACTGTGACCTCCATTTTGGATGTGTAAAAAAAAAATATTGGACTTTTATACCTTTTAACTATGTATTGAATAAGCTTTGTTAAGTTTTACCTTTGTTTTTTGTTTACTGGCACCGCAATAATTCCACTGGTAACCTTCTGCGCTATTTACATAATTTAAGGGATGAGATGCAAATTGTAACATTATCACCGAGCTACAACATCATCCAAATTTGCAATTCAGATGTTATACCACACCAACATACCTTTGTAGTAAGGTGATATGATGATGTTATATCATTTACTACTATCTTGAACTGTTTATAATTGATGTCATTAGTGTTATCTATGCAAAAATCAATTTCTGTCTGATTTCTCTTTTTTTTAAATTCTTTATCTTCCTGATTTTTCATTAATTTTTTCAGATAGAAATAGCTATGGCAGAATTTTGTGGGTCAGCATGGGAGGGCTTAATGGATACAATTCAACAATCCCAGAAAACACCAGGGATCAAGGAGGTTGACCTGGATAAATCATTTTTAAGATTACAATGCCTACTTGAGTGCAAATGAGAGAGTGCAAATTTTTTGTCACAAGGACTACAGTGGGGCAAAAAAGTATTTAGTCAGCCACCAATTGTGCAAGTTCTCCCACTTAAAAAGATGAGAGAGGCCTGTAATTGTCATCATAGGTATACCTCAACTATGAGAGACAAAATGTGGAAACAAATCCAGACAATCACATTGTCTGATTTTTGAAAGAATTTATTTGCAAATTATGGTGGAAAATAAGTATTTGGTCACCTAAAAACAAGCAAGATTTCTGGCTCTCACAGACCTGTATCTTCTACTTTAAGAGGCTCCTCTGTCGTCCACTCATTACCTGTATTAATGGCACCTGTTTGAACTTGTTATCAGTATAAAAGACACCTGTCCACAACCTCAAACAGTCACACTCCAAACTCCAAAATTGTAGACCTGCACCAGGCTGGGAAGACTGAATCTGCAATAGGCAAGCAGCTTGGTGTGAAGAAAGCACCTGTGGGAGCAATGATAAAAACATGGAAGACCTACAAGACCATTGATAATCTCCCTTGATCTGGGGCTCCACGCAAGATCTCACCCCGTGTGGTCAAAATGATCACAAGAACGGTGGGCAAAAATCCCAGAACCACACGGGGGGACCTAGTGAATGACCTGCAGAGAGCTGGGACCAAGTAACAAAGGCTACCATCAGTAACACACTACGCCGCCAGGGATTCAGATCCTGCAGTGCCAGATGTGTTCCCCTGCTTAAGCCAATACATGTCCGGGCCCGTCTGAGGTTTGATAGAGAGCATTTGGATGATCCAGAAGAGGATTGGTAGAATGTCATATGGTCAGATGAAACCAAAGTAGAACTATTTGGTAGAAACACAACTTGTCGTGTTTGGAGGAGAGAGAATGCTGAGTTGCAACCAAAGAACACCATACCTACTGTGAAGCATGGGGGTGGCAACATCATGCTTTGGGGCTGTTTTTCTGCAAAGGGAACAGAACGACTGATCCGTGTACATGAAAGAATGATTGGGGCCATGTATCGTGAGATTTTGAGTGCAAAACTCCTCCCATCAGCAAGGGCATTGAAGATGAAATGTGGCTGGGTCTTTCAGCATGACAATGATCCCAAAGACACTGCCCGGGCAACAAAGGAGTGGCTTTGTTAGAAGCATTTCAAGGTCCTGGAGTGGCCTAGCCAGTCTCCAGATCTCAACCCCATAGAAAACCTTTGGAGGGAGTTGAAAGTCCGTGTTGCCCAGCGACAGCCCCAAAACATCACTGCTCTAGAGGAGATCTGCATGGAGGAATGGGCCAACATACCAGCAACAGTGTGTGACAACCTTGTGAAGACTTACAGAAAATGTTTGACCTCTGTCATTGCCAACAAAGGATATATAACGAAGTATTGAGATGAATTTTTAATATTGACCAAATACGTAATTTCCACCATAATTTGCAAATAAATTCTTTAAAAAATCAGACAATGTGATTGTCTGGATTTTTTCCACATTTTGTCTCTCATAGTTGAGGTATACCTATGATGATAATTGCAGGCCTCTCTCATATTTTTAAGTGGGAGAACTTGCACAATTGGTGGCTGACTAAATACTT
Source organism: Aquarana catesbeiana (assembly GCF_042186555.1). NCBI lineage: Eukaryota > Metazoa > Chordata > Amphibia > Anura > Ranidae > Aquarana > Aquarana catesbeiana. The sequence goes on from NC_133324.1 coordinate 769,132,024, forward strand.
TTTTGCCCCACTGTATATGTATAATAAGGTAGTACCTTGGGGACTAAGGATCCAAATCTTTCCAAATTTGAGAAATATAGATGATACCCTGAAACATATCTGGGGAAAAAAAAATTACAAACATGCTCCTTGGAAGTGATTTTCATTTTATGTAAGCAATACGACACAGGAAATTTCCACTCTGGATGAGCAAATCCAGAAATGGTTCCAGGAAAATAGACTCATTACCACTTCCCGCTTGTTTATCAAGAGGGAACAGAAAATGCAACATCATATTGAGAAATACACTTTAGGCATTCTAAATGCTAAGGAAAATAAATTTATACAGGACAAATCAGCCCATGAAAATGTCTATGCATACAAATGGAATCAGAATATGCATGTTAGACAACCTAAGAGACAAACCATGCAATTACCATTAAATAAGAATGATGATATGCCCAATATGTCCTCTGCTTCATCCATTTCATCTCAAGATGGCTCCCATTTTTTTACCCAAGACTCTGGACCAGTCTCAGAGTCCTACAAGGGAGACCTCTGTCCCCAAGGAGCAACTGGCAATACCAAATTAGAAATTATCAATCCTTCCTCCTACCCTTTATCTGTTGATGAAATACAGATACTAAAATTAGAACTCACTTTTTGTCCGGACTCTGACACTGACAAATTTAGTGTAATCAAGGACATACATTACCAGAAGATTTATGTATAAAGTCCTCTTTAACAAGCCCACTTCAAACTCTGCTGCAAACACAGATTTAGCCTCTAGCCAACCTACTTACACCATTTAAGAACTTCCAGCATTGGATGACTTTATGGACTTATGGGAGGAGGATCACACGGAGGCCGATAGTCCTTGGTCTACCCCAGACCTGGACCTTTCTGCCATTAAACCAAAATCCAAAGCTTTCCCTATGCTAAGTAACAATCCTAATATCTGGGCATTTGTCCAGCAAACAACCAAGGAAATCGAAAAAATAGAGTTAAGCAGTTCAGGTTCAAATAATCTATCAAAGGCAGAATGAAAGGCGATAAAACATTACAAACGAATCCTAAAATTATAATCAAACCTGCTGACAAGGGTGACAACTTCATAATTATGCAGAGAGACTAGTATGAAGAAATATGTCAACAAATTTTGAATAACAGGGCATGGTACAGACCTATTTTTAGAACTGTAATTGACAATTTTTGTAACAAATACCGGAATATCATCTTGTAAGCACTACAAGAAAGTATTATTGACAAAAATACTTGGAACTACCTAAGTACAAAAGAACCAAAAAACCCACGTTTTACGCATTACCAAACATTCATAAATCCATTACACAGCCACCTGGTCATCCCATAATATCCAGCTGTAAGAGCCTAACAGAAAATGCTAGTTGTCTGGTGGATAGTTATCTAAATCCTATCTAAGTCCTCAATTATGCAGAGAGACCAGTATGAAGAAGTCCTCATGTTACTGCTCTTTTTTCTTACACAAAAGACACTATTGAACTTTAGAAAACTATTGAGGGTCTTTACCTTCCTGAAAATACCTGGCTTGCTGCCATTGACATTGAGAGTTTGTATAATGCTATCCCTCACGACACAAGTTTATCAGTTATAGCTAACCATCTACATGAAAGAGGATCACCATCTCAGAAGTATAACAACTTTATTTTGAAACTACCTAAATGTATTCTAACTCGAAATGTCTTCATGTTTGGATCCTCCCACTACCTCTAGGTGCAGGGGGTTGCAATGGGGACATGATGTGCCCGGTCATATGCCAACCTGTACCTGGGGGGTGGGAGAGAGAATTATTTGCATGTGATGACATTTCCAAATATTTAATGCACATCATATCTTGGCATCAATATATCGATGATCCACTGTTTTGGTCAGGCAGTAGGGATGAACTCATGTCATTCTTGGACATTATTTTCATAAACAACTATAACCTAAGATTCATGATGAACTGTGATCAGCAAAGAATACATTTTTTAGACGTAGACATTTTTCTTTACAGAGATGGATCAATTGGTTCCTCTCTCTATAGAAAACCTTCGGTAGATAACAAGTTCACATCCACAACCTTTAATAAGAAGCATACCATACAGTCAGTATTTTTGCTTAAAGAGAAATTGCAGTGAGAATGCAGACTTTGTTAAGGCAGCTAAAGAACTATTCCAGACTTCCAGAAGAAAGGGGTTATAGCCACTCTTGTCTTAAAAGAGCCTATAACAAAGTTAAAAGACAGGAAAGAAATTCTTAAATTTTCTCTACAAAACTAAAAAACCTTACCATACCCAACCATACTCAAAACAACACAGGCAAATAAGAAGGATTCTAACAAAACTTTGGCCCCTTTTCACAGCAAACACTACTGTGTGTAAATATGTTAAACGGTATCCAGAAATTACTTGTAAAAGAGCATCATCGCTCAAAAATCGACTAATTAAAAGTCACTATAGTACCAAAACAGAATTAAAAAAAAAAATTACTACAGGTACATATGCCTGTGGAAAGTGTGAAGTCTGTAAACATATACTAACTGGTCAAGACATTGTTCTCCCCAATGGAGAAATTCACTCCATTAGACATAGAGTAGAATTTGCCAGACTGTAGGAGTTGTTTACTTGGCCAAATTTCTATGTGGGGCATACTACATAGGCAAAACAAAACATCCTTTTATTAAACGCATTAAGGACCATGTTACCCCAATGGCAACGTTTGGATGAAAAAGTTTGATGGAAACAGCCATTAGCTGACATGTACTGTAGGTCTGTACCACAACTTCAGTATTAACATGATTAAATTTGCAGCCCTAGAACGTGTACCAACACATGCTAGAGGAACCAATATAGACCAAACCCTTTTACAATTAGAAGCTTGTTGGATTCACAATTTAAAAGCTACAAATTATCCAGGCCTGAATGAGACTTTGAGCTTGAAGCCTTTCCTATGATCTAATATCTATGTCATAATCTGACATATTGTTCCACCTATTCCCACTAACTGCCATCAAATTGCTATAATAAATTAGTTGATTATTAAATCGGAGATTATGTGTAAACCTGTACCTTTTATCTCAGTAATACAGTTTTACAAATTCTGTTATTTTTGAATGTGTTATGTATAAATGTCTGTTTTACATTATTTCTGTATGTTTATGTGCTCTGTTTCCCATTGCACTGACCATTTTTATGTTCGATGTATATGTAGCCCACTTATACTGCTCTTTCACCTGGATGGGTGACTGTTGTCCACCCACTGGCTGGATGTTTGAACCTGCCATTGGTGACTGTACAGACACCCAGGGCATCTGCGGGAATCCTTCCTAGTAATGCCTTTTTTTGGGCGGCCAGCAATCTGCTGTTTGTCAATTCGGGTGCTGAATTATACTCTCGGTGCCCATTCTGACATTTGTCCGGACCATTAGTCGGTGCCTTACCTAGACACTGATCTTCCCTATCTGACTACTATTGGCCGCTGTGGGAGGTGGGCGTGACAGTATTTGCCCATTGGTTATTACATCAGCACCTTCTCAGGGTGTCCCATCCCTAGGCGGTGCTTTCATTCTCACTAGCCGCGCAGCATTGTGGGCATTGTTGTTGGATGGAGTGTATGAACTCTGGCGCATGTGGGGTTGCCCTATCACGTCCACATTTGGCTGGTGACGTCAGATGCTGACTGATTAGGAGGCACATAAAGCCTGCTTTCCCATCGTCTTCTTTGCTGGGACAGGGGGCAAACTTTGTATGCTTTTACAGCACTGTAAGTAAGATTTGTAACTATTTATTTTTGGCACAACTTCGAATATGTTGATTTATGGCTTCCATTGGTCTCTATGCACTGGTTGAAGCACAGTGGTTTTCCCCAAACATCTAGTATTGGACATGAAAATATATATTAAACATCAATTTGATTGTAGAAGTGGGTTAACAACCACTTTAATGCGTTTAATAAAAGGACTGGCATTCATCCAGACCAATAGTCGGTGCCTTACCTAGACACCGATCTTCCCTATCTGTCTACTATTGGCCTCTGTGTGAGGTGGGCGTGATGGTATTTCCGCATTGGTTATTACATCAGCAACTTCTCAGGGTGTCCCATCCCTGGGCAGTGCTTTCATTCTCACTAGCCACGCAGCATTGTGGGCATTGTAGTCAGATGGAGGGTCTGAACTCTGGCGCATGCGCAGTTGCCCTGTCAAGTCTGCATTCAGCTGGTGACGTGAGACGTCAGCCGGATGGGAGGCACATGAAAGCCGGCTTTCCCAGCATCTTCCTTTCTGGGACGGTGAGAGCGAATTTTGCATGCTTTTACAGCACCATAAGTAAGATTTGTAACTATCTATTTTTGTCACAACTTTGAATATATTGATTTATGGCTTCCATTGGTCTCTATGCACTGGTTGAATTTGATTGTTTATTGGTAACCAGGATGTGCCACAAGCAATTTAAGCCATTTAGCCTAGCTGTGTACATACTATGTTTTCTTGGGTAACACAGTGCTTTCAATTTTGCTAAGGACATTTTTTTTTGGGGAATATGACTGTTTCTTACCTGTGTTGTGATGTGCTGATGCCTACGGACATCTCTTTTCACACACATATGCTTAATGGTCCTGACTACATTTTAAAATATATCTGTTTTGATATATTTTATTTTAAATCTTCATTTCTTTGCATTTATGATTGTTTTATAGTGCGTGCCTCTTTGGGCATTAGCCATGCATGTATAGGCGCCCCATCTTTATTTTCTAAACTATATGTAAATTCAACAAAACTATACTAATTTCAATTAGTAGTTTGGACACAATATCATGTCCATTATACAGTGGGGCAAAAAAAAGCCACCAATTGTGCAAGTTCTCCCACTTAAAAAGATGAGAGAGGCCTGTAATTGTCATCATAGGTATACCTCAACTATGAGAGACAAAATGTGGAAACAAATCCAGACAATCACATTGTCTGATTTTTGAAAGAATTTATTTGCAAATTATGGTGGAAAATAAGTATTTGGTCAATATGAAAAGTTCATCTCAATACTTTGTTATAAATCCTTTGTTGGCAATGACAGAGGTCAAACATTTTCTGTAAGTCTTCACAAGGTTGTCACACACTGTTGCTGGTATGTTGGCCCATTCCTCCATGCAGATCTCCTCTAGAGCAGTGATGTTTTGGGGCTGTCACTGGGCAACACGGACTTTCAACTCCCTCCAAAGGTTTTCTATGGGGTTGAGATCTGGAGACTGGCTAGGCCACTCCAGGACCTTGAAATGCTTCTTAAGAAGCCACTCCTTCATTGCTCGGGCGGTGTGTTTGGGATCATCGTCATGCTGAAAGACCCAGCCACGTTTCATCTTCAATGCCCTTGCTGATGGGAGGAGGTTTGCACTCAAAATCTCACGATACATGGCCCCATTCATTCTTTCATGTACACCGATCAGTCATCCTGTTCCCTTTGCAGAGAAACAGCTCCAAAGCATGATGTTGCCACCCCCATGCTTCACAGTGGGTATGGTGTTCTTTGGTTGCAACTCAGCATTCTCTCTCCTCCAAACATGACGAGTTGTGTTTCTACCAAACAGTTCTACTTTGGTTTCATCTGACCATATGACATTCTCCCAATCCTCTTCTGGATCATCCAAATGCTCTCTAGCAAACCTCAGACAGGCCCAGACATGTACAGGCTTAAGCAGGCGGACACGTCTGGCACTGCAGGATCTGAGTGCCTTGCAGCGTAGTGTGTTACTGATGGTAGCCTTTGTTACATTGGTCCCAGCTCTCTGCAGGTCATTCACTAGGTCCCCCCGTGTGGTTCTGGGATGTTTGCTCACCGTTCTTGTGCTCATTTTGACCCCACGGGGTGAGATCTTGTGTGGAGCCCCAGATCGAGGGAGATTATCAGTGGTCTTGTGGGTCTTCCATTTTCTAATTATTGCTCCCACAGTTGATTTCTTCACACCTAGCTGCTTGCCTATTGCAGATTCAGTCTTCCCAGCCTGGTGCAGGTCTACAATTTTGTTTCTGGTGTCCTTTGACAGCTCTTTGGTCTTCACCATAGTGGAGTTTGAAGTGTGACTGTTTGAGGTTGTGGACAGGTGTCTTTTACACTGATAACAAGTTCAAACAGGTGCCATTGATACAGGTAATGAGTGGAGGACAGAGGAGCCTCTTAAAGAAGAAGATACAGGTCTGTGAGAGCCAGAAATCTTGCTTGTTTTTAGGTGACCAAATACTTATTTTCCACCATAATTTGCAAATAAATTCTTTCAAAAATCAGACAATGTGATTGTCTGGATTTATTTCCACGCTTTGTCTCTCATAGTTGAGGTATACCTATGATGACAATTACAGGCCTCTCTCATCTTTTTAAGTGGGAGAACTTGCACAATTGGTGGCTGACTAAATACTTTTTTGCCCCGCTGTATATTGAGTTTTGTTCTTTCATATTACATTTCTAGCCCAATCTTTTTTCTGTCTGGTGTGGTCACTGGGTGTTCTTCTCCATGGTGGTGTGGTTGGTCATGCCTTCCATCCTTGGTTAACCAGTGAGTATATGTGGTTGCGTGGTTATACAGAGCAGATACTATGTATTTGATATCCTTCTTCAAATTTTGAAGTTATTTTGCTGTTTACTAATATTCTTTTTTTGTATAATTATCTTTGTTGGTTGACTGTTAGTAATCTTCTTTTAATCCCCTGAGGAAGCCAGTTTTGGCAAAACGTGTTGAGATTAGACATTACATCTCTACCATACGTGCAAAGTGAACACCTACTGTGACCTCGCTTGGATATGCATAAAAAAACATATTGGACTTTTATACCTTTGAATAAAGTTTGAATAATCTCTCTTTTTCACTTCCTCTTTCTCTGTTTTTCTCTCCTCCCCCCTATCATTCCTCCTTCCTCCCCCTTCTTTTCATCACCCCTTTTCTTCCCCTCCTTCCCCCTTTTCTTCTTCTTCTCCCCCTTGGCTCGCTTTTTTTCCCCTTTTCTCTTTTTCCCCCTTTCTCCCCCCCTCCTTTCTTCCTTCCTCCCTTCTTTTTCTTTCTTCCTTTTTACTTTTCTTATCTTGGGTTCTACTTGCTGTCCCACTAGAATAGATACTATGTTGCCTGTGTTTGTTAACAGACAACTGCTCCCACCCATTATCATATTATTATTTTTCTTTGAAATCATAACAATCAATGCCTTCAAGTGTTACCGGTGTCTGCTGTGGAGGGATTACCTTCGGGTGCCTCATTAGGTGCTCTGTGCTCTATTGGTCTCCAAAAATGTGATTTTTTGTTTCCTGGCACCGCAACTGGTTACCTTCTGTGTTATTGTTATTCTAAGCCCACCAAGATAGAAAGCCCATAAACAGGATTTTGACTCATGGCACCCATTAAAGCAGTTTTAAAGCCAAAAGCAAACATTTATTATATTGTAGTGTACCAATTCTTAGATGTGATGGCTGCATTTGTTTCCTTTTTTAGGCTTTCTTTCCTTGATTTTTACCTGGCGATCCAGACAATAAGTCTGTTATTGTTCAACAGAAAAGCTAAATTATTAACTTTGTCCTCTCTTCATCCAGAGAGGGAGCACTGTAACACAGGTGGCATGTTACTGGTCAGATTACCATGGGAAAACAGAAAGAAACAAACCAGATAAAAAACGAATGAATCCACCACATCTAAAGATTGGTAAGTTGCAATAAATTACATTTTTTGTTTTGGATTCAATGCAGCTTTAAGCTTGTAAAGAAGCTACACAAAGAAAAAAGCTAATCAGACTTTATAGGTGCTGAAAGGAGCTCAAATCTCTGTTCTGTGATGCCTACTAAAACAGTCAAAACAATGACAACCTTTTGTTTTAAAAGAGTATAATGGTCTCTTTGTGCAATGATTTCAAAGGTTTCCGAAGAATTTTTTTCTGAAATGTAAAAATACACATGATGCATTCTTTATTATGTAAGTATTCTTATTGTTAAAATGAACATACTGTATATATTTGTTGGTATGGTAGGCATGGTAATAAAAATCATAATACAATACAATGATAACCATTTATATTATTATAAAGATGTTAGTCCAGTCATAAAATATTGAGATAATTGTCATGAGATGCATTACATCAAAACAGCTACATAAAAGTAAAAGTTTAATGATCTTAATTAAATGACCTTATGTGCAGTTGATGATAATAAATAAATGCATCAAAGCAACAGTTTTGGGCACGACCGATCATCTTATTAGGTAACCAGAATGATCCCTTTTGCACCTGGTTTGATGTTTTACCTTACCTAAAACAAAGGTTACATAACTTCAAAAGTTTTATATAGTAAATTTTTGTTTGTTAATTTTTTGGCCAACACGCTTGAACCCACTCCTGTCCTTCCTTATGTCTTTAAGTTGCCCTAGAAATTACTATAACCCAACTCCAACTGCAGAAACTCAAGTGCGAAATGTCATTGGCCTCTGACAAAATGCTATGTTAACTTTTTTTTATTTTTTATATGGCGCTGACAGAAAATCCACTGGCAGACAGCAATCTTCCAGATCTTCTATTGCTGCTTGTCAGCAGGGGGCTGGTAATTAGGAACATGAAGTACCACTAAAGTGTCTTTAATTATTTAATGTGAGTAAGGCTGTTTTCCTCAGCTTATCTCATTTGGCATGGTCTTTGAGCTCTGTAGTAGTTAAGTTTTTACACTGCTGAAATTGTCAGATTTTTATTTATAAAGATTTCCATTCATTCAGATGAAACTTATTTTGAGCCTATTTTAAATTCTAATCATTCAGTTCCTGGTTGAGTGAATCATTTTATTTTTTATTAAGTCTAGCACACAATAAGCACAAAATGTCCTCAAAATAAAACATATGATGAAAATTATAAGGTTTCAAACAACAAAGTCTCATGCCTAAAAATAGGCAACATGGTTTTTCACAATTTTTAAGCTGATGTGTTGATTTTAAAAACATGTTGTATTTAGTCATATTGTGATGAACAATCCACTGCAGCCTTTCTCCCACACACGGCAGCATGATTGAAGGGAATTCCACATAAAGGAATTGTGTCAAAAGGCTGCACGAGTAAAGGCTGTGTAAGAACCTTACTATATTTGACTAAATTACTTTTTTTTTAAAATCTAAAGAAAGATACAGTACCTTGTGTTTGCACACTTGCAGCACTGTAAATTTAGTCACTGACTTATGGCCTTTACTGTGATTGGCTGTTGGAATAGTCAATTGCCAATCAAAATGCTGAGTTGTGGCTCACAATTGACAGTGATAACTTGAAATATCATGGTATTAATTTGGAGAATTTATGACTTTAGCAATTAGTAAGAGCGGTAGCTTTGATTGTCAGGTGGAATTTGTAGAACAAGTTTTGACGGCTGATATCAGCTATTAACAAATTCAAATTTGATTCATAGTGATTGCAGCAGAATTAGATTGGCTGATGAGTTAATAATGATGACTGATAATGGCAGTTTTCATTGGTAAAAGTAATTTCTAAATAAAAAACATAATGGGTTGACACAAATTACAGACACATGCAAGTGACATTGGAAAATATATAACACATTTTTTTTAAGTAAAATTTGTCTAGACATTGACAAAGGACAACAGTGATAATAAAACAACAAATTTTACTTGTTTAATGTTAATGTCTGTTATTTATAATTTACGTATTGTAACTATTGCTTGACGGCAACATCGTGGAATTGGTTCACTAAAGCATAATGCGTTTCACTACTATAAGTTATCCTCTATAAAGATGAATATTTTTTAATCTACTAAAGGCTTTATCACTGATAATAACATTTACCATATGTTTATCATGTTATTCATTTATATTGTAATTTTGTATGTAAGCGTCAGCTCACAAAAAAACCTCATGGGTTTTACTCATTCCTAAAATGTTGATTTATAACTTCTACAAGGTATCCTTGAGGAAAGTAGAAAGTAATATGAGGTGAAGTTAAACAATTTTTCATTGGGGAAAAAAAACATTGGCGGCAATAGAAAAAAGTGAAAAAAAAATGGCATAGGGCCCCCCCAATCCATACCAGGCCCTTCAAATATATTGTATTGCTAGCAAATTATATGTAATTTTTTTTCAGTTTTGCTGCAGCAGATTCTATACACGGCACAGGTGAGCCACTTTACAGGCAGACTAAGGGGACCCCCCAGGCACTATATTTAAAGGATTTTTTTTATTTCTACTGTTTCACTTTAAGCATCATTAAAATCTCTGCTCCTTTAAAAAAAATATTTTTGTATTGGTGAATGTCCCCCAGGGCAGTACCTGGGCCCCCATACCCTTTTTATGGCCAATAACCCGCATATAAGCCTTCAAAATGGGCCCTTTTGATTTTTCAAGTTTGGGTCCCATAGACTTTAATAGGGTTCATGGTTTGGGTCAGAACTTTTGCGGTGTTCGAGAGTTCTGGCGCAAACTGAACTGGGGGTGTTCAGTCCAACTCTATTCATCACTTTGTATCACTTGAGGCCACTCACTTCACTTGATACATGTAAGTATTTACAACCACTTTACTTAAATTGGAAAAAAACTACTTTATTCAAAACTAAGGAAAACCTTGGCTATAAAGGTACTTTAAAATAGGAAATTTCTAGTACATGCTTATTGTATAACATCTTTATTCTGTAGCTTTCTTTGGGCTACAGAAAAATAATAACTCTTGTGGAAATTAGTATTTTACTGAGTGTCTATGATTCAAGCAATTAAGCTGTATGACATGTATTATCATTTTAATTTGGAGAGTGTGAGCAGCTGCTACTCTGCCTCAATGAAAGAAAGATGGCGCAGATATGGAAAAGAATATATTAGTTTTGTTTTTATGGCCAATCCACATCGCGTTATAAGAAATCTGCAGCAGGTGCAATGTACGGCAACGAGCCTCATTTGTGTTCTTAACAACTCACCAGCATTCTGGAGCCTTCCTCTTGTTATCTTTTCGTCATTATTCAAAACATCTTTCCATAAATCACAGGGAACACTGTTTTCCTGAGAATAGAAGCAAAAGTGAAGTAAGGGACAAGTCAACAAAACCATTACAAGCCTCACAAACAATTTGTAAGAAAAAATGAAAGTATGATATATAGCCACTTCCACGGATGTGAAAAACAACTCTGAGAGCTAACGGTATTTGTGATTGAGGACTTTGTCATTTTGTGGCTATGGAGGGAGGAGAAGGAAGCACGGATATGTTTTAAGATGAGGTAGTCTGTCTCTCTCGCCGTTCCTTAGGACAGATGGTGGCTATCATATCCCATTCATTAACTTATTTTTCTTATAGTCATCAAAATAACCTACACTGAGCCGATGTTACGTTACACAACTAGCAGTCCTTCTGAGGCATATATTTTTACTTCTAAAAACAACAAGGTAATAAATATAAGTAACTGTTATATTAGTTTTATAATTTCAGTGCTTTCTGAAGGTCATGTTTTTTTCCTGGGGAACAAAAGTTCAAGATGCATTTTTATTGAAGAGGTAGAAACAGGCTGAACATGACAACCAGCCTCATGAAATCTACATTAGTTTACAGGTACCTATGGTTTCTTAGTACATTGTTAACTGTAGCAGTTTCTGCCCTGCAATATGCTGATCAATACATTTTATGGATAGGGCATTTAGCTTGTGGAATACTCCTGTGTTTATATTAAAACTGTATGACATAAATGCCATTGCTATATTTCATCTGAAAAGGCTGCTGGTCATCCTCTGTCAAAATAAGCGTGTCGCAGGTGAAGTGATGACTCCTTATATGCAGATCAGTTTAGCAGCCTAATGATTTAACTAATATAGGTTACCTTGAATACCTAGATGGTGTTTGGAATGTGCAGAAATAGTATATCATGGATGGGGGTACCGAGGGTACAGTAATGCAGGAGGCTGAGCGATACATGAGCAATCGCTATCTGTGTTACACCTTTGGAAACTGACCAGCATGCTGTCAGATTGCCACAAGGACCCCAAGTTCCCCAACCTTGACACAGGTAACGACCATGAAAACAGGTCAGGAAATTATGCCCATAATGACTCACTAAACTGGAGAATGCACCTTGTTTGGTGGAGAAGGAATGATTTGAGAGCTTAGCCTGCAATATGACTGGCTGCCACTAGAGGAACTTACCCTACATCTAGCTGGCTTGACACACATATTACATAAAGTTGGGTGTACACCAAATGCTGTGGAGTAGTCAAATCATTCCCACACATTTCTTTTTGATTTCCCAAGCTATTCTGCAAGCTAGAATTCTGGTGCTATCACTTTTCCCACTCCCACATTTTTTCCACACACTAGTTTACACACACTGACACATATATGCATGCAATCAACAACATGATGCAATTGTTTACAGATAAAAAAACAAATTTATTCTGAGCCTACAGACACTAATAACACATTATATCTAGTGCAAAAACAATGCTGCGCTACTGTACATCAAAGGATTATATATCAAATATATACATACAACATTAAGTCCCAAATATATGCCAGGTGATGGTGACCTTCTGTCCAGTTAGAAGTGAAAAAAATCAATAGGTACTATCTGTGATAAAAAAGGGGGGAAAAAAACTCCAAAAAACAAAAACAAAGAAACTAAAAAAAAAAAAAAATCACAGTTAGTACCAATTTCATTTTCTTCACTATTGGGTGGACAGAAGATCACCATCACTTGGAATATGTTTGGGACTTAATGCTTTATTTAAATATTTGATACATAATCCTTTCATGTAGCGCAACGTTGTATTTACACTAGATATACAGTATTACAGTATGTGGAGGTTGGACACCTTAGATGCTGCAGCTTGATTGTGTGTGTGGTTGATTTGATTGTTGATTTTAGTTTCTAATACTACTTTTGAGGGGTAAGCATGAAAAGGTTTTCGATCTTTTGAGTGAAAACACAATGCCACAGTCTCTCTAGGAGCAGGGATGAGCTCAGTGTTCTATCTGAATGTAAGTTTGAACCTAACACTAGCTGTTTGAACATTTTGTATGGATGAACGTGACAGCTTTCAGCTGTCAATTATTACTAAGGAAACAGCAGGTGCCTGCACCCACCGCATCCTTACCAACCACTGACATCACCAGTGGCCACTGGCTATATTTGGGCAATGATGTCACCACTATCCCCCCCTTCCCTTATATAGCTGATGACAGCTCAGAGAGCTGTCATTCATCTTTGTGTAGCATCACTATTGGTATTTATGACAGGTCCTCATTTTTTTTTCCCTGTTAGCAGGCAGCCAGCGAGCATCTTGATTGACGATGGATTTACAATGAGGGACATTATTTGGAGATTTTTATTTTTTTTAATAAAGGACATGTCAAATGTGTGGGTGTCTTTATATCTAGGTGACATCTTTTTCTTTTTTTGTGAATGAGTAGGTGTACTATGTGCCCCATAGTCATTTACAAAAGGGGACAGGCCGGCATCTGGGAGCACCTTTAATATTAAAGGGGGCTACCATATTCCGATAAGCTTCCTGCCCGCAGATGTCCACAACCACCGACCAGGGTTGTGGGGAAGGGACCTATGTCTTCAACAACATACACCCCCCTCATGATTCAGGAAGGAAGGGCACATGCTTGTCCCCCTCTATTCTGGTCAGCCAGGCTGCATGGTTAGCTTAAGGGCCTGGTATGGATTTTTAGGGGGCTCAGGGGCCTGGTATGGACTTTTAGGGGGAATCTTTTGTGTGAAGTACTGTTGTGGAAATTTTTATTAATGTACAGTGAGGACGGAAAGTATTCAGACCCCCTTAAATTTTTCACTCTTTGTTATGTTGCAGTCATTTGCTAAAATCATTTAAGTACATTTTTTTTCCTCATTAATGTACACACAGCACCCCATATTGACAGAAAAACACAAAATTGTTGACATTTTTGCAGATTTATTAAAAAAAAAAAACGTAACCGCTTGCCGACCGGCGCACGCCGATGTACGTCGGCAGAGCGGCACGGCTGGGCAAATGGGCGTACCTGTACGTCCATTTGAATGTCCCGCCGTGCCCGTGCGTGCGCGCCGCCGGCGGCGCGCGCCGGCCGAGAGCTCCGTGAGTCGGGTCGCGGGTCCCGCGGACTCGATCGCTGCGGGGATACCCGCGATCGCCTCACGGAGCGGATGAACGGGGAGATGCCGTTGTAAACAGCATCTCCCCGTTCTGCCTAGTGACAAGTGTCACTCAATCTCTGCTCCCTGTCATCGGAGCAGAGATCAGTGACGTCACCCACACAGCCCATCCCCCTACAGTTAGTAATCACTCCCTAGGTCACACTTAACCCCTCCCCGCCCCCTAGTGGTTAACCCCTTCACTGCCAGTGTCATTTACACAGTAATCAGTGCATTTTTAATCGCACTGATCGCTGTATAAATGACAATGGTCCCAAAAATGTGTCAAAAATGTCCGACATGTCCGCCATAACGTCGCAGTCACAATAAAAATCGCTGATCGCCGCCATTACTAGTAAAATAAAAAATTATTAATAAAAATGCCATAAAACTATCCCCTATTTAGTAAACACTATAACGTTTGCGCAAACCAATTAATAAACGCTTATTGTGATTTTTTTTTCCAAAAATATGTAGAAGAATACGATCGGCCTAAACTGAAGAAAAAAAATGTTTTTTTTTATATATTTTTGGGGGATATTTATTATAGCAAAATGTAAAAAATAATGCGTTTTTTTCAAAATTGTCGCTCTTATTTTGTTTATAGCGCAAAAAATAAAAATCGCAGAGGCGATCAAATACCACCAAAAGAAAGCTCTATTTGTGGGAAAAAAAGGACATCAATTTTGTTTGGGAGCCACGTCGCACGACCGGGCAATTGTCAGTTAAAGCGATGCAGTGCCGAATCGCAAAAAACGCTCTGGTCAGGAAGGGGGTAAATCCTTCCGGGGCTGAAGTGGTTAAATATCACATGGTCCTAAGTATTCAGACCCTTTGCTCAGTATTTAGTAGAAGCACTAAATTAATAATATAAGGGGGTCGGGGCGTGACCGGATGTGGGAGTGAGTGGAGGAGCGAGTGAACCTCCCCCAGCCCGATGCCTCCGTGTCTGCAGGAACCTACTCCAGCGCTTTGACCCGGCTGTAAGGGCTCTCTCCCCCTAAGGATCTTGGCCCCCAGTCAGCTGATCGGCTCCCCTGCCCCTGTCTGTTCCGGAGCGCGGCGCCGCAGCACTAACCTAAGCCGCTCGGGAGAAGCGGCACATCTGAACTCCTCGGAGTGGAGAGGAAGGGCGGTTGCCGGGACGACGGCTTCGGCTCCAGGGGAAGGAGACGGCGTGGACGGCGTGCGCTCCCAGAGAAAGGAGCTGTCAACTATTCTCAGAGAAAGAAGCGTCCCTGTGCTGCCCAGGTATCTGGCAGCGCCAAGGTACAAACTTTGGTAGCTACACTAGGGGGTACACTAGAAGTGGACTATCTCTCCCCCCTCCCCAGGGGTTAACCCATTGTGGTGGATGAAGGGGAAGTGAAGACACAGGTGAGCCCTGACAGCCCGATATATTATCATCAGCTAATGACCAGACCTGAGCTCAGACTGCCTTAAACAGCCTGTAATACTACCACACAGAGAGCAGTGTATATTTGGGGAAAGCTGTTACATAACGGTCGGTGGAGGACTATACCAATAAGGGATATTACTGGACCTGAGATAATATTGTGCGAAGAGAAGAGGAGTGAGGGAAAGGATAAGAGAGGGGGGGAGAAAATATTAACCCCACGAGTGGCCAAACCTTCCTACACATCCCCCGGCTCATACAATAAGCCATGACCAGGAAAAAAGGAGAGGAATTACAGCAACAGGACAACACTAGCTCCCAAATGACCCGCACTTCAAAAGAAAAGGCGAACCAGGTAACAGTCGCAGCAGCGGCTAAACGGGAAAAATTCGCTCATTCCTCCGCTTCACCACCACCTAAAAATACCCAGCAGCAGCAGGACAGGCCGCAAGCAGGGGGCTCAGGGGATAGAAAGAGCTTAGGAAAAGGATCAGCAGTAACGCACACAATGAAAGTGACGGCTAGTAAAGGGTCTGCGGGTGACTCCACGGGATTAGCAACCAGCAATGCTGCTGCGCAAAACGCATCAGTAGATGCTGAACCCACGCTGAAAGACGTTTTGCAGGCTGTCAACTCCTGCAGGACCTCTTTAAACGACCTGAGCGATCAGCTGACGGGATTAAAGGAAGAGATAATTAGGGTAAGCCAAGAACTACAAAGGACTATAACTAGAACATCTGAACTGGAGGAGAGAGTAAGCCAGGCTGAAGACGACTTAATCCCACTAAAGCAAGATCTTAAGCTACTAAAAACGCAGATGGGACTACATAAAGTGAAAATGGAGGAAATCGAAAATAGGTCCCGCAGGAACAACGTAAGAGTGGTAGGCCTACCGGAGCGGTGCGAGGGCCCCCACCCTGAGGAGTTCCTGGAGAATTGGCTTAGGGGTATATTTGGGACGGATACTTTCTCTCATCTTTTTGCCATCGAAAGAGCCCACAGAGTACCAACTAGGACCCCATTATCAGGGGGGTACCCCAGGCCAATAATAATGAAGCTTCTCAATTATAGAGACAAGGTAACATTGATGCGTAGGGCCAGAGAACTGGGAGATATTTTGTACAATGGAGCTAAGATATTATTTTTCCCTGACTATTCCCCAGACCTCCAGAAACGAAGGGCTGAATTTAAGGACATCAAGCGAAATTTACGGACTTACAACATAGAATATGCCCTGTTATATCCTGCACGGCTACGCATTACTGCTTTAGGATCCACCCATTTTTTCGATACAATAGCAGGGGCAACAAAATGGCTGGAAGACAATAAAACGGGCCTACAGAGCTAAGGGCCAAATAAGGCTATTTAAACCTGGACAGGAAAGGAGGAAAACGTTTTTTTTTTTTTTCTCTTCCTCCTTTTCCTCCTTTTTTTGTTTGTTTTTCTTATAATAAATTAGTAGACGACACGGGGGTGGGGGGTTGGGGGGAGTACGAGAGTGGAAGCACGGATGAAGGAGGTGATTCCACTAGTTGTATATTTTTTTTTGTGGGCTTGGAAGTGGGTCGTGGGGGGGGGGGGGGGGGGGGACGAATGTGTTAGCAAACCACAATGTATTTTTTCAATGTATGTGTGGGAAGTCACTTCTTGTATGGTTGGGAGGGGGAAAAAGGTCACATGTACAGCCCCTGGGGCTAGCCTAACTAGGCAGGGGGGGGGATCACGAACTAGGGTGGGAAGGGGGGGGTTGGATAAAGTCGAAGGGGGTTGGGATGGGGGGGCTATAGTGAGTCACAGGGATAGGCAATGGTGTAGAAGTAAGTCACACATAGGTATGAAGGGTTGGTTCACAAAAACAAACGTAATGTATATCAGCACAAGTAATTTGTATTTGCAGTCAGAAATGGCAGGGGGGGGGTCCCCGGATGTAGGAGCCCGCTGCCCTCCTCACTTCATTTTTTTTTATTTTTCTCTGTATTTTTTCTTGGCTAACACAACCACAGAGTTTATGATGAGCTTGGAACCCACAAATTCACAAATGGTCTTTTCCTTTTTCTTTTTCTTTTTTCCAAGATGCCTTTTAAAACATTAAGGATAGGCTCCTGGAATATCAGGGGCATGGGTGATCCTGCTAAAAGAGCAGCAGTATTCTTGGCAATGGAAGCTCACGGCGTCGGTCTGGCTTGTTTGCAGGAAACCCACCTTACCAACGATACTAAATCACAGGTTCGGAACTACAAATTCCAAGAACAGTATCATTCAGTCTACACCTCATATTCAAGAGGGGTGAGCATATTGGTGGGGAGAGGTTTCTCGTTTTCCTGCAGGGACGCCAGAATAGACCCGCTGGGTCGTTATGTCTTCCTGAGCTGTGTGGTAGAAAATCAGCCCCTGGTGATAGCAAATATTTACATTCCCCCTCCGTTTAAAACAGAGGCTATTCTGGACTTGCTAGAGTTTGTGGAAAGTAAAGTAGATATACCGGTCATATTAGTGGGGGACTTCAACACAGTTTTAGATAACAAATTGGACCGTTTTCCGCCCATTAATCGGGCGGAAAGGCTATCAGAGGGCCGTTTAGGCCAACTTCTGGAGGAGGTGGGGTGGCGGGAACTATGGAGATCCCGCAACCCAAATATCCGACAGTATTCCTGTTATTCAGGGACACACTCCACTCTCTCGCGCATAGATATGGCGGTAGGCAATGGGGACGCTATGCAATTAATAGGGAACATAGAGTACAAGCCGAGAGGAATTTCGGATCATTCTCCCTTGATCTTGACTCTGAATCTAACTGTTAAGTCTAGCCGCAAGAGGTGGACAATAAAACCATTGTGGTTGGACTTAATAAGCGGTCCAGCAGAAGTTACCTCTAAACTAAAAGAGTTCGTAACATTCAACTCTGGTTCAGCCCCCGCGGGAGTAGTGTGGGACACTTTAAAAGCGTTTCTTAGAGGACTATTACACCAGCAGGTGGTCATAGCCAAGAAAACGTCTAGGGAATGGGAGGAGAGGGCTAGCAGGGAAGCTATGGTAGCAGAAGCACACTATGTGGCGGACCCAACCCCGGAAAAGCAGGCGGAATGGCTCAGCAGACAACAAGAATATAGAGAAGTAATTAACAGAAGAGTAGAAAATAAAAGACTCTTCCAGAAGCAAAATTATTTTGGTGAAGGGGAAAGGGTGGGCCGGATGTTGGCCCGTATAACCAAGTCTAATAAATCTCCATCAGCTATTTTTTCAATTAAGACACCGTCCGGAGAAATCACTTCCGACCCCGCTAAGGTCCTGGAGACATTCTCGGCGTTCTACAGGGACCTGTACAGGTCGCGTAGGGGGCCGGACCGCCGCGAGATAGACAGGTTTATGGAAGGGGTAGAGTTGCCTGCGCTCTCGTACAGGGACAGGGGCGAGATGGACTCCCCCCTGACCCTAGAGGAGTTGCAAAAAGCTGTCGCGGAGTTGTCAGGCCAGAAATCTCCAGGCCCGGATGGCTTGCCATTGGAGATCTATAGAAAGTACGGGGAAGTGCTACTTCCAGAGCTCCTAAAAGTTCTGGAGCAGTCGATTAAGGACGGGAGGTTACCCTTGTCGATGTCAGAGGCCGATATAGTGGTGATACCAAAGGAGGGGAAAGACCTATCGGAAGTCTCCTCATACAGGCCAATATCATTACTGTGCACGGATGCCAAGATTGTTGCAAGGGTACTGGCAACTAGACTAAACAAATGTATCACAAAACTTGTGCATTCGGACCAATCGGGGTTTATCCCCGGTCGGTCCCCAGTACCAATATCAGAAGGGCCTACTTAAATCTTCAGGTACCGGCAGAGAACGTGGGGTCTAGAGCCATATTGTCCTTAGATACCGCCAAGGCTTTTGATAGCCTGGAGTGGGAATACCTTTGGTGGGTCCTGGAGAGGTTTGGATTTGGCCCCGTATTTATCAATTGGTTAAAAACCTTATATAACCATCCAAAGGCAAGACTCAAGGTAAATAACGACTTCTCGGAAAGCTTCCCCCTTGAAAGAGGGACTAGGCAGGGCTGCCCCTTGTCACCTTTGCTGTTTGTTTTAGCTATGGAGCCACTGGCGGGAGCAGTAAGATTATCGGCCGAAATACAGGGTTACCATAGGAACAGCGAGGAAGAGAAAATAGCGCTTTTTGCGGACGATGTTTTATTCTTCCTTGGGGACACGAGCCCCTCATTGGAGAAAGTGGTTCATTTGGTGGAGGACTTTGGTAAGTTCTCAGGCCTGACCATCAACTGGGAGAAATCATCGCTTCTGCCGATTGACCCATTGGCCAACCCTATTCCATCGAGCCTACCTCAATTAAGAGTCACGGAGAAAATGAATTATCTTGGCGTTGTATTATCCAGGAACCCTGAAGAGTTCATTGAGGACAACCTGGTCCCTCTCTTACTGAAATTTAAAAAAAAGTGCGATATCTGGTGTAGACTCCCTCTTTCTACAGCGGGTCGGGCCGGTTTGATTAAAATGATATGGCTGCCCCAGTTGCTGTACCTGCTCCACAATTCACCAGTATGGATTGGGGAGAAATGGTTCCAAAGAATTCAATCCCTCTTTAGGGAATTAATTTGGAAAAAAGGGCAGGCCAGGATAGGCTTACAAAAATTACAGTGCCCCGATACGGAGGGGGGACTGGCGATCCCCCACCCGTATGCCTACTTTTTGGCTGCTCAGTTGCAGCAAATTGGCGGATGCGCCACTGATGGAGGGGGAGGCAAGAGTGTCCAAATTATTCTACAGGGAAGCCCTCATAGCTCATTAGTTGAAGCACTGGAGGCAGATTCGTTACAACGGGAGATCCCAACACTTAAAATGATTACTAAGGTCTGGCAGGCAGCTAAGCGAATAATGGGGTATAAGGGAAGTTCGGAATACTCACCAATTTGGAACAACAGGTTCCTGCAGGAACTATTATCAATGGATAGAAACAAGTTGTGGGAAAAGAGTGGGATAAGCCGACTGAAACAATTATACGAGGGGGACACTCTGAAACCCTTCGAGGATCTGAGGCATGAGTACGGGTTGCCAAATCGAGTATTCTTTAACTATCTACAGATCAGGCACGCCTTGAGTAAACAGTTCGGAAGACAACCCCTCATATGGTGCAAGATCCCACTACTACAAACAATAATAAAATCAGAGACCTCCAAGGGGTTAATTACAGTGATATATACCCAATTAATAAAGAAAATAAACACACAGGCAGGCTTTACCCAGGGCAGGGACAGGTGGGCGGCTGACGTGGGGGAAATTACGGACACGCAGTGGAAAAGGATTCTGGAACTTGGACCAGAGGTGTCGGTTTCTCCCGCGCAAAAAGTCTCCCACCTGATGCTGCTACATAGATCCTACCATACACCGAAAAAGCTTTTTATATTTGGTCACAGAGCTAATGATGAATGCCCTAGATGTGGAAATACAGGCGATCTAATCCATATGTTCTGGAGGTGCCCAAAACTAGTCAGGTACTGGCCCGAGATTTTAAAGAAAATAAATACCACGTTCAAAACCAACTTAGAGTTAGATCCCAAAACCTGTGTGCTGGGATACGTCACCAACAGTCTGGGAGATAGAAGCACGGCGGTAGTTGCAGCAAGATGCCTGTTCCAGGCCAGGAAACTGATTGCACAGTCATGGCAATCAAGAACTCCTCCTACCCCGGAAGACTGGATTAGAACGGTCAACTCCACTGTGTGGAGCGAAAGAACATTCTACACTAGGTTAGGCAATCATAATAAGTTTGCGAAAATGTGGAACCCGTGGATCCAAGCAATGCCTTGTCCTTCAGCAGTGTTATCTAGTACCGAATTTACCTGTTCTCCCCATTAAAGGAGTGAGGCTGAGCGAGTAGTAGTCTATAGATTAGAGTCGAGAGACAACAATGTATCAAAGTAATATTGACCAAAGTTTGCGCCCGAGGAATATGGGGGTATAACATGGGGGGGTTAAAAGGGGGGTGGGGGGGGAGGGGGGGTGCACCAGCGAGAGAAGTATTAATGCACAAACACATATAACAGTAATACGAAGATATGTGGCCAATTGATCCTGAGAGGCAGGAAATAGGCTCTATACTTGTATCGCGGCATTTTTATAACCAATTATACACTAAAATGTACATGGTTACACAATACCTTTCAAAAAAAAAAAAAAACTATTTTTGAACGACCACAATGATGTGACTGGATTAGAGACATATATGAACACTACTCTGAAGGAAGTCTCTGGATATAGTTAACTGATGTGGCGCAAAAAAAAAAAAAAAAAAGAAAAAAAAAAAAATAATATAAGGGGGTCTGAATACTTTCCATCCTCACTGTATATTTAAATCCTCTATAGGTCCCATTTAATACAAACCTAAAGTGAATGTTGTGTATGAGAGCAGGCTGTGTAACTGTATGCTGTGTAATAAGTTTGTGATGTATATGAGAAATAGAAATGTATGAATTGTGATTATTACCTTTGTATGAGACCAAGACACATGTCCCCATAAGTGTAATAATATTTTTTAGTATCAGAAAATAGGGTAGAGGTCAGTTTTCAAAGACACAGAAGAGTAATAATTGTACCAACATCCCTAAAAAATGATAGAACAAGAATGTATAGAATGTGGGACTTTAAAGGGTACATCATTTAAGTGAAGACACAATTGAATAAAATTATGCAAATATTTATTAGAAAAACAATTTAAAAACAGAAAGAAAAAGGAATACAGTTTACAGTCACAGTCAAAGGTAAACATCCATTACCAAACATTGACAAATGAGAAAAAAACTGTAGTCACATGAAGCTAAACATAACCACGTCCAGAAATTTCAACATGTTTCGCCGAAGTGGCTTCATCAGGAAATGGACAAGGATATTTGATTAGTGAATGCAAATACACATGATATGTTCAACCTTGGATGTATAGAAAAAACAAAAGCAAAAAATTAAAGAATGTATTAAGATATCACATAACATTTATACAGATGTATAACTTGCACAACCATAACTCCATCAAAAAAAAAATAAAATGCGGACAGAAAGCACAGAAGCGAGTGTGCAAGTGCATCAGTGAGAAATCCAAAACTGTCACAGCCGTCACATAATTTCTGAAATAATGTGTATATATACTGTATATATGTATATATATATATATATATATATATATATATATATATATATATATAATGTCAATATCTTATATAGAAATTGTATAATATATCTTTAAATCTTTAAGAGCGTTTGCTCACCTTAAGAATGTCTCACCGCTGTGTATGGGACTGCATCACAGCCCAGTCCCCACAGCTGGGAGAAAGCATAAAAGTAGAAGGGTATCAGAGGATAGTCAGCCAAAATGACAAAATGAAAACTAATGAAATACACTGAGCATAGATGTGGTCATGACTGTACATCACAATATTTGAATTTCCCTAATCTGCATGTTGATTATATTTATATAATAAATAATTGAAAAAGTGCATAAGATATTACATATAACTCAACATACTTTGCTTTCCCTATATTCAAAATAAAACAACAGGCAACCTTGGACAGGACAGCCCGTCAGATACAGATCATAGTATGACATGTACTTAAAGACACATAATACTAAGAATTGATGAGTAGCCAGAAATGAGAGAATAAGTAAGAAATGAGGCCAGGTCCATGGCCAATATACCTAAATGGATAGCCATACTTAAAATCACCAACTCAGCAAAGCCAGAATGAGCATATCAAGGAAAGGACACTGTTCACAAAAAGGGCTCATAGCTAATCCCCTCATTAAGGTCGGGGGACCGAGTGGCCTGTAAGAGTAGATCCATCTCGTCTCCAACTGAAGAAGCTTGTTATCAATATCCCCCCCCACGTTCATGTTCGGGAAGGTGTTCAAGGCTGAAAAAAACAATACATTTTAAGTCAAAATTATGGTATAGCCCCACATGACGGCTTATTGGTGTTTCCATCTTGTGTTTAGAAATCAGGGACACATGATCCCTGATTCTACAAAATAGTGGGCACTTTGTTTTCCTCACATAGAATGCTCCACAACGACATTTCATTAGATATACCGAGCCAACTGATTGACAATTGGTTCTGTTTTTGGGAGTCCAGATGTTATTGTTGGACAGAATAATGCTTTTCTCCTTTAGAATAAAGGGACAATAATTACACTTACCACAAGGATAAGTGCCCGGTGACTTAGATTTAAAAGTAGCCCGGTTGCTGTGATAGCTACTTACCAAGGTATCCCTTAATAACAAACTTAGAAATCTTTTGGTCAGCTGCCAATAGGTACCAGAAAGTGTTGTAGATATGTCGCACTTTGGCATGTTGTTTGTTAAATTAAGCCTCGTCTGGGCTTATACAGTAGCAGTTGTCTATTCTGATTTTTCACTCTATTAAAGGCTTTTTTCAAACATGTTCTACTGTACCTCCTGGCTAAAAGGCGTTCACGTAACAAGTTCGCCTCCTTTTGCAAATCTGTATTCTGCGTGCAATTGCGTTTCAATCTTAGAAATTGACTGTAAGGGATACTTTTGATCAATTTTTTCTGGATGTGAGCTGTTAACGTGAAGCAAACTGTTTCCTGCTGAGGGTTTTCTGTATAGATTGGAACAAAGTGTTCCTGTTTTATTTATAAAAATTTCTACATCCAGAAAGGTGATTCTTGATTGATCGAATGTATATGTGAACTTCAAATTGTATGTGTTCACTTGATCCTGCCCACACCATAAAAACCATCATCTATGTATGGATGCCATGATACAATCTGGCCAATATGCTCCGATTTGGACTCGTCAGAAAAAGGAACTCATTCCCACCCCCCCAGGTACAGGTTCGCGTAGGAGGGGGCACATTTCGCCCCCCATAGCTACGCCCTGTACCTGGAGGTAGTGGTAACCTTTAAATACAAAGATGTTGTGTGTGAGTATAAAGTTGAGTATTTCAATAACAAATTTGTTGTACTTCCACGAGTCAAGGTCGCGCTCCTTCAAAAATTCCCGCACAACTTCCACACCTCTGGTATGTGGTATGGAGTTGTACAGGGCCTCTATGTCAATCGCGACCAGCCAACAACCTTGGGGTAGCTGTAGCCCATCCAATGTTTTCAATAATATGATAGTGTCCTCGACAAATGAAAAAAGCCCTTTCACATGGGGGTATAGATATTCATCGACTAGTTGGCTAGCTCTCTCAGTCAGTGATCCACAGCCCGAAATTATTGGTCGACCTGGAGGGTTCTGCAGATTTTTGTGCACCTTGGGTAGCGCATAGAACGTTGGAGTGATGAAATTGAATGTCTTTATAAAGCCTCACATAGTAGTTTACATGAGATCTCGGAACTGGTCTATACCAATTGGTATTAAGAACAATATCAAAGCACATTTGTTCATATTGTTCTATATCCATTATGACAAGGTTTCCACCTTTGTCAGATGGCTTTATTACAATATCCTTGTTAAATCTTAAATTTCGCAATGCTCTTTTCAAATGATTGGGTAAGTTAGACGGAGGTCCAGTTTGCCAATTGGTAGATTCGATCTCTTTAGTGACCTGGATCACGAAAGCCCATATATTGGAGTTTCCCTGTAGGATAGGAAATTACTTAGATTTAGTTTTGTATGACTTCGTGTACCAAAAGTAACACCTGCAGGGAGTGTCAAAGAGGGATTGAGAGGACGAAGAAAAGGATTGGGTGGACCAACCACCCTATTTAATCCAGATGGATGAAAGGTCCAGCCAACCTCCTCTGGGTTACTCTCGTCCCACAGGTCCATTACATCCTGAAGAGCGTGTAAATCCTCAAAAGTTACACCTTCCAAGTTGGATTTTTGTGAGCCTGATGCTTGAACATTATTTGGATCTTTATCATATAATACTTTATACATAAGACATCTGGCAAATAGGTGCAGATCCTTGATCAGCTCAAATTTATTAGCATCTTCATCTCCACAGAAGGTAAGACCTAATTCCAATAGAGTGGACTCCTCTTCTGTTAAAGGGTATGAGAACAAATTTATGATGTTGAACTTATCCCGGTTCCCATCAGAGGTGGAACCGGGACATTCTACTTTAAAGGTTGACTTATTGTTCGCATAGGAGTAGGTGCAGTTGACAAAGTGCGCCTAGAGTCCACGGTGTTGGAGCTAAATATCGGTGCGATCCGAGAATCCATAGAGGGGGTAGTCATGGGCAAACGTTGTTCCGACAATTGTTGGGACATAGGACCCGCTGGCATTGAAACCGG
The DNA here is from genome assembly GCF_042186555.1 of Aquarana catesbeiana. NCBI lineage: Eukaryota > Metazoa > Chordata > Amphibia > Anura > Ranidae > Aquarana > Aquarana catesbeiana. Next base: position 769,157,807 of record NC_133324.1, read on the forward strand.
ATTAAGGTTCACTGCTGGGGTAGTTAATGTCATATATATCTTTGGATGATTGATTTATCAACTACAAAATATACATCCTTCCCTACGGATGATCTGGCAATTTTCTCTGGACTGTTTTGGCAGTAAACTCTAGGGGGCCCCCCTGGACACCTCTGAAACTGCGTTTTTTCCAGGAACTCATTTTTGAGGTATGGAGCTGACGTAGGTGGTTGGGGGCGTGGAGGTGATGGGTGATGCCCCGGGGGGGTTGGGAGTGGGTGGGTTTTTTTTTTTTTGATGGAGTCATGGTTGTGCAAGTTATACATCTGTATAAACGTTATGTGATATCCTAATACATTATATAATTTTTTGCTTTTGTTTTTTCTATACATCCAAGGTTGAACATATCATGTGTATTTTCATTCACTGATCAAATATCCTTGTCCATTTCCTGATGAAGCCACTTCGGTGAAACATGTTGAAGTTTCTGGACGTGGTTATGTTTAGCTTCATATGACTACAGTTTTTTTCATTTGTCAATGTTTGGTAATGGATGTTTACCTTTGACTATGACTGTAAACTGTATTCCTTTTTCTTTCTGTTTTTAAATAGTTTTTCCAATAAATATTTGTATAATTTTATTCAATTCTTGTTCTAATATTTTTTAGTAATGGATGTTTTGATGTTGCTTTTGAAAATGGCTGCCACATATTCAAGTGGCCATGTGGCTGAGAGGGGGGAGGGCAGCCATGCTTTGCTGGAAGCACTTACAATGAGAGCTGTTACTTGAATGGGCTACGCCCTGTGGATGGTCTCAGGTTCCTAGGTAATAGCATGGGGGAGCTCTATTGTTCGCTGTTTGTATTTCTCAATGTCTTGTTCCTGTAGAAGCTGACATGATCTTTATTTGCGAACAAGAGTGTAAGTTTGAATCTGTGTTGTTTTGTGTTTTATGCAACTTAAAGTGTGTGTCTACGGCTAAGTGTGCATTCTCAATTGTTTTAGTCAGTTTTTGTGGAGAAAGATTTTGGTTTTCTAGTGAAGAAATCTCGGTTTGTGCTAGTTTTGGCAGGATCAGCAACTGCATTTCAAATGTTTGTTTCACCATGTGGTCCAATTGTCGTCTGCCATTTTCTTGTAGTCACCATGTGGGCCAGCTTTAGTCGGCCATTTTCTTGTAGTCACCATGTGGCCATTTGATTTTCGTTTGTTGCAACTGCCATTTCGCGTCTGCTGTGTTTTGGGTGGAATTGTTCTGCTTTTGGGCCAGGTTTCTAAGTTTAGTGTGAGTAGTATGGTCTGTTCTGTTTAAAGTTTAAACTCACTGGTTTAAATTGTTTTTCCACTGTTGGATTTCGAAGACATCGTTTTGTCATTGCATTTGTCATAGGCACCATTTCCTTTTAAGTGAATTCAGTCTTTTCAGGTTTAGCTATTTTTATACTTTTTACATACTTTCCAGTAAAACTATTGCGCTTTTTGTATTGATTTTTGGTTTTAAGTGAAATCTCTACTTTGCACTGAATTTCAATAGATAGTAAGACTAACTTTAACTGAGTTTTTGTACTTTTAGCGGTGTGTGTTATTTTTATTTTTAATTGTTTTGGGTTTTATCGCTTTAGCTGAGGTTTGTATTGTATAGCCTGCAGTAGAAAAGAAAAGCTTTGGTTGACCTCCTTGAGCCATCTTTTTGCAGGAGTTTCAATTTTTGGGTTTTGCTGCTCTGTTGTGTGGTATTTCGGTCTCAAAACTTGTGGTCTGACTGCCCAGGGGATATGTGTGTCGAAGGGGATTCCATCCCATTTGCAAAATGGGAGTTTATTCCACCCTTTCCTGGACAAAAGGTTTTTAAAATTGTTGAAGTCTCCTATATGATGAGTAGATTCTAGCATACCGGGAGGCCATGTATAATAATTGGAAAACGCCGGTGCCAGTACTGTAAAAATAGTCACTAGGCAGTACTGCTCCGAAAGTTAATGTGAGGGTGCCCTGGACGTCACGGCTCCACACCAGTCAGACAGCTGCATAGTACATGCGGTCTGGGTTTGGGGCTCCGGACATGAGGCCCCTTAAAGATTGGCATATATGGTCAGAGGGTACAGTAAGGTGTATTCCTTTAGAAGGTACTTTTGATGTCTGGAAGTACGAGATTCCAGAATAAAAATACCTTGGAAGTAGTTCAGCTGTGGCTTCAGAAATCTGTAATGATGAGTGGATTGATGGATGTGTAGTACATGTTTGTGTGGTTAAAATTCTCATGCTTGTTTTTGAACTTTGTGTGGCTGGCCCATACAAGGTTTCGAGCTGCTCTCGTGTCTTTCCCATTGTATTTTTTTCTATCGCTAAAAGAGTGAAGGCAGCATTCCGTCTGGTTGTTTTGGTTTTTCATTTTTGTTTTGGGATCTATGCAATATCTCCCCCACATTTGTATCTAAATGTTTGTCTCATGTTTTAATCTTCTCATTGTTTGTATGTAGTAACAAGAATATGTTTCAGCCTACCGCGACAGCCCTCTTGTGTGTCGTGGCTGTTGCATTTTAGTAGGAACGTGAAAGTAAGGGTTACAGAGGGTTTAGTTATTGTCAATTTTGAGGAATGTCAGTGACAATTTACCAATGTACACGAATGTTGTATTGTTTACCATTCTTTGCAGGTTAAATATGAAGGATAGAGTAATACCTTTTGTTTATAAGTATCTTTTTAGGTCCAAGGAGTTTCTGAAAGTGTATGTACATAGAAAGCAGGTGTATGTAGATAACTGTACACATGCATAAATACACATGTCTAAGAAGGAAAAAGTATCATAGGATGGTAAAATAAAATGGGGGAATAATGGTAAGAATGACAATTTTTAAACCAATAATATTAACCGCTCTAATTCTAGCCAAGTTTGTGACCTAGTAGAATGACATGTTCCATGACTGTCTTTCTTTGATGGATTTGAATCAGCAAGCAGCAGTCCGGTGAAGGAGGCTCCCATCCCAGAAGCTAAGAACCTTTTTGTCAATGGTTCCAGGTATTACACCCCAGATGGTAAGCCACGCAGTGACCACAGTCATTGAGTTAGGTTTGTTTTGGAGGTCGACCAAAAACGGGGTTGTAGTTTCCTCAGCAGATATCGACATTCTCAGCTGATGGGGCAGGTGCAGTCACTGTAACATGAACTTCAAAAGGTCCACCACAGGGTTCATGAGTCCCTCCTGGACCCTGACACAATAACCAGTTAACGTTCTTTCCAACCAGGTGACTGGGTCATTGTAAGGACGAGACAACTGGATTCACGCCAGTCACTTCAAGAAGCTGCTCAAATACACTAAAAGGAAGAGGAGTATCTTTGTTTATTTGTATTTTTTAGTTTAGTATATTTTGGCAGGGGTAACGATGAAAAGCATCTCAACTTATTGTTTAACCGTATGCCGACCGCCGCATGTACATTTACGTCGACACAATGGCATGGACAGGCAAGTGGGCGTACAGGTATGTCCCTTTAAATTTGCCGCCGTGCCATCGCGTGCGCACCGCCGAGCTCCGTGAGTGTGATCGAGTCCTCGGGGATACACGCGATCATCTCACAGAGAGGAAGAACGGGGAAATGCTGATGTAAACAAGCATTTCTCCATTCTGCCTAGTGACAGGACACTGATCACCGCTCCCTGTAATCGGAGTGGTGATCAGTGTCGTGTCACACATAGTCCCCCCCCACAGTTAGAATCACTCCCTAGGACACACTTAGCCCCTACAGCGCCACCTAGTGTTAACCCCTTCACTGCCAGTCACATTTACATAGTAATCAATGCAATTTTAATCGCACTGATCGCTGTATAAATGTGAATGGTCCCAAAATAGCACCAAAAGTGTCCGATGTGTCCACCATAATGTCGCAGTCATGATAAAAATCGTTGATCGCTGCCATTACTAGTAAAAAAAAATGATTAATAAAAATGCCATAAAACTATCCCCTATTTTGTAGACGCTATAACTTTTGCGCAAACCAATCAATAAACGCTTATTAAAATATGTAGAAGAATACGTAGTATCGGCCTAAACTGAGGAAAAAAATTTTTTTTTTATATATTTTTTTGGGGATATTTATTATAGCAAAAAGTAAAAAATAATGCGTTTTTTTCAAAATTATCGCTATTTTTTGTTTATAGCGCAAAAAATAAAAACCCCAGAGGTGATAAAATACCACCAAAAGAAAGCTCTATTTGTGGGGAAAAAAGGACGTCAATTTTGTTTGGGAGCCACATCGCACGACCGCACAATTGTCAGTTAAAGCAACGCAGTACCGAATCGCAAAAAGTGCTCTGGTCTTTGGCCAGCCAAATGGTCCGGGGCTGAAGTGGTTAAAGTATATTCTCCAACTAGCTAAGAAAGTGAACAGGACCAATTGTTGGGTCTACTGTGAATCTCTGCTGAGTTTTAGTACCCCAGCGATGACAGCGGTACATGCTATATATTATGTTCATATTGGTATGAGGAGTTTTGACAAACTAGTGAAAAGTCCAAACAGACACTTGTACCATACATTTCTAGAGGGTAAAATTAGTTATAGTTTTAACAATAGTTCTGGTTCTTGCCAGCTTTGGTATCGGGGCAACTAGGTAGCCCACAAGTGTGCTTCAACTTTAGTTTGGTAGTTATGCGGGCCTACAGCTTATAAGATAATTCCCCTAATGCAAGAGGTTTATGTGTGCTGGTGAAACTCATCCCAGCATCTTATGTAGCGGCCGATCGTGAGGATGTGATGGTGCGAGAGAAGGTAAGGATGGCAGCGACAGCTAGAAGGGAATTGTTCACCAACCCCGGCCAGGTCTGGGCATGGTTTCCTGCTTGTACACGGTGGGGGCTTGAGCTTATGAAACGATTGAACAATTTCTCATCCATTGTGGATGGGATGTTCAATGTAACTGTTGAAGCCACAAAGAAGATCAAATAGTAAGGGGGGTTAGCGTGAATTCATAGGTAAAGATTGTTGTACTTGGATCGGGGATACTGGTGACAAAGTTCAGGTCCATATGAATAAGGTTTAGGTCCCTGTAAGACAAAGCCAGAGCTATAGCTAGTGGAGGTTGGAATCCTTTTAAGGGTTTGGGAAACTATGGGGATTTTTTATTTTCCATCGGATCATGGTTAAAGGAAGTAGGGGTATATATACTCATGTTGTTTTTACTCTACTTCTTCTATATGTTGTGATGAGGTGCTCCTGTTGCCTGATTGGACGAGTGAACAGAGCCGAGCAGATGACCACATCTTCCTCACCGAGATTAGACGCCCCGAAGCCCAACCCACGTACAAGACACAGAGGATCCCAGACCGACCAGCAATTACTACAGCTCATGTCGTATCCTCCCTATAAGTCATCCCTCCTGAAGAAGTCTACAAGTCAAGCCGTTTTATGAACTCGTATGGACTATAAGGACTGACTCATTTCCAGGTGTAAGAAGATGATCAAGATTCATTGAGGGACACATGGGAGCATATGACAAAGAGGAGGAGCTGTTGTGGAAATTTTTATTAATGTATGTTGTCAGATGCCCCCCAGTGTCAGTTTTGCTGTAATACGTTCATGTGAGCCTATTCGCACATACAGACGTTGGTGGAAGACCATTGGCTGCAGAAACCTTCCTGTGGACACGGCAGATCTGTTTGCTCTTTTAAGGATGTTTGTTTATGCCTCACCAAGGGACTGGCCACTCCATGGCGACCACATTTAAACTCCTAAGTAAGCAGATCTGCGTACATGGGAACCATAGCATAACCATACAAAATTATGGCCCACTGAGCCATGATAGAGTATAGCTCGCCTCATTGGTAGCAGTGGGAATGTGCACACGATTGTGTTCAGAGCCATGTAAGTTCAAGTAGTGTTCAAATTGTGAGACACTCTGTGTCTCACAAAGACGCTTACCGCATGGCTCTGCACAGGACCATCTGCACACATCACTACTGTATTTCTATTTGAATATATACATGTGTGTGATTGGTTCTTTAGAAAGAATACAAGTGTCTGATTGGCTGATTCTGAAGCCACCACCTTCCTTTGTTATTCATGTTTATAGTATAAATAAAAGGAGCTGGCTATTCTCTGGAGGATTCTGCTAAGCTCAAGGTGATACCAGCATCTGTGTCTGTTACTTGGAGAAATATAAGCGTGCTTTCCCGGCATTATATAAGAGAGCTGTTTTTGGGCTTTTAAGCACAAAGAAATTATTTGCTTAAAATAGAAGCTTAAAATTTCCCCGACAAGCACCCACTTAAAATTTATACCAGAATCAAAGGATCTATTATGAATTTTGGGAGAGGGGTAATCAATGCTATTTTTTTTTTTTCATTCTTTCTGTGGATGTGCTACAGCAATAGTGACATTTACAAAGAAGAAAAATTGACATAGTTCAAATTGCTGGCAAATAAAACTTCATAGAGTCTAGATTCTGCTAAAATCAAAACACAATACACAGACCCCTCCAAAGTTCCCCCCAAATACATAACAGACCCCTAGGGGTCTGCTATGCATTTGGGTGGAACTTTGGGGTCTGTGTGCCACTTATATCAGTGCTTTAAACAATCACTCCTCCCCGCTGCATGAAATAATAATAAAAAAAAAAACAAAAAAAAAAAAAAAACACTTTGTCTTGATACAGGTTCCCAAGGGCAGTTCCTCCTTACCTATTAGCCCAGAGAATTGGCATTTTAATTGGGCAGAATCAGCTCCCAATTAATTCAATGGGGTTTGGATTTGGCAAGTTCGCTAAACCCTGTTCAAACATAACCCAGGTCAGGTCATCACTATCAGTACGAATTCTTAGCTTAGTACACAGAAACCACTTTTTAAAATTTGATATCCCTAGGTGGGCAGTGGATAGAAACATGTACAAATGTAAAATCACAAAATGCTGACACAAAAAAGACCTACAGAAATGTGGTTGTTTGCTTTAAAAATAAAAGGAGAACAACAAAATGGTTTGAAAATTATTTAAGTCAGCAATCTGCCTTCTTCAGAACAACCTTTATATGAATTCCCCAGTTCATTTTTTATGCTGTTCAATTAATAGAGGTATGGACTTGGGATGGACTCAAAGACCTTGTCCAATCACCTCTGGCAGTGTTACTTCACCTGCTGAGAGGAGAGGCTATATGTAGCCGGTTCTGATGAGTCACAGTCAGGGACAGCCTGACACAGCAGTCATCTTTCTGATGCAACATTAATGCGGCAGGGGCACCTAGCTTGGCGACATGCAGAGTGGCAGGAGACTTTGTTATAGGCTTAACTGTAGGTACAAGTGGTAGTACAGAGATTACTACCACTTTAAGTCAGATTTTGTACAATATTTGTTTTTATTCAATTTTTTTCACAACTCTGCTGGGGGGAGGGGGGATTGGTGAGATATCAGGGGTCTAAACAGACCCCCTGAAGTCTCGTTTTTGAGACAGAGATAGGTATTGAGGACAGAGATTCTACAGTCCCTTTCTCTGCAGCCTCAGTTGCACTAAAAATGAATGATCAGGAGACAGAGGCTATTGACCATTCATAAACTGAAGCATAGTAAACATAGTTTACTATGCTCAGTTATGAATGAATACAGTATCCATCACTCACTGTGTTCACTTAGAAAAGAAAGGGGCTGGTAAATGACATATTTACAGGCCCCTTCCCCACTCTCCATCCTGACAGATTCCCCCATGTGCCCGCAACTGCTGGTGGTGGGAGAGAAAAGGAGAGAAGCAGGCAGTGCTGCGGGGGGGGGGGGGTTGGGGGGTTCAAGCAGTGAGAGAAATTCAGATTAGTGCAGCAGGTGGGGGAAATAACTGAATTGATCTTTTAGCTGCTACAGTGAGAGCCACAAAAGATCAGTTTCAGTTATTTCCCCCCACCTGCTCCAGTGATAACCTGCTCTATCCACACATGATGCCCCTGGTGGGAATAACTGCAGGTGCAGGGGTGCCTCCAAGCACCAGTGGGATGGGGTTGTGAGACAGTTGGTAGGGGTGAGTTAATGGAGGGATTTATTTCAGTGGCAGTGTCTGTGGGGTGACCCGGGAGTGATGGTGGGAAGGTATAGAATGAAAAGTGACCATGGAATAATGTCACTCAGCTGGGGGTTAGGAAGTAGCTCAAAGTGATGTCTGTCAGCTGGATGTATGAAGTAGCCTGGGGGTGATGCAAGCTGGGGGGAGGCAGGGGCTGAGAAGTACTCAGATAAAGACATCTATAATTCAAAAATGTCTGTGATCATCTTCTAATAGATAAAACAATAAATAATACAATGGTACTGCTCAAAGAGAACAACCTCCTGTTATAAGAGATATATGCAACCCCAGTCACTCTGTGTATGTCTAGATAATGTGTTTTGTTTTTTTTTGACCATTCTATTTTAACCCTATGTTATCCAAACCCTGTATAATCAAAAGTGTAAACTCAACACAAACTAAACATTTCATTGCTAAGTTCTCATCTATGCATGTGGGGAATGCATGCACAAATGTATGCTTTCCCAAACTGCACAGAAATTAGCTGCCCTTTAGCACATGCACAGCAGTTCTATTAATTGTTAATGGTACCCCCATGCATCTGCAAACATGCCCATCAAACTGGACTCTTTCATTACTTTTCCATGTTTCTTGCGTGTAGGGCAGCCCATTGAAATGAATGGGCTGCCCTACACGTGATATGTGAAAAACATGCCCATGCTTGGTTGCATCTGCAGGTGTGAACCAAGCCTAACTGTAAGGCCCCTTTCACATGGGCACGTTTGTTTTGACGGGCTCCGCTTTGCTCAGTGGGGGATCGATCCGCTGATCCGCTGATCCCTGCTGAGCAGGTGGATGACAGATCATTCTCCACTCACTGTGCAGAGACAGACCTTTCAGAGCCCCGCTCTCCTCTATGGGGAGATTGATTGAAAACGGAGTGCCTGTCTGTTTTCATCCGATCCGCCAGATGGACGGAAAATAGGACCACCGTCCACCATCCATCTGATTTGGCGGACAGGATCAGATTGGATAGCAGCGAGTGTAAGCGGACATGTCACGGCTGACATTCGCCGCTTCATAGGGGAGACTGGAGGGTCCAATCAGGTCCACCTGAAAAACTGACAGGCGGACCTGATCAGAAAGCACGTGTGATAGGGGCCTTAGCACATAAAAAAAAATCAATTCTCCATAAGCATAGATGATTCTCTAAATGATCAGTGTTCATACAGTTGTGGTACCATGCAAAAAGTCATGAACATTGTGCTCTGATATGTTTATTAAGGGATGTTATTTTGTATATAGAGTGTATAGTTTATGTGGTGAGTGTTCACTTCATTGTACGGGGTGTGCATAACACAGGGTTAAATGGAGAGGTCATAAATGAACTTCCCATTATCTGGGACATACACAGAGTGATGGGGATGTTTCTGTAGATAGATAGTGATTAGTGCTGTGTGCCTGCATAGGAGATATCTGTCCCCATGTCTGTCAGCTAGGGGGGAGGGTGTGGGGGGGGGGGGCTGCAAATTCTGCCAGCTAGACACACACAGTTGCCTGCTATTTCAACCCTCCTTGTCACCTTACTTAACCCTTCACATGTTGCCACAAATATTTCCTCCTGACATGAAACCTTCTATTGTGTGCACTGCTGCAGCTTACCTCCATGAAACTTTCCTCACTCACTCAGCTCACCCCCCTCCCTGCATACAGCGTGCAGTAGTCGGCAGTAGCTATGCCCCTCCTCTGGGTTCTCCCATCACACTGCACTGAAGGGGGGATCTGACTGAGGGGAACACAGAGCGAATGTGCAGGAGAACACTGAGGGGTGAGACAGAAAGAAGACTCAGAACTTCTAAATACATAAACCACCGGGCAGTGTAAGTATTTAGAAGCAATGACACTGCTACTGACAAACCCCGGGATTGAGCTGTAACGGAACACCTTCTGAAAGAGTGTCCCTGCTCATGGGGCCCCCTACTGGCCATGGGGCCCTCGGTCGGTGCCCGAGTGCCCTAATGGTCAGTCCGCCCCTGGTCACAATTAGGATTCCTGACACAAACATATCGTCCTAATTGCAGCAAATGCAAACACAACATAGCTGCTATAAATGGGGCCCATTAAACTGTTAGGTCTGTCCCTAAGTCGTTCAATGCGGATAGGATGTACCAGTTTGTATTTGCATAAAGCTCAAAATGCACACAGCAGGAATAATTTTCATCTTTATGCTACTAATATTTTGGATTCCATGAAGTATGAAACGCATTCCCTCTAATCTTTGAAAAATTACAAATGTCTCAAATCTTTCAGGGTTTTAGTGTGTACAGATCTCCTTCTCCCTGCTGTTTTGCAGTTGAAAAATCTATAGAATTCTTTTGAGGGCTTTTGGAATATAGTTTAATTGCCCAAATCTACACCAACAAGCCCACAGGTCCAATCAGAACCTCTTTAGCAGCTATGTTCTGTAGATGTCACTTGAGGCCTGCAGTCCCAAGTTATCTTATCAAATTCAAATTTCAAACAGACAATTATTTAGCTATTAACCTTTGAAATTATAAAATATCTGTAATATCAATATATTTAGTATCTTACAAAAGTGAGTACACCCCTCACATTTTTGTAAATATTTTATATCTTTTCATGTGACAACTAAGGATGAGCTCCGGCGTGTTCGCACAGCCCACGTGCAGAGCCCACCAGGAAGTTGGTGCTGCGCTAATCACAGGCAGCGAGACATTTCCCGATCTCTGCAGCCGCGCATCGGGACAATGTTTCACTGGCTGTGATTAGCGCAGCGCAGTGCCGACCTCCTGGCGGGCTCTGCACGTGGGCTGTGCGAACACGCCGGAGCTCATCCTTAGTGACAACACTGAAGAAATGACACTTTGCTACAATGTAAAGTAGTGAGTGTGCAGCTTGTATTACAGTGTAAATTTGCTGTCCCCTCAAAATAACTCAACACACAGCCATTAATGTCTAAACCGCTGGCAACAAAAGTAAGTACACCCCTACATGAAAATGTCCAAATTGGGCACAATTAGCCATTTTCCCTCCACAGTGTCATGTGACTTGTTAGTGTTACAAGGTCTCAGGTGTGAATGGTGAGCAAGTATGTTAAATTTGGTGTTATCGCTCTCACTCTCATACTGGTCAATGGACATTCAACATGGCACCTTATGGCATAGAACTCTCTGAGGATCTGAAAAAAAAGAATTGTTGCTCTACATAAAGATGGCCTAGGCTATAAGAAGAATTCCAAGACCCTAAAACTGAGCTGCAGAATGGTGGCCAAGACCATACAGTGATTTAACAGGACAGGTTCCACTCAGAACAGGTCTCACTATGGTCGACAAAAGAAGTTGAGTGCACATACTCAACGTCATATCCAGAGGTTGTCTTTGGGAAATAGACATATGATTGCTGCCAGCATTGCCGCAGAGATTGAAGGGGTGGGGGGTCAGCCTGTTAATGCTCAGACCATATGCCACACACTGCATCAAATTGGTCTGCATGGCTGTCGTCCCAGAAGGAAGCCTCTTTTAAAGATCATGCACAAGAAAGCCCGCAAACAGTTTGCTGAAGACAAGCAGACTAGGGCCATGGATTACTGGAACCATGTCCTATGGTCTGATGAGTACAAGATAAACTTATTTGGTTCAGATGGTGTCAAGCGTGTGTGGCGGCAACAGTTGAGGAGTACAAAGACAAGTGTGTCTTGCCTACAGTCAAGCATGGTGGTGGGAGTGTCATGGTCCGGGGCTGCATGCCAGCACTGGGGAGCTGCAGTTCATTGAGGGAACCATGAATGCCAACATGTACTGTGACATACTGATCTCCAACCCTGTGTCCAGATTTTGTAGATGACCAGCAGGGTGTGTGCTCAGGTGAGCACAGCCCTTATAATGAGTTTATGGGAATACCTCAGGACTCCCAGTTGGAGACTGCTGTATTATTTGAGACTGTGTGTATTTGCTGGAGAAGAACCCATGCGTGGGAAACCTTTATGTTATGGACTTTTATTTGCCTTTTTAATAAAAATGGGCTACCATGCTCTAAAATATAGTTCCTGACTGGTTTGAATCACTGGCAAAAGCATCTGCTACGAGAGCTAATGGTCCCCCATGTTACAATATATATATATATATATATATATATATATATATATATATATACAGTGGGGACAGGTATTCAGACCCCCTTAAATTTTCACTCTTTGTTATATTGCAGCCATTTGCTAAAATCATTTAAGTTTACATTAATGTGCACATAGCACCCCATATTGACAGAAAACACACAGAATTGTTGACATTTTTGCAGATTTATTAAAAAAGAAAAACTGAAATATCACATGGTCCTAAGTATTCAGACCCTTTGCTGTGTCACTCATATTTAACTCAGGTGCTGTCCATTTCTTCTGATCATCATTGAGATGGTTCTACACCTTCATTTGAGTCCAACTGTGTTTGATTATACTGATTGGACTTGATTAGAAAAGCCACACACCTGTCTATATAAGACCTTACAGCTCACAGTGCATGTCTGAGCAAATGAGAATCATGAGGTCAAAGGAACTGCCTGAAGAGCTCAGAGGCAGAATTGTGGCAAGGCACAGATCTGGCCAAGATTACTAAAAAAATTCTGCTGCACTTAAGGTTCCTAAGAGCACAGTGGCCTCCATAATCCTTAAAGGGAAGACGTTTCGGATGACCAGAACCCTTCCTAGAGCTGGCCGTCTGGCCAAACTGAGCTATCGGGGAAGAAGAGCCTTGGTGAGAGAGGTAAAGAAGAACCCAAAGATCACTGGTACTAAGCTCCAGAGATGCAGTCGGGAGATAGGAGAAAGTTGTAGAAAGTCAACCATCACTGCAGCCCTGCACCAGTCGGGGCTTTATGGCAGAGTGGCCCGACGGAAGCCTCTCCTCAGTGCAAGACACATGAGAGCCCAAATGGAGTTTGCTAAAAAACACCTGAAGGACTCCAAGATGCTGAGAATTAAGATTCTGTGGTCTGATGAGACCAAGATAGAACTTTTTGGCCTTAATTCTAAGTGGTATGTGTAGAGAAAACCAGGCACTGCTCTTCACCTGTCCAATACAGTCCCAACAGTGAAGCATGGTGGTGGCAGCATCATGCTGTGGGGGTGTTTTTCAGCTGCAGGGACAGGACGACTAGTTGCAATCGAGGGAAAGATGAATGCAGCCAAGTACAGGGATATCCTGGAAGAAAACCATCTCTAGAGTGCTCAGGACCTCAGACTGAGCCCAAGGTTTACCTTCCAACAAGATAATGACCCTAAGCACACAGCTAAAATAACGAAGGAGTGGCTTCCCAACAACTCTGTGACTGTTCTTGAATGGCCCAACCAGAGCCCTGACTTAAACCCAATTGAGCATCTCTGGAGAGACCTAAAAATGGCTGTCCACCAGCGTTTACCATCGAACCTGACAGAACTGGAGAGGATCTGCAAGGAGGAATGGCAGAGGATCCCCAAATCCAGGTGTGAAAAACTTGTTGCATCTTTCCCAAAAAGACTCATGGCTGTATTAGATCAAAAGGGTGGCAAAAATGTCAACAATTCTGTGTTTTTCTGTCAATATGGGGTGCTGTGTGTACATTAATGAGGAAAAAAAATGAACTTAAATGATTTTAGCAAATGGCTGCATTATAACAAAGAGTGAAAAATTTAAGGGGGTCTGAATACTTTCCGTCCCCACTGTATATACACAATAATCTAGCAATATACTGTACATTGTTATTTGCAGCGACTTTTCCAAAGAAGAGATAATTAGTCTGCACTGTGAGGGGGTAAAACAGACAATAGCTCAATTACATAGTGTGTTCTAGTTATAGCTTAAACAATTCTGGAAATAACATTACTTGTTCCAGATATAATCATTTCTAGGGCAGTGGTCTACAACTGAAATCCTACAACAGTGTGCAATCTTCTGTGTTACTCTGCTAAGGGCTATCTAGGGCAATGATAACAGTAGATTCATGCACCTCAATCTAAGTATATTAGTAAGGGATCTGCACTTTACATTAATGCTGCATACACACGCTCGGAATTTCTGACAACAAATGTTCGAAGGGAGCTTGTTGTTGGAAAGTCTGACCGTGTGTAGGCTCCATTGGACATTTTCCGTCGGAATTTCCGACAAACAAAATTTGAGATATGGATCAAGATCTCCTGTTTTTTTTCTAGTGATCTACATAATTTTTTTTTTTTCATTTTGTGTGTCAAGTTACCACAACACCATTATTATATTTTTTAACCTCAAGGAGGTTGGTTGGTGTCCCTTGTTAATTTGACATTGTATTTAGGAAATGCACCTGCCTACTCACAAACAAACTGTCCATTTTGAAGTAAAACACATAGGCAAGTATTTCTGAATCAAAAATAGCCATTTATTATGGGTCATAAGAAGATAAAGAGGAAGGCAATGCCGGAGAAACTGGTGAAATTGGCGAAGCCTTTGTACCCCAGGGTACACATCAACTATTTTACAGGCAAAATTGGGAGCCTGAGGAGTCCATATAATAGTGAGCACAAGCTGGTCTAGGACTCCAAGAGATCAGGAACAGCAGCAGATGACATATATGTCCCAAGGCTGTGGTCATACAATGGCCTGCCTCTTTTGTCAGACCAGACTGAACCCAGGCCATCACACTCTTTTCTTCCTTCCACTCTTCCTTCCAGGCTGTGGCTGTGGTGTTGGAGTTGTGGCAGGAGGTGGAGGAGGAGGAGGATGATGGTCGAACTCACACAGGTGGGTTTTGGTTTTGAGTTGGCCTTCTTCCTGGGCCTTTTGGTTGGAAGGTGGAGGGGAGGGACCTGGGATTCGGTCAGGCTGCTGGGCCGTGCCACCTCCTGGCTGCCACATTACACACCCTCCTCCTGGCCGCCCCATTCCACGCCCTCCTCCTGGCTGAGGCTTTCCTGTGTATGAAAAAGGGACATAGTTTTAGTTTTTTGTTCATCAGTCACACAATTTTCAGCTCATGATTGTTGCAAATTGAATGTTAACAAATAGAAAAGACTATTATCCTGAGCCCAGCATTTTTCATTCTTGTCCCAAACATTTTTGGCCACTACTGTCAATTGATATGTAAAACACTTTATTAAATCACCACTTTGTAATCAATAATAACATCTAGTTAACATCATTAATTTTCCGACGAGAAATATATAGAACAATGCTATACCTGGCTCAAGCTGGGCTCCTCCACTTCTTCCTGGCTGGAAGGCCCAGGTTGGACGTCGGAAGCCTCTGGGTGGAAGGAAGCGTGGAAGGAAGAGTGGAAGGTAGGGTTGAGAGTGATTGCCTGACTTCCGTCTGGTCTGACAGAAAACAAAGTCTCTCATAGTACCAGAGCCTGGGTACATAAATGTCATCTGCTGCTGCTCCTGATCTCTGGGAATCCTGCACCTTATTGCGATCCCTATTATAAGTGCTCCTCAGGCCACCAATTTTGGCCTTCAAATAGGGGATGGTTGCCGTGAGGATCTGCGGCTTCACCAACTCCAGCAGTTTCTCCAGCGCTGCCTGCCTCTTTTGTTTATGATTATAATGCAGGTGTTTCACCTGCCACAGACAGGGCAGCTCCTTGTAGTTGTCTATGAATAGGGGGAGGAAGTTGTGATCACTGAAGCCATCCATTTTCTCTGCAAGACAAACCCTAATGTCAGGCTAAACTCTCCTAATCTTGTCCCAATATAGGCATCAATCTATAAGCAGTATAGGCCACTGATGCACGAAGTGAAAATTGTACATTTGTTATCACGATCGGCGCTTCCGCTGCTCCTTCCTCCGCTCACAGGTTGTACGTACAACACACGTGTGTTGCGCTTTATATACACTGCGCATGCAGAGTTTGTCTGTCAGCTTACCTGTCTCCATGTGTTCATCTCTAGAGACCAGCTGACCCTCACCTGACTGTTTTTATAATCTCTCCTCTAGCATGGCTCCACCCCAGCTCCTATCAGGGAACCCTATATTAACCTGTGCACTGCAAGCCAGCAGTGCTGATCAACCATTGTGTGTTAGCTTTCGTGTGTACTTGCTGTGTTTCCTACATCTGATTCCAGTTACCGACTTTGGCCTGTTCTCGACTTTCCCTGTCTGCTTGTGACCCTGGCCATTGGCGTGTTATGTTTATTTTTGTCTGCTAGTCGCCCTGACATTTGGCTTATTCCTTACTTTCCTTGTTGTTCCAGCCTGCTTCCTCCTTCGTCTTCTCCTGTAGTCTACCGTGAGCGTGAGCTGTGAGACCCTGGGGGCCGCGACCTGGAGCCAAACTGCAGCTCAGTCCATCCTCACCACTAGGGGCTCTGGTGAACACCTGCTGGCTCTTAGACTCCGCACCCTGGGGAATCTATGCTCTAGCTCCCAGTGGGATCTGTGTTAGTGATCCAGTAGACCTGCTTCCTGAACCTCCCAGGGTTCAATCCGCAGCAGTCAGTCCTAGGGTCCACTACCTAGCGGTGCACTTCTGACTCCTACAGAGTGCATCTGTCACCTAGCTTCAAGGTGACCTGACAACTACATTTGTTCAGGCCTATTTGTATTAAAAGAAGTTTAGTACATTGTTGTCTAGATGGGTTTGTAACTAGAATGAAATGTAAACTTGATTCATTGTAAAGAGAGGACACTCAGCAGCTGTTTACACATCTGGACGTAAGAGCACTAGTGTGGGACACCAGAACAAACTTTTTAGGGTGTCCCACACAGGTGCTCCACTGGATACTAGGGGTGTCTCCATATGGGAAAATTGTACAAAAAAGGTAAGTATTCCAGCTTTAGAAAGGGAAAAAAATGTCTTCAGCTTGGAACTCTGCCCAAAAGACAATTGTATTACACTTCCAAGCAATGTTTCAGATTCCTTTGCACTACAAGTGCACTTTCAGTGCAGTTTCAAGTGCAGTTTCAAGTGCACTTTTGCAGTGCACTTGGAGTGCAAAGTGGATTTTCCTTTAGTAAATAACTCCCACAGTGCTTTTTAATTTGCAACAATCAGGCCATTTTCGTGACTCCCAAAAATTAATTCATGGTGCTGAAAATGATGAATATTTTTATCAGTAATGCATTACATACATTAACAACAAAAACAAGATGTGTGTGTAGCAGACCCACAACATAATAGTTTGCTGAAGAAGAGACTGTCACCTCATGTATCAAATAAATTACATTTGCACTATTAAAGAAAATGGGCAAAAATGGGCAAAATGGGCAAAAAGAAAAGCCCATTGGATAACCTAGGAGACAGCTAAAAGAAACACAAGCAAAGGAAATCTTATTTCACTTTAACTAAAAAAAATATTTTCAAAATGTTTATTAAACATTTTCTGGCATATCAATGGCCCCCCTACCTGCAAAGTACTCAACATACCTCTGTCTTACTTCACGGCGCTTTGGTAGGGCATTCAGGATGGCCAACCTTAAGCGCCGTCAGGGTTTCTTCTTTAAGTCTGGCCCAACTGAGGCCACATAGTTAATTGAATTTCTCCTTAAATATTTGTAGAGAATGCAGCATGTAAGGATTATATGGTTAAGTTTATATTACGCCATGTTGATTGCCGTAAGGAATATGAGGTAGTTAAAAACCCTCTGGTCCAGGGTGAGGGTTCTCATGGCTTCAAAACAGTCAGCTGGTCAGAACAAACTAACAGAAAGCACTGAAAAACAGAAAGGCCTGAGAAGAGCGAGCTGAAAATCAGAAATGAGTGAACAAGAACGCACTGAAAATCAAATACGTACTATAAAATACGCACTGAAAAACAAATGTGAACTGACTACACGCACTGAAAAACAGATACGAACCCACAAGCACAAACTGAAGAGCAGTAACGATCTGAAAAGCACGAGGCTGAAAAGCGTGAATCGTCTCTCACCAAACTTCTACTAACACGAGATAAACATGAGATTAGCAGAAGGAGCCCAAAGGGTGGCGCACTTGGTATTGAACTTCCCTTTTATAGTGCCATTGTACGTGTTGTACGTCCCCGCGTTCTTGACGTTCGGATTTTCCGACAACATTTGTGCGACTGTGTGTATGCAAGACAAGTTTGAGCCAACATCCATCGGAAAAAAAACATGGATTTTGTTGTCGGAATGTGCGATCGTGTGTATGCGGCATTACTGTGTGAGAATATCTCTTGTCGAGGAGGGAAAAGTATATAAAATATAAAGAGAAATAGTTGCAGAAAGAACAAATAGATAAAAACTGATCTGTGTCCTTTTACTGGGCATGGAGTACAAGTCTCTACTAAATAAATAAATAAAAAGAAGAGCTCGCATCATGGTAGGTTCTTCTAAAGGTGCCACAGCTTTAAACTTGATTTAACTGTTCAAGGCTGTCATGGATACATGTTGTAAGATTCTCCATTAGTTTATCATTCTAGCATGGTGTACTGTGAGGTGGCTTCTTCCATTTGTGAGCTATCTGGCATCTAGCTGCAGTGATGTGGGATAGCAATCTTTTGGCATACTTAGAGAAACCAAATGAAGGCAAACCTGGTAGGTAGGATTTAGGAAAAAAGGGAATCCATTTATCAAATATTCGATAAACAAGGGAATTATCTGATTTCGAGTAAGGTTTGTTGAGCGAGCAGTGCAAATATATGTTAAAGAGATCTCAGTTCCTTTTTGCATCGCCAATACCTATCACTGGTTAATAATATGGAGGAGTTTTGGGGTTTGGTACCAATGGAAACAGAAAAGTATTATAGGTTTGGGTACAGACCGTGCTTCTAGCTGTTTGGGAGCATACTATCTGTTATATTTCCAGAGGTATTTCTTCCCTCAGAGTTTTCTGTCATTTTTTGCATATACAATAAGTATGTTATACACATTTTGTGGGATAGTTTTTTAGGGTAGTTGTGTTTAATACTTTATAATCGTCTGATATTATTCCTCTGTGGGAGGATAATTCCCTCAAAAGGGATTAATTTGCAAAATTGTAGTGAGTTCTTTGTTGTCTGGGCATAGTGGCAGATTTGCAAATATTTATAGAATGCTTGTTTCAGCAGTTCATATTTCTGAGTACAGCAAAGAATTGTAGCTATCTGGTTCTAACGTCAACTAAGTGTCAAAAATGGAATAGGGCTTTAGACATCCAAGGTGAGGACATCTGCAAAGGCAGGCTGTCTAAAATTTGGGTTGACTAGGAAAACTGTCATTAAGGACTCATCTAACATCAAGGGGTATTGGCATTTTTCATTGTTCCAGAGACCTCTAAAAAAAGATATAGTGTGGAGCAGTTTGTATGATTCTATATCAATATTGCTGGTCCACAGCATAGAGTTGGAATGGACGGTGCCATCCACAACTTCTCCGCTGCTAACTTATAGGAGTTATAAGCATGCAAAGCTGACCAAGAGGCCAAGGCTGTCAAATGAAAGTAAAGCCACCATGGTTGCAGGAGGCGTATACGACCGTCTTAGAGAATCAATGTCATTTGTAGTTCCATGCAATATTCAGCAGGTCTGTTTGTAACATTTTAAAATGGGAATTTTAAAGCAGGAATGGGAATTGATAGGGTCTTAAAAAGATAAAATATTTTTGCTACAAAATATGGGTAGGAAATTCTCTTTATATAGTGTGCCCTATGTAGGGGTGATCTTTACTCCCAAGTACTTACGTGTAGTGATCTTCCAGGTATATGGACTATATTTGATTAGAGATTGGCGTACCTGAGTAAATGCTTTGAGTGGAAGGCCTTCAGTTTTTAAATTGATAAATTTATAACCTGATAAAGGTTCAGGGCCTTATGAAGACTGGGGAGAGTGACATGTGTTTGATTCGAAGTAAGAAGTACACAAAGTAAGATCTTAATCCCCTGTTCCTAACCAGGATTCCAAGTTCATTGGGGATGGGATCAATACACATGGTGAATAGATGATAAAGGGCAGTCATGTCTCATGCCAATGGATAGAGTGAAGCGTATGGGGTCTTTACCTAAGTGGTGGAAGAAGTGTTCATAATAGCATGAAGGAAATGGCCTTGAATTCCTATATGTTCTAGAGTATCAAACAAGAAAGGCTAGCTCAGTCTGTTAAACGCCTTTTCTGCAACTAAACTTAGCAGAGGGGCTTCTATCTTCTCTATGTTAGCTAAACCAGTAAGATCTATAACATTTCTAGCATTGTCTCCTGCTTGGCAAAATGGCATAAAGCCAACTTGGTCTTGATCGATTATAGAGGGGAAGATTTTGTTCATTCTCAAGGATGATAGCATTGCAGATATTTTCAAGTTAGAGTTAATTAGGACAATGGGCCTATAATTAGAGCACAGAGTATGATCATTATCTGGTTTGGGGATGGCTGTAATCAATTAAGTCTTGAGTGAATGAATGACTCTTGGTTCAGGCTCGTTGCGGAGGGATGGAACTAACTAGGAGGAGAGAGAGATCGGTGTTCATACTTAGTATGAACACACGATCTGTCTCCTCTCCCCTGAGAGAACGGGATCTATGTGTTTACACACACAGATCCTGATCCTCGCTCTGTCACAAGCGATCGCGGGTGCCCGGTGGTCATCGCGGCCGCCCGGCACTCGCAACGGCTCTGGTGGCAAGCCTCGGGTGCGTGCATGCCTCCTGCGATGCGCACGCGCCCCCTAGTGGTCAAAAGGCGAAGCAACGTAAGGTAGCATTGTTTCACCCAGGGGAGCCAACCTGCCGCAGTACAACTGCGGCGGCTGGTCGGGAAGGGGTTAAGCATTATTAAAGTCACTACTCCCGAAAAAACAGCCGTTTTTAAAACTTTTTTTTGCATTAATACATGTCCCCTGGGGCAGGACCCGGGCCCCCAAACACTTTTTATGGCAATAACTTGCATGTAAGCTTTTAAAATGAGTACTCTTGATTTTTCACGTTCGCGTCCCATAGACTTTAATGGTGTTCGCATGAATTTTTTGCCTGTTCGCATGTTCTGCTGCGAACCGAAGCGGGGGGTGTTCGCCTCATCCCTAGTTATAACATATAGCATAATAATATATGATTTAGCTTGATTAAAACAGTACCTTTTCAGCAGAAGCAGATTCTCATTCTTCCTCTTAGCTGTGTGAGAAAAACATAGGATTATGGGTAAATCTTTTTCCTTCTAGTTAAGCGGGCTGGGCTGGAAGGGAGCATGTGCCTTTTAGACACATGCCCCCTTCTATGACACTGCAGTGAGAGAAGAGCCTCCGCTGCAGCATTTTTATTGGACAGCTTCTTCCAATGGTGCTTTACCATTGGTCCAAGACTCCAAGCTGTCCATTGAGCTCAGTCCCTGTGACAAGAAGTGAGAGGCACTGTGAGCTCATCCTCTCAGTCTGCTGCAAACAGTATGCCAGCTTGCATTTAAACTAGCTGCTCTGTATGTAGCTTCTGACAGGCTGCACGAGAAGCTCCATATCTCCGGAACCATAGGTGGTAGGACTTCAGCTACTTACCCTCCAAATTTGGGGTCTCTGTGACCCCAGGTCGCCGACCTACGGCCCTCGAAGCTCGATGTTTTTTTTCTCTATGTTTCTCTATGTTTTTTTTCTCTATTCTCTGCCTCACCTGTCTCCCCTGACTGCACGTCCCTGCTGGATACATGGGAGAAGGTCTGTGGTAGGTAGGTTGTAAAGTATATCAGGGCTATTGTAAAGGTCAGCATAAAAGTCACTGAAGACCTGAGCTATGTGTGAGGTAGGAAAATGAAGTATGGCAGTTTTGCCTTTGATTTCATGGGATGTTGATGTTTGGGTTTTCTCCTTCAATCTCTTTGCTAGGAGTGTGAATCTCATTATTCCTGTCATAGAAAAGTTGTCAAATTCCACGTATACATGATCGGAAATTCGGCCAGCAAAAGACCGATGAGAGCTTTTGGTCAGAAAATGCAACTGTGTGTATGCTCCATCTGACTTTTGTTGGCCGAATTCCAGCCAGCAAAAGATTGAGAGCATGTTCTCAATCTTTCGGTCGGAAAAAGTTCCTATCCGAAAATGCAATCGTCTGTAGCAATTCCAATGTGCAAAATTCCTACGCATGCTCAGAAACATTTCGGCGCATGCTCGGAAGCATTGAACTTCATTTTCTCGGCTCTTCGTAGTGTTTTACGTCAACTGCGTTCTTGACGGTTGAAAGTTCAGGGATCTTTTGTGTGACCATGTGTATGCAAGGCAAGCTTGAGCGGAATCCCATTGGAAAAGCCATCATATCTTTTTCCGACCAAAATCCCAATCGTGTGTACGCGGCATAAGTTGTATTACTGTTTTCTGGATTTTCCCCAAGCCAAGTTCTTTCAAATTTGTTTGAATTTTGACAAATTCTCTGAAATGCTTCACAGAGGGGGTTAACAGCAATCGAGTCTGTAGTTTCGAGGAGCTCCAAACTCCTCCCCCCAAAAATTAAAAGTCAGCAGCTACAAATATTGTAGCTGCTGACTTTTAATATTAGGGCACCGCCATCCTGACTAAGGGAAACCAGCAGTGAAGCCTGAGCCAGAGCCGGAAGTGGGAGTGGGTACCTGTCAAAACCAAAGGTGCCAAATGTGGCAGAGGAGGCAGACAAGTGGAGCTTCCCCTTTTGGGTGGAGCTCCACTTTAAGCTTTTATAGCATTCACATTTTAGTTTCAATAGTTTTTTATTAAGATATAAAAAAACAGTACATAGTTATACGAACATATGAACATTCTTTTGAGCATACGAACATTCTGTAGCATCGCTGGTAGATTGCACATAATACGTTTCAGAATGATTCACTAATAATCAGTTTGCTATAAGTATGTGTGAACAGTTGGTGAGTATTATGTTGTATTCAGTAACACATAGGTGATGTACAATGTGACTTATATAAGATATTTGTACCAAATGGATGCTAGCAGATAAACTGAAAGCCCCAGCACTCCAAAACTTTGTCGTGCCGGGTGTAGTTTGACCGTTGTGGTCCCAAAAAGGGAGAAACGGCAAGGAAGGGGAGTAACAGGAAAAGAAAATACAAAAACAGAAAAAAGAAAAAACAGGAAAAGAGCAGCAATATGTACTTTGTGTATATTCAAGATACAAGCATTCAGTACATTAATGACTTCAATCTTTATATTGAATGGAATACCATGAGAGCCACTTGGACCATTTGGTTTGCGATTTCTGATATTGTCCTTGAGCTGCTGCAAACATAAGTTCATATGAGGCATGTGTATTAGTTAGTTCAACTATCTCCTGAAAAGTGGGAGGCTTAATGTCTTTCCAGTGTCTCAATAGTGCCAATCTAGTACTGAGTAATATGTGGATGACTATAGTCCTAGCCACAACTGGAAAACTCTCTATTTCTAATGAGTGAATTGCCACAGCTGCTTCAGGGATAACTGTAAAACCAGCTATCGCTGAAATTAGTTCAAACACTTTTTGCCATAATGGGCGAATAATTGGACAATTCCACAGTATATGTGATAATGTGCCTGTGTTTCCACATTGTCTCCAACATAGAGGTGAGACTTGTTTAGCAAATTTGGATATTCGGTAAGGAGTTAAGTACCAATTTAGTGTTATCTT
Source organism: Aquarana catesbeiana (assembly GCF_042186555.1). Lineage (NCBI taxonomy): Eukaryota > Metazoa > Chordata > Amphibia > Anura > Ranidae > Aquarana > Aquarana catesbeiana. Next base: position 769,181,276 of record NC_133324.1, read on the forward strand.
ATAGGTTGTCTCCCACAAGCCAACACATTTGGTAGCAGTAAGTGTGTTGCGCAAGGCTTTTTGCCAGGTTTCTTCGGTGAAGGCTATGCCCAAGTCACGTTCCCACTCGATAATGTTGTTGGTTTTGATAAATACGTTTTTATCGTTTAGCAAATTATAAAATAAAGATATACCTTTTATGTTGGTGTTCGTATTTGTGAAATAGAGGTATACTCGCCAAGGCACTTTAATAGATGTGCTCATGAGTTTTTGAAGTAGATGAGAAATCTGGAGGTAACTATAGTGATCTTTTTCATGTAGATCATATTCTTTCTTCAAGGCCTCAAATGTTTTGGGTGTTGTGCCTAACATGAGATCTTCAAGTGTGCGTATGCCTCTAGACATGCAATGTGTTATGTGTAGATTTGGTATGGCTAACGTGAGACTAGTTAACGTGATTGGTATGTTTTTGGTTGCTTGGTTCAGAAATTCTAACGACGTGAACAGCTTCCAAGCTGATAGTGTAGCATCCATTGTGGGTGACAAGTATGCCTGGGTGTGTGGTTGGATATTGTTGGACAACAAAAGGTCTGCTAATTTGGATCCAGGTGTTTGCGCCTCTTCTAGTTCTAGCCATCTGTGAGTTTGTGACTGGGACAACCAAAATTTTGTTTGTGAGAGAATTGTCGCTATATAATAGTCTTTTAATATGACGTGTCCTATGCCCCCAGCATCTCTAGATTTAGTTAGTTTCATAAAGGAGCATCTAGCCTTCTTGCCCTGCCATAGAAACCTGTTGATCTGGGCCTGTGCTTTGTCAAAAAAGGAATTGGAGATAGGAATTGGTAGTGTTCTAAATAGATATAGCAGCTGTGGCAGAATCATCATCTTGAACGCTGCTAGTCGTCCTGACCATGACAGTTCCACTCTGGCTAGCTCCGATAGTTTTTTCTGTAGTGATCCTAGGAAATTAGTAAAATTATCTCTTACTAAGTTATCCGTTGTTGCTGTTAGGATAATACCCAGGTACTTTATCCCCTTATTTTCCCATGTGTATGGGAATTGTGAACTTAGTTTAGTTTGCAAGCTAGCTTCAATACCTAATCCCATTATATAGGATTTACTCTCATTCACTTTATAGTAAGATACTTTATTGAACATATCCAGAGCTGTATGTACCAAAGCCAGAGAAGTCTCCACATTGGTTAAAATCATGATTATATCATCCGTGAATAAACTAATCTTATGGGTGGATTTAGCTATCGTGAAGCCTTTTATTTCAGGGTGCGAGCGGATATATATGGCCAGGGGTTCTATAAGCAGATTGAAAATTAAGGGAGATAGGGGGCAGCCCTGTCTTGTGCCGTTCGTTATGTTAAATGGTTTGGATAGTGCTCCCGATGTGAATACTCGAGCAGAGGGTTTGGAGTATATGGCTAAGATCGCTGATAATATATTACCTGTAAAGCCAAATTTATATAGGACCTGGGTGAGGTATTGCCAGTGGATGCGGTCGAAGGCCTTCTCGGCGTCTAACGCCAAAAGCAGAGACGGCCTTTTGTGCACCTTAGCTAGATGTATGATATTTATCAATCTCCGGGTGGCGTCTGACGTCTGGCGTCCTTTAGTAAAACCAGTCTGGTCGGGATGTATGAGTAGAGGGAGTATGTGTAATAAGCGGGATGCAATTATTTTGGCGTAAAGTTTCAAATCGGAATTAAGCAATGAAATGGGTCTAAAGTTTGAGGGGATAATTGGTTCCTTCCCTGGCTTTGGCAATGTCACTATGATTGCAGATAACATTTCTGGTGGGAAAGAGGCAGAGGCAGCAGCAGCATTAAAAGTGCGTTCCATATATGGGATCAATAAATGTTTGAAGGTTTTGTAGTACTCCCCAGAAAATCCGTCCGGGCCTGGTGATTTGTTGCTGGGGAGAGAGTCAATGGCTTTATTTATTTCTTCTATAGTAAATTGTTGATTTAGAGTCTGAAGGTGTTCGTGTGTGAGTGTAGGTATATCTAAATGTTGAAGAAAGGAGGTGATTGCGTCAGTGCTAGGTTGTACAATATTTGTGTCGTCTTTCAAGTTGTAAAGTGAGCTATAATAATGGCTGAAAGTGTCAGCTATGTCTTGGGGATGGTATAGTTTGTGTTTGGTAAGGGGGTGCAGTATGAAAGGTATCTTTGTTTTATGTCTGTGTCCTTTTATCCTATGTGCTAGTGTTTTTCCAGCTTTGTTGTCTGTGGCGTAGTATGTCATTTTGAGTTTTTCGGTGGCCTTTTCAAAATTTTCAAGTAGTAGCAGCCTCAAGTCATATCGCAGTTTTGCAAGTTGGTGGGAGGTTAGATATGATGGATTTTGTTTGTTACGGGATTCGAGTTGGGAAATTTTGTCAGTCAGCTCTTTTATATGTTGTTGCCGCTGCCTCTTGGCTCTAGCCCCCATTTGAATAAAGATACCGCGTATGTACGCTTTGTGTGTGTTCCACAGAACAAAATGGTCTTGCACAGATGGAGCGTTAATACTAAAGAATTCGCTTAAATGCTTACTAATAGTATTTTTAAAATCTGGTTGTTGCATCAGATATTTGAACGCCACATGTGAGGTATGTTACACACTGAGTCATCATTTAGAGACAGGGTAATGGACGCATGGTCCGACCATGTGATGGTGTTGATTGTTGTAGATATCACTTGAGATAAAGTGCCTTGGTCTACCAGAAAAAGGTCTATGCGTGAATAAACCCTATGTGGAGATGAAAAAAACGTATAGTCCCTTTCGCCGGCGTGCATACATCTCCATGCGTCATAGAGATCTTGTGAGTGAAATATGGCTGAAAGAGAAGGGGCTGAACGCCTTGTGCCAGAGGAAGAATCCAGGCTTGGGTCAGGAGTTGCGTTGAAGTCTCCGCAAATTATCACTCTTCCTCTTTGATGTTTTTTAGTTATGCGAAGAATTTTGTGGAGGAAGTGCACTTGGTGTTGGTTGGGCGTATACACATTCACTATAGTGTATGTGATTGAATTAAGGTCGCATATTAAGATTAAGTAACGTCCACTAGGGTCTTTGATGGTGTCATGAAGTGTAAATGCCACTGAGTCTCTTATGGCTGTGAGGACACCCTTGGTTTTGTTATGGGCCTTGGCTGTGTAGACATAAGGGAAATTCCTATGGGTGCAAGAAGGAGCAGCATCTGCAGAGAAGTGTGTTTCTTGCACGCATATAATATCCGATTTGTTGGAGAGGGCCTCTTTCCACATTGACCTCCTCTTGGCAGGATATTTGAGGCCTTTAGCATTAATGGAAATTATTTTTATACCCATATATAAGGTATTGTAATGCTAAGAGGATGGTTGTGGATAATATTCAACTTTAAGGAGATATTGCCCTCTAGTGGATTTTTTTGAAATAGCAGGAAGTATGTTTCAGATGGTGTAATGATGCATAAGACATACTCACTGTTATGCGGCCTTAATGCTGTATGATTGAGTTCAATTTGAAGGTTGAGTGCTGTTTTCCTATCACCTTGAGTGCTGAGGCAAAGCCTGTTTTATCTGTGGTCTCATGGGATCTGATTGCTGCGATTTCCAAGAACAAAAACAAAAGGAAGAAAACATAAAAGCAAACAAAAACTCTGAGAATAGTGCAAAGATCAGTCTCGCCTAAAATCAACATTTGTAGAGGCTGATTCTAAACTCTGACAACTAGAATGTTTGTGTACAGCACTTGCTGTTCAGGCTGTAGGGGGAAAAAGTTCAGACTTGTGAGTATTTAAACTCCAGGAACTTGTAGGTTATGAGATAACCATCTTGGCTCAAGAGTGCGATTTAGCGTTCCTTGATGTGACCGTCTTCCATACAGGTTCTACTTCTCTGGGGGACTGAATAGAACCTGACTACTGTTCTGGGATGATTTTCCACTCCTCCAGAAGAGAAAGTCCCTTTTCTAAGGAATTCACCACGTGGGTGCGTCCATCTCTTGTGATGGACAATTTGGTAGGGTAACCCCATCTGTACATGATATTATGGTTTCTCAATACTTTAGTGATGGTATTTAAGTTCTTTCGCTTTTGAAGTGTATATTGGGAAAGGTCTGCATAGAACTGTAGATTTTGGTATTGTGCAGGTATTTGTTCTTTCTTACGCATAGTTAGCATCAGCTGTTCTTTCGCGTGGTAAAAATGTAGGCGTAAGATTACATCTCTAGGGATGTGCTCTGATAGGTACGATGGTTTTGGTAGGCGATGAATTCTATCAATTGTGATCTCAAGATCAGAAAGGTCAGGCAGGAGAGATTTAAACAGTGAGGAAGCATAAGATCGCAAATCAGCTTGCGGTATTGTTTCAGGGATCCCCCTGATTTTCAAATTGTTCCTCCTATTTCTGTCTTCAATGTCTGCGATTTTAGCCTTTAGCCATTCAGTGTCCCCTTCCTTCTCCTCATGTGAATCCACTAAATCATTAATGGTAACAGCATACTCTCCCATCTTTTGCTCTATGTGTTCAACCCGGGTTTCCACTGCCTGAATGCTGGTGTTAAACTTGTGCATGCAGGTCATCAGATCCGATTGCAGTGAGCTTCTTAGGGATAAAAGCATATCTTTCAGGACAGTGTCTATTACAGGCTTGTGCATGGTGGGGAAGGATTCAATGGAGTCCGGGAGCTCACGCGTGTCATCCCCCGAATCCATGCCAGGGCTGGCCGCTCCTAGGGATCCCTCTCCATCCATTCTACATTTAGCCTTAGCTGGGCTGCCTGAGGGGGTAGAAGGAGAGTGTGGTTGTGGGGTCCCTGTTGTGGGTCTATTTGGAAGTGAGCTGTTCTTTTTAGGAGGATTGTTAGAGGAATAGCTTACAGGGGTAGATGATGACCCAGCGCCATCTTGCCTACCGTCATGTTGCTTCATGTCATAGAAGTCTGTCAGTCTTTGTGGCTTCCTCTGCTCCTTTCGTTTTCTGGACATTGTCCCGGTGATGTCCTCACTCAGATCGCCTGCTGTGGGAATCAAAAATCGAGCAAGATGGTTTGAATTGAGCCGCTTTTTCTCCTGGGGTCACCGGAGCTCCGGATCTATGCTGCCATTCCGCTCGCTCGCAAGCCACGCCCCCAGCATTCACATTTTTTAAGTGCAGATGATAAGGCTTTATACTGGCCTCTAATCACCTATTTGAGGGCATCCTAGAGTGTGTTATGGGGCATAGCATAACATTTCTGATTTTCTTTTACTTTCACTTTCAGTGATAATAGTAAACGGGACATATAGAGAGTATGAATAGTGTTGCCACCTGTCCGGGATTCACCCGGACAGTACATTTAATGCATCATGTGCCCAGGTTTCGGACTGCCAGACACCTGGACACACAGAGGCAGTGCCAGGTGGGTGCTTGGGGATGCTTAAGCACCCTGCAAAACTTCTTTAGGTACCCTCATAGCACCACAAAAATCTGATGCCCCAGCTTGCATAAGTCACAATTTTTTTTTATATTTGTACCCGCACATCTTCTTTTGATGCCAGAAGGCTCCATCCATCCTTCCCTCCCTCCATCCATCCATCCTTCCCTCCCTCCCTCAATCCAATCATCTTTCCCTCCCTCCCTCCCTCCAACCATCCCTCCCTCCATTCAACTATCCCTCCCTCCATCCAACCATCCCTCCCTCCATCTATGCAATCATCCCTCCCTCCATCCATCTCTTGCTCCATCCATCCCTCCATCCTTCCCTCCCCCATCCAACCATTCCTTGTCACCATCTCTCCCTCCATTCAACCATCTCTCCCTCCATCCATCCATTCATCCGTCCCAACCATCCATCCCTCCATCCAACTATCTCTCTCTCCATCCAATCATCCTTCCCTTCATCCATCCCTCCCTCTACCCATCCATACCTCTATCCAACCATCCCTCCCTCCATCCATCAATTCCTCCCCTCTCTCCCTCCATCCATCCAGCCATGCATCCCTCTATCCAACCATTCCTCCCTCAGTTCAACCATCCCGCTCTCCATCCATCCAACCATCCCTCCATCCATCCCCCATCCTTTCATCCCTCCCTCCATCCATCCAACCATCCCTCCCTTTATCCATCCATACCTCCATCCAAGCATCCCTCCCTCATCCATCCCTCCTTCCATGCCTTTCTCCGTGCATCAAATCATCTCTCCCTGCATTCAACCATGTATCCCTCCACCCATCCAACCATCCCTCCATCCATCCATCCCTCCCTCCAACCATCTATCTCTCCAACCATCCCACCATTCAGCCATCACTCCCTCCATCCAACCATCCATCCTTCCATCCACCACTTTTTCCATCCAGCCATCCATCCATCCATCACTCCCTCCATCCATCCAACCATCCCTCCGTCCATCCCTCCCTCCCTCTGCTTGCTTTATCTTTACTAAAACTGCAATTACACTGAATGGGCTCAGCCACCTTTTTTTTTTTTTTCTCTGCACTGTGTATGTAGTGCATCCTGAACCCTGCACTGTGTACAAAGCGCACTCCTGATCTCTGCACTGTGTATGTAGTGCATCCTGAATCCTGCACTGTGTACACAGCATGCTCCTGAGCCCTGCACTGGGCACATAGCGCACTCATGAGCTCCGTACATAGGGCACTCCTCATCTCTGCACTGTATGCAATGTATGTAGCATACTCCTGATGTCTGCACTGTGTACCCCACTGCCTCCCTGTCCACCCCACTGCCCCCTGTCCATTCTGCTGCCCCCTGTCCATCCTGCTGCCCCTATGTCCATCCCTCTGCCCCCTAGTACACTCCACTACTTTTCAATCCTTCCCACTGCCTTTCTGTCTATCCCGCTACCACCCTGTCCAGTCCGCTAATCTCCAGTCCACCGCACTACCTTTCCGTCCACCCCGCTGCTTCCCTGTCCATCCTGCGTCCCCCCAGTCCATCCCACTGCTGTGGGTTTCTTTGGGGTGCTGTGGTTAGGGAAGTCCGCTTTGGGGTGCTTTGGATATGATGGACTGATTTGGGGTGTTGTAGATAGAATGGGGCACTTTGGTGTTGTGTGGGTTGCTATAGGTAGGGTGGGCAACTTTGGACTATCAGTGGAAGGTTGGGATACAGTGGATAGTTAGGGGTGCTGTAGGTAGGGTGGGCTAATTTAGGCCCCTCCCACCATTAACGCAATGTGGCCACACCCTCTGTTCACCGTGTTACTACTCTCTTTAAGCCACCCAAAAATGTCCAAGGTCCTTTACAATCCCATTGTCTATAGTTTATACTACAAACAAAAAATTCCGTGCGCCAGTAAAGTGTTTGGATTTGATTTGAAGAAAAGGTGGCAACCCTAAGTATGAATCTTCCCGAAAGCAATAAAAATGTGCTGAGTCATGGGTCATAAGAAGTTACAGATTTGCAGGCTGTGGCATGCGATCCTGTTTTTCACCTGACTGGTAAATGTTTGTTATGGCAGCCTGCAAAAATCTTAGGGTCTGTGAACGTGATCCACTCACATGTAATGGGGAGGGGGAGCTTACCTTCTCAGGTATGGCAATCTTTTTAACAGCTCAAGCCTTATTAATTATGGATTTATAGACTATATATATGGACTGCGATTTGTTAAGTAAAGATGTAGATGTGCTTCAATTGAGTGTAAACACCAATGCATTATGACAAATTACTCTTGGAGACCTTATCACCATTCCATTGCTGACTAAGGATTTATATTGTTATGTATTTTTTTATCAGTATGTTTTTACCCTACTTACAGCCCAGGCAGGTCTATTTCTTTAAAAGAAACCTATTATAAACAATAGTTCTAATGCTTTGTCCTTCTCACAAATGTTACTCGTCATGCTGATCTTCATGGTTCAATACCTTCACTTGCTCTAAACAATTATGCCAATAAGACCTTTTGACTTATTTCTATCTTTCCTTTACCACATCCTCAGTTTAGGTTAGTGGCAGGGGAGGCATTTAAGTTATTGTGTCTGCACAACATGTAACCACTAGTGTACAAACTAACAGCTAGCATTTTCAAAAAGCAAGTCAGCAGTGGTAAACTTGTACTTTTCTCATAACAGATTTGCTGTATAGAATGGAATTGGGTTGGGATTAAGTGTGGGTAGATGTTGTTTGCTTATTGATTCTACAATACCCTTGTCATATGCACAAATATAACTTTCACAATGGTAAGCCAAAAATGTCACCTGGAACTTCTTCAACTGTATAATAAGTGCTCAGTCACAATTGTTGCCTCTGTGTATTACACAAAGTTCAACAGCATTATTGATTTTAGTACTGAAGAAAAGCTATAACTACTTATAACATTTCTTGGCTACTTATTCCCCTAAGTCTTCCGTGCAGAGGGTTAGACAGGCATACAAGATTTATAAATTTGATTAAATATTACGAGGAAATGACTTCCGTAAAAATGACATTACTTTTTGCCACTTGTAATAAAATAAAGTTTCTTTAATCAAAATCTTTCTCAGGTTTTTTTTCTGCTCTTGCCATATTTTCTTGACAGTGAACTATTTTTGACTAGTATTCAGGTCATTTGATTTAGCCCAGCTGTCACACCATTTCTAAACATGTGATTTTTTTTTCTGCCTTGAGGCAACAGTTTATACGAGTGATGGGGCGAGAGCAGAGCTAAAAAAGTGCTCCTTCAATGTAGTAGAGACAGGTGTATTTAGAAGATGAATGACAGGATGTTTTACTGCCTCTGGAACAAATTCACAGTAGATGTAAATGGAAAAGGTCAATGAAGGTTGTAAAGGACACTATTTTTAGAGTGTATTAACCCTTTCTGTTGTCACTACTCAATGCAGAATTCTAAATGAGAGAAATTCTATCTATTTCTGATAGTAACATATAAACACGCTAACAAACTAATGATGTGCTTCTGTCACGTTCATCCAGTTTCAATACCAAGAATACAGAAGAAGGCAAAACCTCAGTGAGGCAATTCTTCCTCAGGTCAGACTCAGTCATTTCATTGCTAGAAGTCTATTAATTATAATTATCATACCTTTAAAAACATATTTACATACAGTATCTCACAATAGTGAGGACACCCCTCACATTTTTGTAAATATTTTATTCTATCTGTTCATGTGACAACACTGAAGAAATTACACTTTGCTACAATGTAAAGTAGTGAGTGTACAGCTTGTATAACAGTGTAAATTTGTTGTCCCCTCAAAATAACTCAACACACAGCCATTAATGTCTAAACTGCTGGCAACAAAAGTGAGTACACCCCTATGTGAAAATGTCCAAATTGGGCTTATAGTGTCAATATTTTGTGTGGCCATCATTATTTTCCAGCACTGCCTTAACCCTCTTGGGCATGGAGTTCACCAGAGCTTCACAGGTTGCCACTGGAGTCCTCTTCCACTCCTCCATGACAACATCACGGAGCTGGTGGATGTTAGAGACCTTGCGCTCTTCCACCTTCCGTATGAGGATGCTCAATAGGGTTTAGGTCTGGAGACATGCTTGGTCAGTCCATCTCCTTTACTCTCAGCTTCTTTAGCAAGGCAGTGGCCGTCTTGGAGGTGTGTTTGGGGTCATTTTCATGTTGGAATACTGCCCTGTGGCCCAGTCTCAAGGGAAGGGATCATGCTCTGCTTCAGTATGTCATAGTACATGTTGGCATTCATGGTTCCCTCAAAGAACTGTAGCTCCCCAGTGCCGGCAGCACTCATGCAGCCCCGGACCATGACACTCCCACCACCATCCTTGATTGTAGGCAAGACACACTTGTCTTTATACTCCTCACCTGGTTGCCGCCACACATGCTTGACACCATCTGAACCAAATGAGTTTATCTTGGTCTCATCAGACCACAGGACATGGTTCCAGCAATCCATGTCCTTAGTCTGCTTGTCTTCAGCAAACTGTTTGAGGGCTTTTTTGTGCATCATCTTTAGAAGAGGCTTCCTTCTGGGATGACAGCCATGCAGACCAATTTGATGCAGTGTGCGGCGTATGGTCTGAGCACTGACAGGCTGACCCCCCAACCCTTCAACCTCTGCAGCAATGTTGGAAGCACTTATACGTCTATTTCTCAAAGACAACCTCTGGATATGACGCTGAGAACGTGCACTCAACTTCTTTGGTCGACCATGGTGAGGCCTGTTCTGAGTGGAACCTATCCTGTTAAACCGCTGTATGGTCTTGGCCACAGTGTTGCAGCTCAGTTTCAGGGTCTTGGCAATCTTCTTAAAGACTAGGCCATCTTTATGTAGAGCAATAATTTTTTTTTCAGATCCTCAGAGAGTTCTTTGCCATGAGGTGCCATGTTGAACTTCCAGTGACCTGTATGAGAGAGCGAGAGCGATAACACCAAATTTAATACTTCATATTCCCATCGCACACTTTCATGGATGAGCTCACGAAATATATGGGTGCTGCAGCAACAACCAGCTGGAACTGGTTCAAGTCAAAATGAAAATATATGCCAGCACACCATGGAATGGCGTAGATAGCGTCCAAATGTGTAATTTATTGCATGATCACAACACAAGGAGAGTGCAACGTTTCGGAGGCACGCAGGACCCCTTCGTCAGGCATGTGATCATCACATGCCTGACGAAGGGGTCCTGCGTGACTCCGAAACATTGCACTCTCCTTGTGTTGTGATCATGCAATAAATTACATGTTTGTATGATATATACGCCGTTCCATGGTGTGCTGGCAAATATTTTCATTTTAACACCAAATTTAACACATCTGTTCTTCATTCACACCTGAGATCTTGTAACATGACACTGGGGAGGGAAAATGGCTAATTGGGCACAATTTGGACATTTTCACTTAGGGGTGCACTCACTTTTATTGCCAGCGGTTTAGACATTAATGGCTGTGTGTTGAGTTATTTGGAGGGGACAGCAAATTTACACTGTTATACAAGCTGTACACTCACTACTTTACATTGTAGCAAAGTGTAATTTCTTCAGTGTTGTCACATGAAAAGTTATAATAAAATATTTACAAAAATGTGAGGGGTGTACTCACTTTTGTGAGATACTGTATGTACAGAAACAGATTGCAAGCTGCCCATATCCACAAAGCAGTTTGATCATCTAGTTGGCTGGTGTTATGGTATTGATGTGTTCCTCATGGTACCACAGCTGAAAGAGACACTGTAGATTTTTAGCTGCAGGTTCATTCCCTTTGGGTAAGGTGGTGGTAGTTACTTGCAATCATAGCTGCAATTCTGCAAACAGCTTCTGTGTGTAGTAATCAGGGCTACATTAACAATAAGGGCACCCTAGGCTCTACAATTACTTTTATTAGACAAAAAATGACTCTTTCTGATTTAGTTTCACATTGTTACTAAGGCTTACCCTTCCCTGACTTCATGGCTAAGGAGCACCAATTGCTACTCCCATGTCCAGTGTTAGTACTACTACTTGCTATTGAGGAAAGTCTAATTACCAGTGCAATAGCAGTTTGCAGGGCTTAGCTATGAATTCAGGTAAAGTTTGCCTCTAAAATAAAGTAAAACTAATTAAAAAAGGGGCACAGAAGAGGTTTTCGGGCTAAAAATAATAGCAAGCACCTGCAGGGCATCTGCTGTTAGGTATGTATGCAATAGAATGCACTATGCAAATTTCCTCCTTTTTATATCCAAAGCATCTGTGCTGAACTGGCACTTTAGAAGTCCTGGGGCTTTTTTGTATAACATCTTGCAGTACAATTACATGTGTCAATTGGTGGAAGCCCCAACTAGAAATGACGCTTTGCAAGACCAACTAATCACAAACTGCATAGATCTGATTGCAGATATGCCATATATTGATATAAATGTGTCTGGTTTAGCACGGACCGGCTGAATTTCTATCTATGTATGGGAACTGTGGTTGTACAGAAATCGATCTACCAAAAGACACATAGTGGAGGAGAGTATCAAAATCCCCACCCCCAAAATGTTTTAAATACTGTATATTATTAGTAAAAAGGTGAGATCAGAGCATACTGGCCTCATAAAGGATAAATAGTGGAAGTTGGTTACAAGTGACAAGGAGAAGAAACTGTATTAAATACAGTTTTCTCCTCAGTTTTTACATAGGAAAAGATGGGTATAATAAACAAGACTGCATTTTTAGTAATATGGCACAAAATGTACCCTTGTGGCTATCAGAACCCTATGTTCTAAAAAGACTTGAAAAAAGGTAAGGTCAATAAATCACTGGGACCAGGTGGCTTATACTCAAGAGTCCTCAAAGAACTTAGCCATGTTATAGCCGGACTGGTATTCCTAATGTTTATGGACAGCTTAGTGACTGGAATGGTACCAGCTGATTGATAAAAAGTGGTACCAATATTCAAAAAAGGGCTGAGATATACTGTAAGCCAGGGGTGTCCAAACTACGGCCCTCCAGCTGTTGCGGAATTACACTTCCCATGAGGCATTGTAAAACTCAGACATTCACAGACATGACTAGGCATGATGGGAGTTGTAGTTCCTTAACAACTGGAGGGCCATAGTTTGGACACCACTGCTGTAAGCTATAGACCAGTCAGCCTAACATTAATAGTATGTAAACTATTGAAGGGGGTGATTAGGGACCATAACCAAGAATTTGCTGATGAAAATAGTATCATTAGTAGTAACCAGCATGGATTTATGAAATATTATTCTTGCCAAACCAACCTGTCAATGTCCTATGAGGAAGTAAGCTGTAATCTGGATAGAGGAAGGCCTGTGGACATTGTATGTCTGGATTTCGCCAAAACATTCAATACAGTCCCTCATAAAAATTAATTTACAAAATGAGGTCTGTTGGCATTGACATTAGTGTACGCACATGGATAGATAACTGGTTACAGGAGCACGTCCAGAGCGTGGTTATAAATAGCGTACCTTCTGAATGGTCTGTAGTTGTAAGTGGGGTACCCCAAGGCTTAGTCCTGGGACCCTTTCATAAATAACATAGAGGTTGGTATAAATCAATCAATCTTAGTGTTTTCTGATGATACAAGGCTAAGCAGATTAATAACTGCACAGCAGGATGTATAATCTTTACAAGAAGACCTAGATAGAATAATGGGGTAGGCAACTACATGTCAAATAAGGTTTATTATTGAAAAACGTAAAGTAGTGCTTTTGGGGGCTTAAAAACACATGCAAGTTACTTGCTAGGGGGAAAACCTCTGGAGAACATGAGGAAGAAAATGGATCTGGGGATACTGGTAGATTAGAGGTTCAGCAATAGCGTGCAATGCCAAGCTGAAGCAAGCAAGGCCAGCAGACTGTTGGCATGCATTAAAAAGGGTATTACTCAAGTGATGAAAAAGGGGGACACAGGGAAGGGAAAGGGAATGCTGCTCACCCCTATTGATCAGGACAAAAAAGTAAAAAGGTTTCCCCAAATGGGGTTTTTAGGCAGCAAAAGGAAAATATTATACCAATGTATGTAAAAAAGATTGAATTTTATTGTACAAAAATAGCTTCAACACACCGGTTAAAAAATGAGCTCCAATACAGAGTGTTTAACAAATCTCATGACACTCAACACATATAATGCAGACATGTTTTCATAGCAACATTGTATATATATTGACAGTATCAGAAAAGTGGAACTGACGCGTTTCGACCTATATATTCCAGGTCTTCTTCAAAGGTCAGTCTGCTAGAAATATACAACAAAGGTACATATATCAAAAATTTGATTGCGTGAATTTCAAAACAGGTATACCATATATTGACATGACATAATTACCCAATGATGCGTGTCCTAAGACGAGAAGCTTTCTATAAGGAGGTCCCCTTAAAATCAAAAAATTGCCTGCTCACTTTCCCCCAGAGGTCCTATGATATCACTGCTGCAGCCTCCAATCCCAGGGCAAGATCCCAAAGATGTGGCTTACGAGAGGTCACACTATAGAGCGCCCCCCATCTGTAGGCCCGGACCCCATGGCCGGTCAGGCGGGAGAGGACACCTGCAGCAACAATCCAGGAAGGAAACACAATTTGGAATCACATGCATTATATGCACTCCAACATTGAGTCTAGGAAGTATTTGCTTAGTTGAAAGATACCATAGATCTATGTGTACACCCAATCCACAGGCTGTAGCCTTATTGTGTTAGGTGTATATATATGTGTATATAAACACACATACATATATATATATATATATATATATATATATATATATATATATATATATATATATATAAAGAAACTATATTTTAATGTAAAAAATATATATAGGTGCATACATAGTGTATAAAACTAATTAATAAAACTAAGTTTGAAAACTCAAACGTATACCCAAATAGTGTGCAAAGGCTAGTTTATACTGCTGGTGGAGAGTGACGCTCTAAAGATAAAATATTGGAATGGTGACAGAAGGTGTGAAACAACAGAAAGCAGTGAGTCCCATAATGTGAGCAGCAAACGTGTATGAAATGTGAACACGCAGGGAGTGTCATGCAAAACCAAAACTAGTGATAAGAGTGAATGGAAATGGAAAAAAAATGGTGAGAGAGTGCCCACATATGAGAGAGACCAAGTGAACTTGGGTATATTACCTAATAAACAATGTGAAGATAAATGTAGAGCCGCACTGTGTTGCCCTATGTGCTTACACTCAATTGTGACCTAACCCGGGATTGGCCACAGCATTGAACCGGGCTCAGTAGGCGCCCGTCCAAGTAGAGTTTAGCAAGTCTGAAAATATATAAAGTAAAAAAGTATTGTATACACAAAGGCGTTTGAAGTATATGTATGATCATTGTAGTAAACCAATCATTCTATATAGGACAGCAACAGTACGGGAACACATTGTGATAGAGTGTACTTACAGAGTGAAGCTGCAGGAAAATCCACCAACCAGACAGAAAGATTGTCAGTGTAGTGTGTGTGGGAAAGTATATGTACCCTTAGTTTTAGGCGTGTGTCCAACGGGGGTTGATTGATAGCAGGTGCAGAAGCCTCCCCCTCCTGATGGGACCAATCCATGGGAACCGTGCTGGGGGACATGGCAGCCAAACGGCAGCCTCGTGTGGCCCCCCCGGCGTTCGGGGCGAGTCGGGACTCCGTCATTGACGTAATCGCCGTCGCAATCGCGTGACGCGTCCGCATCACGTGGCACGCACGGGGCCCCGCGCATGCGCAGTGGGCGGAAGCGTCCGGGGATGTCCCCGAACGCCGCCGGCAAGGGAAAGAAAATCCCCAATATGGTAGCCAGGACCAGCCTGGGTGTCCAATGGGGAAGGGGGGGAGGAGGAGCCAGCTATGCAAGCGGCCACCCCCCCCACCTTGCCGGGAAGGCGCATCTAAGGGAAAAGAACCCTGGCTCGAGGGTCACAGCAGCAGAATGATGACAGCTCTCATGGGGAGGGGAAAATAGAGCATGGGGGAGATAGAATGTTCACTTTGTCAATAGGAGAAAAGTACATAAGGACTAGTAGTCCATCGCATACATGGACATATCATCCTATACTGATATATACATTGGTTAACAGAAAAACTGCACATGAGGCATCCATATTGGAGTTGGAGTGCATATAATGCATGTGATTCCAAATTGTGTTTCCTTCCTGGATTGTTGCTGCAGGTGTCCTCTCCCGCCTGACCGGCCGTGGGGTCCGGGCCTACAGATGGGGGGCGCTCTATAGTGTGACCTCTCGTAAGCCACATCTTTGGGATCTTGCCCTGGGATTGGAGGCTGTGATATCATAGGACCTCTGGGGGAAAGTGAGCAGGCAATTTTTTGATTTTAAGGGGACCTCCTTATAGAAAGCTTCTCATCTTAGGACACGCATCATTGGGTAATTATGTCATGTCAATATATGGTATACCTGTTTTGAAATTCACGCAATCAAATTTTTGATATATGTACCTTTGTTGTATATTTCTAGCAGACTGACCTTTGAAGAAGACCTGGAATATATAGGTCGAAACGCGTCAGTTCCACTTTTCTGATACTGTCAATATATATACAATGTTGCTATGAAAACATGTCTGCATTATATGTGTTGAGTGTCATGAGATTTGTTAAACACTCTGTATTGGAGCTCATTTTTTAACCGGTGTGTTGAAGCTATTTTTGTACAATAAAATTCAATCTTTTTTACATACATTGGTATAATATTTTCCTTTTGCTGCCTAAAAACCCCATTTGGGGAAACCTTTTTCCTTTTTTGTCCTTACTCAAGTGATGAAACTATAATTGTACCACTCTAGAAAACTGTGGTTCAGCCACATCTTGAGTAAGCCATCCAGTTCTGGTCACCAGTCCTCAGGAAGGATGTGCAGGAAATGGATTCCTAAAAAAGGCAACAAAGCCTTTCCTGGAGAAGAGGCACTTAAGAAGAGATATGATCACAATATATAAATATTTCAATGGTGATTCTAGCATATGAGGGCACGTGGTCACTAGGGATGAGCTTCGTGTTCGAATCGAGCGCATGTTCGATTCGAACATTGCCTGTTCGGTTGTTCGCCGAATTCTGAACGATATGGGCCGTTCGTGCCAAATTCGAGTGGCGCGTCTTGGCCCATAATTCACTGCGGCATCGCAGGGCATTGCTGGCTGATGATTGGCCAAGCATGCACTATGACCCGCATGCTTGGCCAAGCACAGCGCCGTCTGTACAGAGAACCGTAATTGGCCAAAGCCAGGGTGGCTTTGGCCAATTATGGCTCAGGGGGTTTAGTACACGCCCCGCACTATATAAGGCCGCCTACACGGCGGCCTTGTGTAGTGTGTTCCGGCGTAGAGAGAGAGATAGATAGACGGAGAGACAGTGTCATTTGATTTAAGTTAGAGTAGGCAGACGAGTCACTTAGCTGCACTTACAGTGTATTGTGTATATATATACATCCTAGGTGTTGTATGCATATCTATATCCTGTTATTCTTTTCCTACTACTGACAGGCAGGCAGGTGTTTTTACAGTATTTACAGCTACCTGAAGAAAATTGCTGGTGTTCTTCTGATCCTATTAGTTCTATTAGCTACAGTATTTACAGTTAGTGTAGTGCGTCCTTTGCACAGTGTGCACCTAAAGCTACCTGAAGAAAATTAGTGGTGTTCTTCTGATCCTATTAGTACAGTACCGCAGGCACCTGCAGTATTTACAAGTTAGTGTAGTGCATCCCCTGCACAGTGTGCACCTAAAGCTACCTGAAGAAAATTAGTGGTGTTCTTCTGATCCTATTAGTACAGTACCGCAGGCAGCTGCAGTATTTACAGTTAGTGTAGTGCTTCCTCTGCACAGTGTACACCTAAAGCTACCTGGAGACAATTGCTGTTGTTCTGCTCCTATTAATACCACAGGCAGGCAGCTACAGTATTTACAGTTAGTGTACTGTGTCCTCTGCACAGTGTGCACCTAAAGCTACCTGAAGAAAATTAGTGGTGTTCTTCTGATCCTATTAATACCACAGGCAGGCAGCTACAGCATTTACAGTTAGTGTAGTGCGTCCTCTGCACAGTATGCACTTAAAGCTACCTGTAGACAATTGCTGTTGTTCTGCTCCTATTAATACCACAGGCAGGCAGCTACAGTATTTACAGGTAGTGTACTGTGTCCTCTGCACAGTGTGCACCTAAAGCTACCTGAAGAAAATTAGTGATGTTCTTCTGATCCTATTAATACCACAGGCAGGCAGCTACAGTATTTACAGTTAGTGTAGTCCGTCCTCTGCACAGTGTGCACCTAAAACTACCTGGAGACAATTGCTGTTGTTCTGCTCCTATTAATACCACAGGCAGCTAGCGACAGTATTTACAGTTAGTGCACTGTGTCCTCTGCACAGTGTGCACCTAAAGCTACCTGAAGAAAATTAGTGGTGTTCTTCTGATCCTATTAATACCACAGGCAGGCAGCTACAGTATTTACTGTTAGTGTAGTGCGTTCTCTGCACAGTGTGCACCTAAAGCTACCTGGAGACAATTGCTGTTGTTCTGCTCCTATTAATACCACAGGCAGGCAGCTACAGTATTTACAGTTAGCGTACTGTGTCCTCTGCACCTAAAGCTACCTGAAGAAAATTAGTGGTGTTCTTCTGATTAGTACAGTACCGCAGACAGCTGCAGTATGAATCATGGCCCGTAATTCACTGCAGCATCGCAGGGCATTGCTGGCTGATGATTGGCCAAGCATGCACTATGACCATGCTTGGCCAATCACAGCGCCGTCTGTACAGAGAGCCATAATTGGCCAAAGCCAGGGTGGCTTTGGCCAATTATGGCTCAGGGGGTTTAGTACACGTTTCACACTATATAAGGCCGCCTGCACAGCGGCCCTGTGTAGTGTGTTCCGGCGTTGAGAGAGAGATAGACAGAGAGACAGTGTAATTTGATTTCAGTTAGATAAAGTAGGCAGGCGAGTCAGTTAGCTGCCCTTACAGTGTATTGTGTATATATATACATCCTAGGTGTTGTATATATATATATATATATATATATATACACTGTATTCAGTTTAGCTAGATCTGTTCCTGTTATTCTCTTCCTACTACTGACAGGCAGGCAGGTGTTTTTACAGTATTTACAGCTACCTGAAGAAAATTGCTGGTGTTCTTCTGATCCTATTAGTCCTATTAGCTACAGTATTTACAGTTAGTTTAGTGCGTCCTTTGCACAGTGTGCACCTAAAGCTACCTGAAGAAAATTAGTGTTCTTCTGATCCTATTAGTACAGTACCGCAGGCAGCTGTAGTATTTACAAGTTAGTGTAGTGCGTCCTCTGCACAGTGTGCACCTAAAGCTACCTGAAGAAAATTAGTGGTGTTCTTCTGATCCTATTAGTACAGTACTGCAGGCAGCTGCAGTATTTACAAGTTAGTGTAGTGCATCCTCTGCACAGTGTGCACCAAAAACTACGTGAAGAAAATTTGTGGTGTTCTTCTGATCCTATTAGTACAGTACTGCAGGCAGCTGCAGTATTTACAAGTTAGTTTAGTGCGTCCTCTACACAGTGTGCACCTAAAGCTACCTAAACAAAATTAGTGGTGTTCTTCTGATCCTAATAGTACAGTACCGCAGGCAGCTGCAGTATTTACAATTTAGTGTAGCGCGTCCTCTGCACAGTGTGCACCTAAAGCTACCTGAAGAAAATTAGTGGTGTTCTTCTGATCCTATTAATACCACAGGCAGGCAGTTACAGTATTTACAGTTAGTGTATTGCGTCCTCTGCACAGTGTGCACCTATAGCTACTTGAAGACAATTGCTGGTGTTCTCATACTAATAATACTACAGGCAGGCAGTTGATTCTGCTAGCTGCAGTATCAATATATATATATATATATACATCCCAGCTTTGTGCAGCTACATCTCACACACAGGCCATTAGTATGTCTGGAAGGCCAACAAGGAGAGGCAGACAGTCACAAGCCAATAAAAGAGGGCAACATAGGTGTGCGCAGCCTATTGCATTAGGGTGTGCACTCCAAAGCTCAAACACATGGTACCGATCACTTACTGTGTTCATTCACAAAGGTAAGGGGCCGGTAAATTATATATTTACCGGCCCCTTCCCCCACTCCTTTTAAAACTCCACCCCCCCGTATGTGCCAGCCTTTGGGAGAGAAGAGGAAGGAAGCCGGAAGTGCTGCAAGGGGGCAATGAGCCAGGGCAGTAGGGGCAATCTGCACATGGTGGCACACCTGGCACACCCTGTGCGCATGCCTATGGAGGGCAAGCAGGCTATGTGTCTAGAGGCAACAGTGCTGGTCGTGGAGATGGTGCAACCTCATCAGCACGTGGCCGTGGGACACGCTTGGCCTTTTTTTTGGCAGCTGGCCGTGTTGAGCCACAACATGCGGAAGACTTGGTAGAGTGGATGACCAAGCCGTCCTCGTCCTCCTCATCCTCTCTCACCCAGGCTCAGGGTACTTTGTCTGGCAAAGCAGCTGCCAATGCCGCCTCTTTCCTCGGCTTAATGGCATCAGTCACTCCTTCCCTAGACCCACCATGTCCTCCTGAGGAGTCCCCCGAACTGTTTGACCACAGTGTTGGGTACATGCTCCAGGAGGATGCCTAGCATTTTGAAGGCTCCGATGATGGTACCCAGCTAGAGGAAGGCAGTAACGTGAGCCCAGAGAGGGGGGTGCCCAAGAAGGACAGCAATCTGGCAGTCATGTTCCCCCAGCTGTAGCATACTTCCAGCTTTGCTCCAGTGATGAGGAGGGAGGAGATGATGAGGTCACTGACTCCACGTGGATGCCTGATAGGAGAGAGGAGGAGGAGCAGGAGGAGGTACATCACCAACGAGGCAGGATGCCCTCCAGGGGCCAGCTTAAGGGCAGCACACCGACTGCATCACAGCGCAGAGCTCCGCATGTGCAGGGCGCTGCTGTCTCTGTGCATTATTCCAAAAGTTCTTTGGTGTGGACCTTTTTTGAGACGAGTACATCAGATCCCACCACTGCTATTTGCAACATATGTCTCAAGCGTATCTCTCGTGGCCAAAACATCTCCCGCTTGGGCACCACATGCTTGACCAGACATATGTTGACCTGCCATGCAGTTCGTTGGCAAGCGTACCTAAAAGACCCACACCAAAGAACAAAGAGGACCTCTCCTTGCTCCTCATCAGCTGGGATTTCCAACCCCACTATACCTTCAGTCCTCTCTGAGACCTGCACTGAGAGGAATGAAGGTGTAGAATTAGGTGTGTCACAGCCAAGTACTTGGGGGCAACCTGCTATCGGTACACCAATGTCAGATTGTACCAGGCAAACTTCCCTGCCCCAGCTGCTGCACCGCCGAATGAAGTTCGCTCCCAGCCATCCACATGCCCAGCAGTTTAATGCTAGCTTGGCTAAATTGCTAGCACTTCAACTGCTGCCTTTTCAGTTGGTAGACTCTGCCCCCTTCCGTGAGTTTGTGGAATGTGTGGTTCCTCAGTGGCAGGTTCCCAAACGCCACTTTTTCTAACGGAAGGCGATTCCGGCTCTCTACCGGCATGTGGAAGCCAATGTCTTGGCCTCACTGGACAGGGCGGTCAGCGGTAAGGTGCATATTACCGCTGACTCATGTCCCCTGGACAGGGACGTTAACTATCTTTCACCGCACATTGGGTGACTTTTCTGGCAGCTGGGAAGAATGCAGGACAAGGTGCAGTAGCGTTGGAGGTTGTTCTGCCACCACGCCTCCAAAATACTACTAGTCGTGATTCTGCCACACCTCTCTCCTCCACCCCCTCCTCTTCTTCTTCCTCCATGGCCTCTTCCTGTGCTGATTTGACTTTGGAACCAGCTGTGCTCCGTAGGCAATCAAGGGGCTACGCAAGCACGCAGGCCAAATGTTGGCATGCGGTGCTTGAGCTGGTGTGCTTGGGGGACAGGAGCCACACTGGGGCAGAGATTCTGTCAGCTCTGCAGGGGCATGTTCAGAGGTGGTTGACGCCACACCAACTTAAGGCAGGATTGGTGGTTTGCGACAATGGCACCAACCTCCTCTCTGCCCTCCGACAGGGACAACTGACCCATGTGCCCTGTTTGGCTCACGTCCTTAACTTGGTGGTGCAGTGGTTCTTGGGCAGGTACCCGGGCTTACAGGATGCATTTCCACAGGTCATATAATGCCAGTGCTCGGCTGGCTGACCTCCAAAAGGAATTTAACCTGCCCAAGAACCGCCTAATCTGTGACATGCCCACCAGGTGGAACTCAACGTTGGCCATGCTGCGGCGGCTGCACATGCAGCAGAGGGCCATCAATGAGTACCTGTGCGACTATGGCACCAGAACAGGGTCAGGGGAGCTTGATTTTTTTTCCCCACGCCAGTGGGCCATGATCAGGGATGTATGCACTGTCCTGTCACCATTTGAGGAGGCCACGAGGATGGTGAGCAGTGACAGTGCATGCATCAGTGACACTGTCCTCCTTGTCCACCTGTTGAAGCACACGCTGCGTGGAATAATGGACAGGGCACTTGAGGCAGAACAGAGGCAGGAAGAGGAGGACTTCCTTAGCTCTCAAGGCCCCCTTATCCAGACAGTGTTCCTGCGTGCCCGCCGATCACACAGGAAGAGGACGAGGAGGAGGAGGAGGAAGAGGAGGATTGTGTCAGCATGGAGGTGGAGCCTGGCACTCAGCATCAGCAGCAGTCTTTAAGGGATCACTTACAGTCTCAAGAAACCCATGGACTTGTACGTGGCTGGGAGGAGGTGGCTGCAGATCATGTCGTCCTTAGTGACCCAGAGGACTCCGGACCGAATGACTCAGCAAACCTACGCTGCATGGCCTCCCTGATCCTGCAAAGCCTGTGGAAGGATCCTCGTATTCGTGGTATCAAGGAGAGGGATCAATACTGGCTGCCAACCCTCCTTGATCCACGTTACAAGGGTAAGGTTGCGGACCTTATCTTGCCGTCACAGAGGGAGCAGAGGATGAAACATCTTTGGGAGGCCTTGCAGAAAGGTCTGTGCAACGCGTTCCCAGAGACTGGGAGGTTACAAACTCCTGTTCCTGGACAATGTGTTGCTGAGGCTTCGGTCAGTCAAAGAAGGAGCGGTGGAGAAGGGGGCCGTCTGACCGATGCGTTCAGACAATTTTTTAGTCCGCAGCCCCAAGGTATGATCGGTTCCAGCAACCATCGCCAGTGTCTGTTTTACATGGTGCAGGAATACCTAGGGGCAAGATCTGACTTGGACACCTTTCCCACTGAAAATCCTCTGGGTTACTGGGTCTTGAGGATGGATCACTGGCCAGAGCTTGCACAGTATGCAATTGAGCTACTGGCCTGTCCTGCATCCAGCGTTCTTTCGGAACGCACATTCAGTGCTGCTGGAGATTTTGTAACCAATCGCAGGGTGAGCCTGTCCACCGACTTGGTCGATCGACTGACCTTCATAAAAATGAACCTGTCTTGGATCACCACCAGCTGCCAAGCACCTGATGCTGATGTAACCGAATATTTTTTTTTGAAATGTCAGATCCCTTCAAGACTGCCTATGCTAATGCTGAGTGACTATCCTGTTATGCTAAGTGACTATCCTCTTCCTCCTCAATGATCATGCTGATAGCTTGTAAGAATATTTTTGGTTCTGGGCGCCGCCACCAGTGGCTAAGGCCCAATTTTTCAGCCCCTGTTTAAAAGGGGTGTGTAATTACAATTTATGATGCAATATTTTGCAAGGAGAGTTCGTTGCTGCACTCAACTAGAGTATTTGTGAGGGGTTGCAGTGTTGTGGCACCAGCACCAGTGCTTAAGGCCCAATTTTTCAGCCCCTGTATAACAGGGGCGTGTAATTACAATTTTTGATGCAAACTTTGCAGCAGGCTTGTTCCTGCACTCCAACTAGAGTATCTGTGAGGGATTGCAGTGTTGTGGCACCAGTACCTAAGGCCCAATTTTTCAGCCCCTGTCTAACAGGGGCATGTAATTACAATTTTTGATGCAATACTTTGCAGCAGGGCTCATTCCTGCGCTCCAACTAGAGTATCTGTGAGGGGTTGCAGTGTTGTGGCACCAGCACCAGTGCCTAAGGCCCAATTTTTCAGCCCCTGTTTAACAAGGGCGTGTAATTACAATTTTTGATGCAATATTTTACAGGAGGGCTCATTACTGCGCTCCAACTAGAGTATCTGTGAGGGGTTGCGGTGTTGTGGCACCAGTGCCTAAGGCCCAATTTTTCTGCCCCTGTTCAACAGGGACATGTAATTACAATTCTTGATCTAATATTTCACAGCAGGGCCTGTTCCAGCTCCCACTAAGAGTAACTGTGAGGACTTACAGTGTTGTGGCAACACCACCACCAAAGGCTCAATTTTTCTGACCCTGTTCAACAGGGGCATGTAATTACAATTCTTCATCTAATATTTCACAGCAGAGCCCGTTTGTCAGAGGACTAGTAGAAACTTGACCTGCCAGCATTGGCGCCTGCACAGAAGAGTTGCGCTATGGCATGCACGGGTGCGCGATCCGACGGGTTTGCGCTTCCAAACACACAGCGTTGCAGGTTGGCGCATGCGGGTGCACAATATACCATAGCGCACGGGCACGTGCACGTGCACGTCGCCATGCGCACAGCGGAAGTCCCTTGGGCAGGCCTATGAAAGTCAGCCTTGTGTATGGTATCATTCCTGGTTTGTCTTTTCAGCTCCTGTAACCTGTTCCTGAAACCTGTGTACCTGTGCCTGCCTGTTGTGACCCGGATCGACCTTGACCTCGCCTTGAACCTCTCCTGTGTTTGACCCTTGGCTTATCTTTTGGACTTCTCTACCTGCCTGATCACCCGTGTTTGACCCCCGGCCTGCTCCTAGACTTTGCCTCTGCCTTATCCCAGTGTTTGATCTTCAGCCTGCTTGACTACCCGTGTTTGACCCCCGGCCTGCTCCTGGACTTTGCCTCTGCCTTATCCCAGTGTTGGAGCTTCAGCCTGATTACTTCTGCCTGTCTACCCGTGTTTGACCCCCGGCCTGTTCCTGGACTTTTGCCTTTGTGTTTGACCCTCAGCATCCTCTTAACCGGCTCCAGTCTTCATCTCCAGACTCCTGCCTAGCCAGTTCCAGTGAGGTGTCAGCCACCCAGCACGGATCACTTCTCTACTTGAAGTACCTTCCAGCTGCTCTGCTACCTGCTGGTGACCCGTGCTTCTTCATGCCCAATACCCGCTGTGCCACTTCCAGAGGGTATCGTGCGCCCAGCTGCAAGGGGAGCCTCTCTCAGCAACTCGGCCTTGGTGAGTACCTGACAGTACAAACCAGCCATGAGCAAGGCCGACAGAGCTGGTTCTCCCCTTGAGGCGCTTTGCCAGCAAGTTTCAGCCCTTACCCAGGCTGTCCAGAGGCTTCAAGATGGCTACTTTCAGATTGAAGGACGCCTTCAGCACCTGACTACTAGCCCCGGTCTCTTGGATACCACGTCAGCATCTGCCAGTGGAACCTCTTCCCAGCAAGGTCAACCTAACCCTGCTCCCGCAGTAGTAATGACACTTCCTGAACCCAGGGTTCCCACGCCGAAACGGTTTTCCAGGAACCGGAAGAAGTTCAGGGCGTTTAAAAATGCCTGTCAGTTATACCTAGCCCTCCAACCCAGGATTTTTCACGCCGAATCCGTAAAAGTGGCATTCATCATCTCCTTGCTATCTGACGAGCCACAATCTTGGGCTCATAATCTCCTTGAGCAGAAGAGTCCCCTATTCAACTCAGTGGACACTTTCTTTGATGTAATGGGACAGTTGTATGATGATCCGCAATGCACTGCCACCACTGAATCCTTTTTGCACACCCTGACCCAGGGAAAGAGACCCGTGGAAGATTATACGGTGGAATTCCGAAAATGGGCAGGAGACACCAACTGGAATGAGGCCGCTCTCAAATACCAAATCGCCAGGGTCTTTTGGAAATTTTAAAAGATGAATTAGCTCGGGTGGATACTCCAGCCTCCCTGGAAGATCTAATCCAACTTGCCACCAAACTTGACAGACGTTTCCGGGAAAGACGCTCTGAGCGTTTTCATTCGTCCAAACCAGTCTGGATGTTACCTCGGGTTCCTCCTGTTCCTACTCCCTCCATGGTCCCCTCTGCTTCTTCTGACAGCGAGCCTATGCAACTAGGTTTACTTTGGTCTCCACTCACTCCGGATGAAAAACTTTGCAGACGTCAAGCCAACCTTTGCTTGTATTGCGGAGAAGCAGGCCACTTCTTACGCAACTGCCCTGTAAGACCCAGTAAGTCCCGTTCACAGTTTTCCATGAACTTTCAGGTTGTTGGTGCTAGCCAGTCTCATCTTGTCCTCCCGGTCTCTTTTCAGGTGGCGGAAGGGGAAGTTCAACTACTAGCTATCGTTGATTCAGGAGCTTGCAGTTGCTTCCTAGACGCATCCCTCGCTCAAAGTCTGCACCTTCCTCTTCAAATCAAGAAACAACACCTGCAAATACATCTGGCAGATGGGTCTCTACCCTGCTCAGGGCCGGTCACCCAAGAAACCAAGCCCATCCTCATCTCCACTGACTCTGGCCACAGAGAATTTCTTCGCTTTGACATTATTAGCTCCTCCATGTTCCCAATTATCCTAGGATTCCCATGGTTGCAGGCCCATGATCCTCAGATCAAATGGAGCAAAAAAGAAATTCTCTTTTCTTCCCAGTATTGCTCTCAGCATTGTCTTTTGCCAAGCTACGACAGAACAGCCACCTGTTCAACCATACAGCTCAAGCCAGAAGTTCTCCAGCATGTCCCTTCAGCCTACCATGAATTCCTGGACATCCTCGACAAGAAAAAGGCTGACAGTTTGCCACCCCATCGACCTTATGATTGTCCTATTGATCTCCTCCCTGGCTCCGAAATCCCTTTCGGCCGTATTTATCCTCTGTCTGAAATCGAACTAGAAGCTCTTCATTCCTATATCGACGAGAACCTTGAAAAGGGATTCATCCATCCCTCCCCATCCCCAGCCGGGGCAGGAATCTTTTTCGTGGAAAAAAAGGACGGTTCACTAAGACCTTGTGTGGACTATAGAGAACTTAATAGAATCACTATCAAAAAATAGATATTCGCTCCCTCTCATTCCTGAACTTTTCCAACGCCTCCGAACCGCCCAAATATTCACCAAACTAGATCTTCGGGGAGCATACAATCTGGTTCGGATATGTGACGGTGATGAGTGGAAGACAGCTTTTAGGTCCAGATTCGGGCATTTAGAGTATTTAGTGATGCCGTTCGGGCTTTGCAATGCCCCGGTGACCTTTCAACATCTGGTCAATTACATTTTTCGTGAGTATCTAGATAATTTTGTGATCGTGTATCTTGATGACATCTTGATTTTTTCCACTACAGCAGGACTACATCAAACTCATGTGAAGAAGGTGCTGTCGATCCTCAGAAAACATGGTCTATACCTAAAAGGAGAAAAATGCGAATTTGAGGATACTATCCAGTTCCTTGGGTTCATCATTTCCACAGGAGGGGTCACAATGGACCCACAAAAAGTTAAAGCCATCCAAGAGTGGCCAGCTCCTTCTGACAAAAAGGGGGTTCAGCGATTCGTTGGCTTTGCCAATTTTTATCGCAGGTTCATTAAAGGTTTCTCTTTGATCATCTCTCCTATCACACACCTTACCCGCCAGCAAGTTAAATTTCAATGGTCACCAGAAGCCTAGGAAGCTTTTGATGAATTAAAGAGACTTTTTATATCAGCTCCTGTTCTTCAACATCCTAATCCAGTGTTGCCCTATGTATTAGAAGTGGACGCCTCAGAGTCTGCGTTAGGAGCTATCCTCTCCTGAAGAAGTGGCCAAAAAGCACTGCTTCAGCCAGTGGCTTTTCCCTCGTGTAAACTCAGCCCCCCGGAGAAGAATTACGATGTTGGGGACCGAGAACTACTAGCTATAAAATTCGCCTTAGAAGAATGGAGATACTTGCTGGAGGGGGCTTCCCAACCCATTATGATTTCCACGGATCATCGTAATTTGGAGTACCTCCGCACTGCCAAGCGTCTTAGACCTCGACAAGCCCGTTGGGCCTTATTTTTCTCGAGGTTCAACTTCCACATCTCTTATCGATCAGGCACCAAGAACGGGATGGCGGATGCACTTTTCCGTATGTTCCCTGAAGCATGTGAACCAACAGAACCTGGGACCATCCTGGCCCCACACAACTTCCTCTGCCTCATTCAGCCCAATCTCAAGTCAACCATCAAAGAGGCTACCAGTCAATGCACCGGATCCGAAATATCCTTTTTAGAAAGGAGGGATGGATTGTTATGGGCCCAGGACAAGGTATTCGTTCCTCCCTCAGTGAGACTCCAAATTATGCAGACTTTTCATGATCACAAACTAGCAGGGCACTTTGGAATACAAAAGATCTCTGAACTCGTTAATCGTTCCTTCTGGTGGCCGAATTGGAGGCAAGACTGCAAAAGCTATGTACAATCATGTATCACTTGCCAGCACAGTAAAGGATCAAACACCAAAGCCTGGGGACTTCTTAGATCCTTACCTGTCCCTGAACACCCCTGGAAAGAAGTCTCCATGGACTTCATCGTGGACCTTCCCCCCTCTGAGAAATTTACCACCATTCTAGTAGTGGTTGACCGCCTCTCAAAGATGGCTCACTTCTTGCCCATGATGAGCACACCTTCGGCTTCAGCTACCGCAGATATCTTCTTAAAAGAAATCGTAAGACTTCATGGTGTTCCTTTCAACATAATTTCTGACAGGGGAGTCCAGTTCATGTCTAAGTTTTGGAAGGATCTGTGCAAGTCCCTGGAAATCAAGATCTCCCTCTCGTCCGAATACCATCCACAGAGTAATGGTCAGACGGAGAGGACCAACCAACCTTTAGAACAATATGTTTGGTGTTTTTGCTCCTACTCTCAAGATGACTGGTCTACCCTTCTACCCTATGCAGAATTTGCCTATAACAATTCCATACACTCTGCCATCAACCAAACACCGTTCTGGGCAAATTATGGATTCCACCCTTCTTTCCTACCAGACGCCATCCCTGAAGTATCAATCCCTACAGTGCAGGATCGGATAAGCTCTATTCAAACAAATTTTTTACAGATTCAAGAAGCCATGAAAAAAGCTCAAGATAACTATGAGAAATACTACAACAGAGGGAGAAAGAGTAATCTGAATTTCAAGGTCGGAGATAAAGTGTGGTTATCTTCTATTAATCTCAAACTTCCCTATCCTTCGCATAAACTAGGCCCAAAATTTATTGGCCCTTTTGAGATTAAGAGAGCAGTAAACCCTGTGGCTTTCGAACTAGTGCTACCCAGTTTTTATAGGATACATCCAGTGTTCCATGCCTCCTTACTGAAACCAGTAACTCCTAATCCTTTTTCAGGAAGAGAAGAACTACCTCCTCCTCCAATTGAGATTGAAGGGGAAGAGGAATTTTAGGTAGAAACCATAGTAGACTGCAGAAAGAGGGGGGGGCAGGTCCAATACCTAGTTAAATGGAAGGGGTATCCTCCAGAAGACAATTCCTGGGAACCCTCAAAGAACATTCATGCCCCTCGCTTAGTGCAATACTTCCACAGAAGACACCCAGGAATGCGAGTCCAGTTGGGCATCCTGTGCGCCTGCGCAGAAGAGTTGCCATACAGCACGCGCGAGTGCGCGATCCGACGGGTTTGTGCTTCCAAACACACAGCGCTGTGGGTCGGCACATGCGGGTGCGCGATGTACCATAGCGCACGGGCACGTACAAGTCACCATGCGCACAGCGGAAGTCCCTTGGGCAGGCCTTGTGTATGGTATCATTGCTGGTTTGTCTTTTCAGCTCCTGTAACCTGTTCCTGAAACCTGTGTACCTGTGCCTGCCTGTTGTGACCCGGATCGACCTTGACCTCGCCTTGAACCTCTCCTTTGTTTGACCCTTGGCTTATCTTTTGGACTTCTCTACCTGCCTGATCACCCGTGTTTGACCCCCAGCCTGCTCCTGGACTTTGCCTCTGCCTTATCCCAGTGTTTGATCTTCAGCCTGCTTGACTACCCGTGTTTGACCCCCAGCCTGGTCCTGGACTTTGCCTCTGCCTTATCCCAGTGTTGGAGCTTCAGCCTGATTACTTCTGCTTGTCTACCCGTGTTTGACCCCCGGCCTGTTCCTGGACTTTTGCCTTTGTGTTTAACCCTCAGCATCCTCTTAACCGGCTCCAGTCTTCATCTCCAGACTCCTGCCTAGCCAGTTCTAGTGAGGTGTCAGCCACCCAGCATGGATCACTTCTCTACTTAAAGTACCTTTCAGCTGCTCTGCTACCTGCTGGTGGCCCGTGCTTCTTTGTGCCCAATACCCGCTGTGCCACTTCCAGAGGGTATCGTGCGCCCAGCTGCAAGGGGAGCCTCTCTCAGCAACTCGGCCTTGGTGGGTACCTGACACCGTTCCTGCGCCCACCAAGAGTAACTGTGAGGGCTTACAGTGTTGTGGCAACATCAACACCTAAGGCCGCAATTTCTGCAGAGTATATAGGGCAGGCCCCTACTTTCAAACATCCAATTTACAAACGACTCCTACTTGCAAACGGAAGGAGACAACAGGAAGTGAGATGAAATCTACTTCTAGGAAGGGAAATTCTCTCCTGTAAGAGTTAACATGGGAAAAACGTGTCTCCTCTCCACTGATGCTTTATCACCAATCCTTGTTTCACTAAAAAACCCCAAATTGTCAAAAAACATTTGTCATTGGGACAGAAAGTGAGGTAAAATCTTCTGAAGAGGTGCACAGACAGCAAAACAAATGTCACAGGGGTGATAACCCTTCCCTATGTTTTCCAAAAAGCTTAAAAATCGATTTTTTGGCTGGATCTACACTTTAAAAATGTACCAGATCAAAATTACAAACAGATTCTACTTAACAAAAAAACCTACAGTCCCTGTCTTGTTTGCACTGCCTGTATACTGCTGTTCAGAGGGTCTGGGGCCCCACGCCTTTCCTTTTTTTAAATTGGGTTAAAGACACTGTACCTGAAATACAGAAAATAGCAGCCCCAGTCCGGGGTGGGAGACGGACAGGGAGCTGGTTGGTGAGGTAGTCTGAACAACAACAGAATCAATAGAACCAGAGGAATGGTGCTTAAAAGTTGATTTTTATAACATTAGTTGTAATTTGAATTATACTACTTACCCGTCTACCTATTGCCCTATTTGCTGCTAAGCTGATGCTGTGGTATTAGAGGTGAGCAGTGGGACTGTCTCTTGTTATTACGTTCAATTAAAATCAGCAGTATGAAATAACGCTAATCACAGTCTAAATTAATAAAAGGAAGGCTGAGATATGGAGGCCTAAAGCACTGCAAATTGGTGCTGCAGCATTGGGCAACAAATGGAAAACTGGTCTTAGTCTTATCTTTTTTCTTTCTTTTTCCACTGATATAACACTATGGCTGGAAAGCGGGCGGCTGAGGAAAAAGCAAATCAGCACCAGTTACAACATCAGTCACAACAAGAAGGAGTCCAGGTCACACGCTCTGCAAAAAATCAGACAAATCAAGCAAAAGCTGCAGCAGCAGCCGCAGCAGCAGCAGCAACGAAGCTAGAGCGATTTGCTAGAACCTCCCTCTCACCAGTAAAATCCTTACAATCAACTCAAACAGGAACCTCGGCGTTTAGGAAAAATCAAAGTAGTGGGCTGACGTCGGCAGTGGCAAGCCCGATGTCAGTACCACCTACAAAAGAACAAGAAGCGGGGAAAGTTGACATCATAAGTGGTGATACAGTAATTAAAAAGCTACCTAATATAACCGAGGCAGATATGGAGGGAGAGCAAAGTAGAGGAGCAGAAGAGCCTACAATGAGGGATCTCCTATATGCGATAACTGCATGCAAGGAATCAATTACTGGTCTGGATATCCAGTTGAAAGGCATAAAGGAGGAACTTGCAGTGTTGGGAGGCAGGCTGAAAGAGACGGTGGAAAGAACAACGGTCCTAGAGGAAAGACTAAGTGCAGTAGAAGATGCGTTATTTCCGCTCAGACAAGATATAACTGAGATGAAGAAACATATAAACAACCAGACAGCCAAAATAGATGAATTAGAAAATAGAAATCGGGGAAACAGTGTAAGAGTAATTGGCATGCCTGAACGGAGCGAGGGACCTAATCCTATAGAATTTTTGGAGGGATGGGTTAAGGAGACATTTGGGGCTGCAACTTTTTCTTCCTTTTTTGGTATTGAGCGTGCACACCGAGTCCCCTTTAAACCTTGTCAGGGAAAGGAGTACCCAAGACCCATAAATATAAAAATGTTTAATTTCAGAGATAAAATATCTTTGCTCCGGAAGGCAAGAGAAATGAGAGAGATTCTCTATAAGGTGGTAAAAATGTCATTATATCGGGACTTTTCTCCAGATCTGCAAAAACGGCGAGCGGCATATATGTCGATTAAACGCACGTTACAGCAAATCAAGATGGAATATGCATTGCTGTACACCTCCCCGTATGAGAGTAACTACAACGAATGGTATACACTTTTTTGATTCTCCACGGAGTGTGGAAGAGTGGCTGGAGGACAATGGGAAAACAGCACGGAATATAGGAGATGAGAGACTAGAGACTAATAAGACTCTTCCCCTTTTTTTTTTTTTTTTTTTTTCTTCTTCCTCTGGACTCTGCAGCTGGTATAATATAGGAATAAAATTTTTGAAGGCACAGGGGTAGTGAGAAGGGAGAGGGAAAAAAATGATAATAATCAATAATTAAAGAAATGAGAAATAAATAAATACTAAACCATAATAAGTAAAGCACGGATTAGGGAGTGAAGTGGGACTAGAATAAAGTAGAAGGATAGACATACATTAATTAGATTAAAATGGGGTTGGTATTATAAAAGTATTTAATTTAAAAGCACAAAAATTAATGCACATGAATAGCACTAAAAAATGGTTGGAAAGGGGGGGAGGGGGGGAGTTAGGGATCCCTGGAGAAAGGGGGTATAGAGATGTATGGTATAGGTGAGGTTGGTTGGTGTAGCATGGGGAATGAGTGTAGGTGGGAGGTCAGGAATAAAGCTTCTAGGGTAGGCCGGCTGGGCAGGGAGGGGGGGTGGGAGCAGGAGGGCATGGGGTGGAAAGGGGGGGGGAGGTAAGGGAGGAGTGGGAGGGGGAGGTTTAATGCAAATGAATAGTGGAAGACATCACAAGTATACGTTTTGCCACAAATGTTTTTTATGTTTCACTACTGATAAGCGGGGGGGGGAAAAGGAATGGTATGTAGATATGTATTGTACGCTGGCGGGGTCTTAGAAGTAGGTAAAACCCAGAAGGATAATTGTATTTTGATTTACTATCTATGTTGTTGCTTTTGGTTTTATAAGTACAGTAACTGGTTTGCTCTCCTATATGAATAAGGGGAAGAAAAGAGGTATACTATTAATGACATGGAATGTGAGGGGGTTGGGGGACAGGGATAAGAGAAGTGCAATGTTTAGATATTTTGATAAAATGAAACCCCAGATAATTTGCTTACAAGAAACACACATGCGTCCCGACTCTGTTCACCTACTGCGCTCACAGAGATATCCGATACAGTTCCACTCTATGCACACTTTATATTCAAGGGGAGTTAATGTAATGATCTCCTCGGATGTCTCCTTTGAGTGCTTGCAACAGAGGGTGGATAAGGAGGGAAAATTAGTTTTTTTTTTGCTGTGTAAAATTAATGGACTAATATGTATAATTGCTTCTATATATATCCCCCCGCCATTTTCAACAGTTCCCCTTGGGTGCCTATCGCAATTCATGGCCTTACATCTGGACGTCCCGTTATTAGCATTAGGAGACTACAATAATATCTTGGACAATTCCCAAGATAGAATGTCCTTGATACCCAGAAATGTGAGAAAGACAGCTGGCAAGATGGCTTTTGCTGCCTTGCTTTTGGAACTGGGACTTCGGGATGTATGGAGAGAGAGGCATGAAAAGGATAGATGTTATTCATGCTATTCTGCAGCACATGATGGTTTTTCCCGTATAGATCTGGGACTGGGGAATGAGGCACTTTTGCAGCGGGTAGAGGACTCAGCTTATGAGCCGCGCCTATTGTCTGACCACTCACCATTTTGGGTACGGCTAGACATTACTGGAATGCCAGGACGCCCCATATGGAAAGTGAACCCTTATTGGTTAACTCTGTTTCCGCAGGTAGACAGAACGAGAGGGGCACTACGGGAATTTTTGCAATTCAATAGGGGATCAGCCAGTGCAGTGGTAGTATGGGATACACTCAAGGCATTCTTGAGGGGATGTCTCATTAAAGAAATTGTGGGAATTAAAACTCGATCCAGGGAGTGGGAGACTAGGGTGCAGGAAGAAGTGAAAGAAAGGGAACAAGCTTTAATAATGGACCCGTCACAATCTAATCAAGAGTCATGGGGGGAGGCCCAAGTAGTATACAACTCGGTATGGTTATTTGCAGCCGAGAAGAGAAGATATTTTCAGCAACAGAGTTATTTTGAAGAGGGGGAAAATACTGGCCGCCTTTTAGCCCTTATAGCCAGAGAGCAACGGGAATCTACCAACATTTTAGCCGTGAGGGCTGAATCTGGGGAGAGGCAGACCCTTGGTTCAGACATTTTAAATAGCTTTCAGCAGTTTTACAGGGATTTGTATTCCAGTAAAACTAGTTACATTCCATCTGACTTGGTACAGTTTTTACAAACCTGCCCTTTTCCGCGGTTAAAGGAGGAGGACAGGGAAATGTTGAAGTGTCCAATTTCATTAGCTGAATTAACAGAAGCTTTGGAGGGGGCAACGCACCATAAATCCCCAGGCCCAGATGGGATACCGGTGGAGGTATACTCTCATTATAAGGAGGACCTCTTACCATCATTGTTGCAGGCTATAACGGAGGCTGGGGAAGTGGGTAGCTTGCCAGATAGCATGCAAGAGGCAATAATAACAGTACTTTTAAAGCCAGGAAAAGATAGACTTCTATTGGACTCATACTGCCCAATTTCGCTATTAAATGGGGATGTCAAGCTGTTTGCCAGTGTTATGGCTAAGAGGCTATCTCAAGTGATCGGCAAGCTGGTTCATTGCGACCAGTCTGGCTTTATACCCACTCGCTCCATGTCTGATAATATAAGGAGGCTATATATGAATCTACAGGTGCCAGTGGACAATCCGGGGGGTAGGGCCATTCTGTCACTGGACGCTGCAAAGGCGTTTGGTAGTGTGGAGTAGCCCTACCTCATGGAAATATTGGAAAGATTTGGAATGGGAAGCAAATTTGTATCGTGGGTAAAGGTACGCTATGTTAAACCTAGAGCCAGGTTACATATCAATAATAACCTTTCTTCTCCATTCGAATTGCACAGAAGAACCAGACAGGGTTGCCCACTGTCTCCATTGCTGTTAGCTTTGGCGATAGAGCACCTTGGCCATATTGATCCGGAACTCATCAGAGGTGGTGGGGTTTCGTAGGTATCAGAGAGAAGAAAAAATATCTTTATATGCAGATGATACACTTATATATCTAGGGGACATGGCCTCTTCATTGTGGGCAGTGATGGAGATAGTGGGAGACTTTGGCAGCTTTTCAGGCTTCGTTATTAACTGGTCGAAATCAACCCTAATGCCGTTAGATCAGCCGAGGGATCGACTTCCAGAGGGGGCGGAACAAATAGTTATTGTTAATAGCTTTAAGTATCTGGGAGTGACGGTGTCCCCAGATCCGGCTGAGTATCTTCGGCTGAACCTGGGACCACTGCTCGCCAGACAGAAAGAAAAATATAATAGCTGGTGTAGGCTTCCACTATCAGTTATAGGACGAACAAACCTAATAAAAATGGTATGGGCTCCACAGCAACTGTACGTTTTTCATAATTCACCAATATGCATATCAAAAAAGTGGTTCAAGCTAATTGGCACATTAATGAGGGAACTGATATGGAAAAAAAAGGCACCTAGGATTAGTTTAGAAACACTGCAATATGAAAAAGATAGAGGAGGGTTGGCAATACCCCATCATAAACTGTATTTTCTGGCATCACAGCTACAACAAATGGCAGGGTGGGGTCGGAAGGGAAATGAGGACCCTACATGTAAATTGGTGACCATATCGGAACCCGCATTAGAGGCGGCCTCCCATTTAGAAATGGATTTACCAAATATGAAGGATCTAGAACCCACGAGTATTCTCCTTAAAAGGATATGGGGAGAGATCCGGAAAGCGCTGAAAATAACGGGCGTGCTCCCATTCACATCGATATGGCACAATAGAAGATACACTGAGGTCCAGGAATTACAAGGCTTTTCACACTGGAAAGAAAAGGGGATTTGGTTTTTCTCACAGCTTTACGAGGGGGAGGTGCTAAAGACATATGAATAACTATGTAGGGAATTTCACTTGAACCCTAGGGGTTTTTATCAATATCTCCAACTTCGCCATGCGTTGCAGGCACAACAAACAACACACTCTTTGAGAGTATCAACAGCTTCACTATTGAGTGAAGTTTTAAAATCTGATACGAGGAAAGGATTAATATCAAAAATACTTGGGTAATTACTGATTTCGGTTCAGGATCATGCCTCGCTAAAGTGTCGAAATAAATGGGTAGAAGATATAGGGGAGATAAATGAAAAACAGTGGGAAATGGCACTTGAAGCTATTCCAGTGGTATCGCTATCCGCATCCCAAAGGCTGTCACAACTATTTATTTTACATAGGGCCTACAGGACACCAGCACAGCTATATAAATGGGGAGGCAGAGACTCCCCGTTGTGCCCCAAG
Source organism: Aquarana catesbeiana (assembly GCF_042186555.1). Taxonomy (NCBI): domain Eukaryota; kingdom Metazoa; phylum Chordata; class Amphibia; order Anura; family Ranidae; genus Aquarana; species Aquarana catesbeiana. The sequence continues at coordinate 769,217,370 of NC_133324.1, forward strand.
TGTATAGTGCATAAGGGGGACTTCATTCACCTAATTTGGAGGTGCCCAAAGTTGCATAGGCATTGGGTTGAGGTCTCCCGGTGCATCACTAGGCTGGAGCAAGTCCCCATTCCCTTAAACCTGATAGTATACTTGCTTGGTGCCATAAATGTAAAAATGTTTCCGGGAGGAAAGTTTTTTATGTTAACTAGACTGATGTATTTAGCTAGAAAACTTATTGCAAAGCACTGGATGGCCCCAACGGTACCTACAGGGAATCAATGGATCTCGTATGTAAACTCTTTGCTCCCTAGAGAGCGACTGGCCTATAGCCACAGAGGTGACAAGAGTAAATTTGACAAGATATGGCAACCATGGCTGGGGGATGGGGACTTAGCCTCACATCAACTGGTAGTGGAAAGGCTTCATATGTAGAGATATAGGGGGAATATGAGAGAGGAAAGTGCAGATGGAACAGAGGAGGGAAGGGAGGAGGAAAGAGGAGGGAGAATGGTAGGGAAGAAGAAGGGAAAGGATAAAAAGATGGCCCGAAGAAGTAATGATTGTATAATTAGACAAGAAAGAAAATTGGTTGTGGGGGAAGTTAGTGGCAAATGAGAGTGTGGCGAATAAAATATTATATGTTATAGGAGATGTTCGTTGTGGTGGAGGTGGGGGGGGGGGGGATAGGGTAGGCAAAAGGTTGGGATATGATTTAGTAGTAGAAATACAACATTGAAATGAAATAGGGTATGAATATAAGAATGGGTCTGTATAATTTATATGAATTGTATTACCACATATTATGTACAAATGTTATGTATAATGCATGTATTATCTCAAAATAAAAAAAATTTTGGATTAAAAAAAAGAGTAAACACAATTGCTTCCTGATCCCAAATATGGCAATCCGTTTACATCCTGCTTGCCACATACACCACTGAATTCCATACAGCATATAGAAAAGTCTTTTTTCATGTTTAGTGGTATGTACTGTTGAAATTTAGCCCTGCAGATAAAGCAGCCCACATATTGCCTTCAACTGGACATAGAAGTAGTTTTTTGAGCATATGCTTGACTTTGTACGAAAGGGTTTTATTTTTTCAGTGTGCCTAGGGCAGTCTGATGGCTATATACAGCTCTGTGTACGGCTACCAAGAGAGCACAAAATGGGGCAAAGCCAGATATTGTGTGAACTTTTGATACCCTAGACTTGCAGCTTTTGGTTTCTAAACAATACCGAAAGTCTGCTGTCACTCTGCTAACAGAATCTACACAGCACATGTTAAAATATATTAATAAACAATGTAAATGAAAATGAATGAAGAATTCTTAACCCCCTTTTCATGTGTACACCTAGGCTCCACTCCTATTACTGATAGTACCGCCATTTTCCAGGACCAGCAGCACTCCCCACTTCATATCCTACACCCATGAAACCTCACTCAGCTCCATTTATAATACCAAATGACGTAGAATGCCCCCTTTGTTTTCAGCTCTTACCTACCTACACTGCAGGACATCCCTATGATCTAGTGTGATCTACTGTGGTGTCTAGTGAACTATAAAAGCTGTATTTAATGTAGTTTAGTAACAGAACACTACATATTCACTCTAATCCTAAAGGGATCCTTTACATTGTCTAAATTAGGCAAAGTATCAGGTTCACTTGCTAGAACACCCCACAAGGAGTCTATATTTCCCTTCATAGCATGCTACACCTGGCTCAGTTCACCACTGTAACCCCAAAAAACACGTTGCAAGTTATGACCTTCATAAAGTGCAAACTTTCTTAGGGCTATTCGTGCTTCCTTTGTTGCCATGTGGCAGCACTTGTGTTTTTCAGTTGTTTGGCAGTTGCTCAGGCATTAAGCTCTGCAATGTTTTAAGCAGGGGGATTGTCCCATGTCCCCCCTGATCCCCTACCTGGATATAACAGGCTTTTGATGTGCTTTGTGGAGGAGGCGGGCATGGAGAAGGGAAATCTTGTACAAGTTGTCAAGTGACAACTTGCTTTTAGTATGATATGGCACTCTCATAACAGCCCATCATAGTAGAATGGGGTCCTAAGGAGAGTAAATCTTTTGTAAATGATTGTATTCATTAGCATTTCACAAGCCATACTACTTAATAACCTATGTGTAGTGAATCTGTGTAATTATTAGGCACAGTCTGTTAATTTAGTCTTTACAGTTTCATTGTACATTATTTTGTTCCATGTACTTAAAAATACACATTCAAACTCAATTCCGCTATTGTTTTTATTCAAGGCCAGCTTGCTAATCAAGGTTGTGCGCTAATGAATCTTGCTTTGGTGCATGCCATCAAACTTTGGAAATATAAACAATAAGCTAATTATGTTTGACGTAGGGGCTACAAAAGATATTGACAATTGATATGGCTTTCTAGTTTTATTGCTGTGTGTTTCCTATATGAAACTAATTACATTCTTATGTACATCAAGCTGCGTAAAAGTGAACCTGACCTGACCTAAAACATTTCTGTGTTAGCAAAAAAAAGCACTAAGGTCATCTTGTGGTGTCTACAGATAGATATGTTAATGCTTATTCAAACTGATGCATTGCGGTAAAACTCACATTCTTTTAGAGCATTATGCACTTGTACAGTAGCTGCCAATACACCTGCAGTACAGCGCACCACAACTTACATGGCATTTTGACAGGTGCATTAAGACATATAGGCAATCCAAAATGAATAGGCTCCCTAAGGCCTGGTTCACACTAATGCGAGTTCATAACGAAAAGTCATCCCTAAAGCCATTGTTTTCAATGACGGTCGTTCACATACATGCGTTGCGATTCCTCTACGAATGCGATGCGATAAAAAAAAGGGTCTTGTGCGAGTTTACTGCGTTGCGTTGCGAATTTAGTCTCCATAGACATCAATGTAAATCGTTCTTGAATTGCATTTGGTGGTTCACATATGTGCAAATTCGTAACCTCCAGCTCCTCCTCCCAGTACTGCCCCTCACCTCCTCCCAGTACTGCCCTCTCACTTCCTGTTTCCTGTCTCATGTCCATATGCAAACAGATAAGATGGCCCCCAGGCATCGGAACAACATCGACAATGAGGAGCTCATCAGGCTCGTCCGTGACAGGCCATATATATGGGACAGCTGTATACCTGAATATAAAAATAATGCCCAGAAGGGCAGAGGATGGGAAGAAATTTGTAAAACTTTGTATTCAGACTGGGAAAACTTCACACCACAAGTTCGCAAACATAAACGTAAGTACATATTTATTCATCCCACTCACCACCAATCCCTCTGACTACCAATGTAAGGTCATGCATCCCGCTGACCACCCATGTAAGGGCATGCATCCCACTGACCACAAATCCCTCTGACCACCAATTTAAGGGCATGCATCCCACTGACTACCAATGTAAGGGCATGCATCCCACTGACCACAAATCCCACTGACCAGCTGTGTAATGAGCATTGTTCCCACTCACCACCAATTAATTGTTTATGTTTTATTTGATTACATAAGAACTCATACGTACTAGGTGGCGAAGCCTCAAGGATACACTTCAAAGACACCAGAGACTGGAGCGTGAAGCACGAAGTGGGTCTGGTGCTGCCCCAAAGCGTCCCTATGCTTTTGCCAGATACCTGGATTTTCTCAAGCCAGTTCTAGAATTAAGGAAGTAAGTTTACATACAAGAATACCTCTCTCTACCATCCCTCTCTAATTTACCTGTCCTCCCCCTAACCTTCGCTTCTACTGCTATCATCTTTAGTTAGAATTTCAAGTATCAACTTTTGTATTTCAGCACAGAAGCAAGTTGGGAAGTGGAGGAGGAAGAGGGAGAGGAGCACGCTGCTATTGTTGACGTAGATGAGGGAGTATTATTTGCTTGCACAAACATAGAGGATTCATCATCTATGGAGGTAGAGGGTGAAGCAATCGATGTACATGAATCATCTACTCAGGAGCAAGATAATGAGGATACTGACATTTCTACACCTTCCAACAGAAGGCAAAGGCAAACATCTACCTCACGCAGGAAGCGAAGCAGCAGGGCAGCAGAACAGGTGGAAGACCAAGACGAGACAAATAAATTACTCAATATAGTGTAGGGATCACTGAACAAATCGATGTCCAGCGATGCCCTCATACTATGTTTGCCCTAAGTTTGGTGCCTCTTCTCAAAGAGGCACCAAATGAAATGACACGAGGATTGCAGTGCAACATTGCATACATTCCTTCACTATGCCAAGCCATGTTTCAGAGCCAACGCACGAGAGTACTAGTACTCAAATAATTACACCCATGTCTTCTGCTTCAAAGCCTGCACCAAACCCTTATCCTTCTAGTTTTTCTGACCACTCAAGCATATATGAGACCCCCAGATCAAGAATCCCATATCCCATTCCTCCACCAATTGCTTCCTTAATGACCCCTCCAACTAGAACTCCTGGTATAACAAGAGCAATGGAATTGAAACCACGCGACTCAATTCCTCACCATTTACCACAACAAAGCAGAGTACCACAGCTCTACAATCAAATGGCATCCATGCCAAACCACTATCCACCTGTGTCAAGACCTATGGAACAGCTCAAACAAATCATTCCTAGTCCTTATCCATATAGAAATCAATCACTTGAAGTTAACTCAATCGAGCCTCCCACAAATGCACAATATGGGCCCCCGAGTGAACCACTGGATAGAGTGATATCCCCGCCTGTGCCTTTGAGGCAAGCAATGCCTGAGCAACAGAGTGTTACAACATATTTGAATTTATAGATGCCTACCTGTTGAATGGCACTGCCACTTTCTTTTCAAATATTTTTATTGGTAATTAACAAGCAACTGTTCCATACATTTCAATACAAGGTATCGTGTAAACATTAAACAGTGCATATCACAGTCAAACATTATAACACTAGTATAATGGAGAATAGGGAATTATACAAAAGATGGATACTCAGTCAGATAACATGTTGGTATGCTTTAGTTGAAATTGCGAACAGCAGAAGGGAACAGGGTCCCTTAATTAGATATGTTGGGGTGCCGGCGGTCCCCCATGGGAGCAGACAAGAGAGCCGCCGGGACCATCTTATAAGACAGAGTACACTACCAGTAGGTATTAGAAGGAGATCAGAAGAGAAAAAAAAAGGGGAGAGGAAGTGGCAGCTGAAAGGAGAGAGTCCAAAAGAAGAGAGAAGGATTAGTAGAGATGGGGGGAGTAGGTCGGTCAGAACGCACGGGTGCAGTGTCAAAGCCCTAGGTTTAGACCAGGACTAATTCAGAGTCCCAAGAGATGTTCGCCAATATCAGCAGGTAGAAACTGCTCAATCCATGGTTGCCAGGTTTTAGTATGTTGGGGGACCTTATCTAGGATTTTTGCTTCGATCTTGCTGTGTATCATTGCTTGGATGATCCTATTCTTAATTTCAGCTATACTAAGTGTGGGTGTTTTTCAAGCCTTAGCAATCGTTTGCTTGGCTGCAGTGAATAATTGAAGGTGTAATCTTGCGGTATGAAATTGAGTAGAGCCACAGCTGGGTTAGATTCTAGGGTGATTTGGTGGAGGGTAGATGCCATTCGGAATGTGGTTTCCCAGAAGCGTTGCACCAGTGGGCATGTCCACCAGATGTGCAAGTGTGGACCTCTATCTCCGCATCCTCTAAAACAGTTTGGGGAAAATTCGGGTAGAAATTTAGTGAGTCTCGCTGGGACTAGATACCAGCGCATCAACACTTTGTAATTTGCCTCTGAGGCGACAACATTTTGAGATGAGTTTTTCGTGTTGGTCCAAATTGTCACCCAGTCCTCCGCTTCAATGTTAATATTTAAGTCCCTTAACCATTGCTGCGCGTAGGTGGGAGGGCTTGGCGGTGGCGTTGTGAGGTGGGCATAAAGGCGAGAAATAGCTCCTGGGGCATGCGGGTCTGAGTCGCACATAGTTTCATATTCTGTTAAAGTATCCAGCCCAGAGAGAGCCCAGAGAGAGATTTTATTGTTGTTTGAGCAAAATGAGCGATTTGGAGATAGCGGAAGCATTCTCTATTGGGGAGCTGTGTTTGCGCATGGATACTTGGAAACGATTTTATAGTGTCACCATTGACTAGGTCACATATGCGAGTCAGACCCGCCTGTACCCAGGCCTGAAATGAGGCTGGTTCTGTGTAGGCTGGATAGAATTGAGGGTGGCCTAGAAAAGACAGAAGCGGGGAGTGCGGGGAGATCAATTTGAAGGGGGTCTTCAATCTATCCCAGAGTTTGAGTGTGTGTTGCATTAATGGATTGGTTATAGGGCCTCGTATTGCTGAGGGGAGCCATAGCAAATTGGTTATAATTGGGTGAAGGTCAATAGCCTCAAGGCTGACCCAGAGTGGTATTTCAGATTTAGAGTGGTAAAGAGTGGACTGGGCCAGCCGGGCCGCGTGATAATAATGTAAAAAATTGGGTATACCAAGGCCTCCGCTGAGCTTATTACAGAGTAGAACCGGTCTCGCAACTCTGGGACGTATAGGGCCCCAAATGTATTTAAAGACTTTGTTTTGTATGATCCTATGGTAGTAAGGGGGGACCGTGATAGGGAGTACTCTATAAATACAACAGTTTCGGTAACAAGGACATTTTCACAGCGGCAATACGTCCGAGCCAGGAGACACATAGGGGTAGCCAGGAGTTGAGGAGAGAAGTTAGTTGGGTTAGCATTGGGAGATAGTTGGATTGGAACAGGTTTATTGGATCACTTGTCAATTTAATCCCTAGGTAGGGAATAGATGTGGAGGACCAGTGAAAAGGGAAATTCTGGTGCAGCTTTTCGAGATCAGCATGTGGTAGTGACACATTGAGAGCCTTTGATTTAGTTTGGTTGCCTTCTAACCCCGAGACCTGAGCAAACTTATCTAAGATGCACATTAGGTTTGGGAGGGTGGTATGGGGCGCCGTAATAAACAGGAGGGCATCATCAGCAAAGAGACACAGTTTGTGTGAGGTTGAAGCAACCTCTAAACCTCTGATGTCAGGGTTAGTTCTTATCAGGGCCACTAAAGGTTCGATCACGAGCGCAAATAATAAGGGGGATAAGGGGCAGCCCTTTCTGGTTCCTTGCAAAATAGGGAAGGGTTCCGAACGAAATCCTGAATAGTGCACGTATGCCTGTGGGTGGTTGTACAATGCATTGATCCAGCCAAGAAAATGTGGGCCGAAGCCCCAACGTTGGAGGATATAAAATAAGTAGGGCCAGGAGACTGTGTCAAAAGTAGGGATGAGCCGAACACCCCCCGGTTCGGTTCGCACCAGAACCTGCGAACGGACCGAAAGTTCGCACGAACGTTAGAACCCCATTGACGTCTATGGGACTCGAACGTTCGAAATCAAAAGTGCTCATTTTAAAGGCTAATTTGCATGGTATTGTCCTAAAAAGAGTTTGGGGACCCGGGTCCTACCCCAGGGGACATGTATCGGGAGCAGTGATTTTAATGATGCTTAAAGTAAAAAAAAAAAAAAGTGAAATATTCCTTTAAATATCGTACCTGGGGGGTGTCTATAGTATGCCTGTAAAGTGGCACGTGTTTCCCGTGTTTAGAACAGTCCCTGCACCAAATGTCATTTTTAAAGGAAAAAATCTCATTTAAAACTGCTTGCGGGTTTAATGTAATGTCCGGTCCTGGCAATATGGATGAAAATCAGTGAGACAAACGGCATGGGTACCCCCCAGTCCATTACCAGGCCCTTTGGGTCTTGTATGGATATTAAGGGGAACCGCGCACCCAAATTAAAATAAGGAAAGGTGTGGGGTCACCAGGCCCTATATACTCTGAACAGCAGTATACAGGCGGTGCAAACAAGACAGGGACTGTAGGTTTGTTGTTAAGTAGAATCTGTTTGTCATTTTGAACGGGTACATTTTTAACGTGTTTAGCTCCAGCCAAAAAATCTTTTTTAAGCTTTTTGGAAAACATAGGGAAGGGTTATCACCCCTGTGACATTTGTTTTGCTGTCTTTCCTCCTCTTTAGAAGATTTCACCTCACTTTTTGTCCCAATGACAAATGCTTTTTGAGAATTTGGGTTTTTTTGTGGAACAAGGATTGGAAAGCATCAGTGGAAAGGAGAAATATTTTTCCCATATTAACTCTTACAGGAGAGAATTTCCCTTCCTAGGGGTAGATTTCATCTCACTTCCTGTTGTCTCCTTCCATTTGCAAGTAGGAGTCGTTTGTAAGTTAGATGTTTGAAAGTAGGGGCCTGCCCTATATACTCAGCAGAAATTTGGGCCTTAGGTGTTGTTGTGGCCACAACACTGTAAGCCCTCACAGGGCCCTGCTGTGAAATATTAGATCAAGAATTGTAATTGCATGCCCCTGTTTAACAGGGGCAGAAAAACTGGGCCTTTGGTGGTGGTGGTGCTGGTGCCACAACACTGTAAGTCCTCACTCGCTCTTGGTGGGTGAAGAAATGGGCCCTGCTGTGAAATATTAGATCAAGAATTGTAATTACATGCCCCTGTTGAACAGGGGCAAAAAAATTGGGCCTTTGGTGGTGGTGGTGGTGCTGGTGCCACAACACTGCAACCCCTCACAGACACTCTAGTTGGAACGCAGGAACGAGCCCTGCTGCAAAGTATTGCATCAAAAATTGTAATTACACGCCCCTGTTAAACAGGGGCAGAAAAACTGGGCCTTAGGCACTGGTGCTGGTGCCACAACACTGCAACCCCTCACAGACACTCTAGTTGGAACGCAGGAACGAGCCCTGCTGCAAAGTATTGCATCAAAAATTGTAATTACACGCCCCTGTTAAACAGGGGCAGAAAAATTGGGCCTTAGGCACTGGTGGTGGCGCCCAGAACCAAAAATTTTCTTACAAGCTATCAGCGTGATGATTGAGGAGGAAGAGGATAATTACTCAGGGATAGTCACTCAGCATCAGCATAGGCAGTCTTTGAAGGGATCTGAGATTTCAAAAAAAATTATTCGGTTACATCAGCATCAGGTGCTTGGTAGCTGGTGGTGATTCAAGACTGATTCATTTTTATGAAGGTCAGTCGATCGACCGAGTCGGTGGACAGACGCACCCTGTGATCGGTTACAAAGCCTCCAGCAGCACTGAATGTGCGTTCCGAAAGAACGCTGGATGCAGGACAGGCCAGTAGCTCAATTGCATACTGTGCAAGCTCTGGCCAGTGATCCATCCTCAAGACCCAGTAACCCAGAGGATTTTCGGTGGGAAAGGTGTCCAAGTCTGATCTTGCCCCTAGGAATTCCTGCACCATGTAATACAGACGCTGGCGATGGTTGCTGGAACCAATCATACCTTGGGACCGTGGACCAAAAAATTGTCTGAACGCATCGGTCAGACGGCCACCTTCTCCCCCGCTCCTTCTTTGACTGACCGAAGCCTCAGCAACACGTTGTCCAGAAACAGGAGTTTGTAACCTCCCAGGCTCTGGGAACGCGTTGCACAGACCTTTCTGCAAGGCCTCCCGAAGATGTTTCATCCTCTGCTCCCTCTGCGATGGCAAGATAAGATCCGCAACCTTACCCTTGTAACGTGGATCAAGGAGGGTTGCCAGCCAGTATTGATCCTTCTCCTTGATACCACGAATACGAGGATCCTTACGCAGGCTTTGCAGGATCAGGGACGCCATGCAGCGTAGGTTTGCTGAGGCATTCGGTCCGGAGTCCTCTGGGTCACTAAGGATGACATGGTCCGCAGCCACCTCCTCCCAACCACGTACAAGTCCATGTGTTTCTTGGGACTGATCCCTTAAAGACTGCTGCTGATGCTGAGTGCCAGGCTCCACCTCCATACTGACACAATCTTCCTCCTTGTCCTCTTCCTGTGTGATCGGCGGGCACGCAGGAACACTGTCTGGATAAAGGGGGCCTTGAGAGCTAAGGAAGTCCTCCTCTTCCTGCCTCTGTTCTGCCTCAAGTGCCCTGTCCATTATTCCACGCAGTGTGTGCTCCAACAGGTGGACAAGGGGGACAGTGTCACTGATGCATGCACTGTCACTGCTCACCATCCTCGTGGCCTCCTTAAATGGTGACAGGACAGTGCATGCATCCCTGATCATGGCCCACAGGGTGGGGAAAAAAAACAAGCTCCCCTGACCCTGTCCTGGTGCCATAGTTGCACAGGTACTCATTGATGGCCCTCTGCTGCGTGTGCAGCCGCTGCAGCATGGCCAACGTTGAGTTCCACCTGGTGGGCATGTCACAGATTAGGCGGTTCTTGGGCAGGTTAAACTCCTTTTGGAGGTCCGTCAGCCGAGCACTGGCATTATATGACCGGCGGAAATGCACACAGACTTTCCTGGCCTGCCTCAGGACATCCTGTAAGCCCGGGTACCTGCCCAAGAACCGCTGCACCACCAAGTTAAGGACGTGAGCCAAACAGGGCACATGGGTCATTTGCCCCTGTCGGAGGGCAGAGAGGAGGTTGGTGCCATTGTCGCAAACCACCATTCCTGCCTTAAGTTGGCATGGCGTCAACCACCTCTGAACCTGCCCCTGCAGAGCTGACAGAACCTCTGCCCCAGTGTGGCTCCTGTCCCCCAAGCACACCAGCTCAAGCACCGCATGGCATCTTTTGGCCTGCGTACTTGCGTAGCCCCTTGAACGGCTACGGAGCACCGCTGGTTCCGAGGACAAAGCACAGGAAGAGGCCATGGAGGAAGAAGAAGAGGAGGGGGTGGAGGAGAGAGGTGTGTCACAATCATTAGCATTTTGGAGGCGTGGTGGCGGAACAACCTCCAACACTACTGCACCTTGTCCTGCATCCTTCCCAGCTGCCAGCAGAGTCACCCAATGCGCCATGAAACTTAGGTAACGTCCCTGTCCATGCCTGCTGGACCATGAGTCAGCGGTAATACGCACCTTACCGCTGACCGCCCTGTCCAGCGAGGCATGGACATTGCCTTCCACATGCCGGTAGAGAGCCAGAATCGCCTTCCGTGAGAAAAAGTGGCGTTTGGGTACCTGCCACTGAGGAACCGCACATTCCACAAACTCACGGAAGGGGGCAGAGTCTACCAACTGAAAAGGCAGCAGTTGAAGTGCTAGCAATTTTGCCAAGCTAGCATTCAACCGCTGCACATGTGGATGGCTGGGAGCAAACTTCTTTCGGCGGTGCAGCAGCTGGGGCAGGGAAATTTGCCTGGTACAATCTGACGTCGGTGTACCAAAAGTAGATTGCCCACAAGTACTTGGCTGTGACACACCTAATTCTACACCTTCATTCCTCTTATTGCAGGTCTCAGAGAGGACTGATGGTATAGTGGGGTTGGAGATCTCAGCTGATGAGGAGCACGGAGAGGTCCTCTTTGTTCTTTGGTGTGGGTCTTTTAGATACGCTTGCCAACGAACTGCATGGCAGGTCAACATATGTCTGGTCAAGCATGTGGTACCCAAGCGGGAGATGTTTTGGCCACGCGAGATACTCTTGAGACATATGTTGCAAATAGCAGCGGTGCGATCTGATGCACTCGTCTCAAAAAAGGCCCACACCAAAGAACTTTTTGAATAACGCACAGAGACTGCAGCGCCCTGCACATGTGGAGCTTTGGGGTGTGATGCAGTCAATGTGCTGCCCTTAGGCTGGCCCCTGGCCATCCTGCCTCGTTGGTGATGTGCCGCCTCCTCCTCCTCCTCCTCCTCTTCCTCTCTCCTATCAGGCACCCACGTTGAGTCAGTGACCTCATCATCCCCTCCCTCCTCATCACTGGAGAAAACCTGGCAGTATGCTGCAGCAGGGGGAGCATGACTGCCAGATTGCTGTCCTTCTTGGGCACCCCCTCTGTCCGTGCTCATGTTACTGCCTTCATCGAGCTCAGTATCATCATCAGAGCCTTCCAAACACTGGGCATCCTCCTGGAGCATGTACCCAACACTGTGGTCAAACAGTTCGAGGGACTCCTCAGGAGGACATGGTGGGGCTAGGGAAGGAGTCACTGATGACATTGAGCCGAGGGAAGAGGCCGCTGCTTTGCCAGACAAAGTACCCTGGGCATGGGTGAGAGAGGATGAGGAGGATGAGGACGGCTTGGTCATCCACTCGACCAAGTCTTCCGCATGTTGTGGCTCAACACGGCCAGCTGCTGAAAAAAAGGCCAAGCGTGTCTTACGGCCATGTGCTGATAAGGAAGTACCGTCTCCACGACCAGCACTAGACACAGAGCCTGCTTGCCCTCTCTTATTGGCTTGTGACTGTCTGCCTCTCCTTCTTGGCCTTCCAGACATACTAATGGCCTGTAGCTGCACTAAGCTGGGATATATATATATATATATATATATATATATATATATATATATATATACTGATACTGCAGCTAGCAAAATCAACTGCCTGCCTGTAGTATGAGAACACCACCAACCTTCTACAGGTAGCTTTAGCTGAACACTGTGCAGAGCTCGCAAAAAACTAACTTGTAGGTTTAGCTGAACACTGTGAGGTGGACGCACTGCACTAACTTGTAGCTTTAGATGAACACTGTGCAGAGGTCTCACTACACCAATGTGTAGGTTTAGCTGAACACTGTGAGCAGGACGCACAGCACTAACTTGTAGTTTTAGCTGAACACTGTGAGCAGGACGCACAGCACTAACTTGTAGTTTTAGCTGAACACTGTGAGCAGGACGCACTGCACTAACTTGTAGCTTGAGATGAACACTGTGCAGAGGTCTCACTACACCAACTTGTAGGTTTAGCTGAACACTGTGAGCAGGACGCACAGCACTAACTTGTAGTTTTAGCTGAACACTGTGAGCAGGACGCACAGCACTAACTTGTAGTTTTAGCTGAACACTGTGAGCAGGACGCACTGCACTAACTTGTAGCTTTAGATGAACACTGTGCAGAGGTCTCACTACACCAACTTGTAGGTTTAGCTGAACACTGTGAGCAGGACGCACCCCACTAACTTGTAGGTTTAGCTGAACACTGTCAGCAGGACGCACTGCACTAACTGTAAATAGTCTAGCTGCCTGACTGTGGTACTAATAGGATCAAAAGAACACCAGTATTTTTCTTCAGGTAGCTGTATATACTGTAAAAAGACAAGCCTGCCTGTCAGTAAGAAGATAACAGGAACGGATCTAGCTGGACACTGTGAGCAGGACGCACTGCACTAACTGTAAATAGTCTAGCTGCCTGACTGTGGTACTAATAGGATCAAAAGAACACCAGTAATTTTCTTCAGGTAGCTGTAAATACTGTAACAAGACAAGCCTGCCTGTCAGTAGGAAGATAACAGGAATGGATCTAGCTGAACACTGTGAGCAGGACGCACTGCACTAACTGTAAATAGTCTAGCTGCCTGACTGTGGTACTAATAGGATCAAAAGAACACCAGTAATTTTCTTCAGGTAGCTGTAAATACTGTAACAAGACAAGCCTGCCTGTCAGTAGGAAGATAACAGGAACGGATCTAGCTAAACTGAATACAGTGTATATATATATATGCAACACCTGGGATGCATATATATACACAATACACTGTAAGTGCAGCTAAACTGACTGACTGTTCTGCCTAATCTATCTAACTCAAATCAAATGTCACTGTCTGTCTCTCTCTCTCTCAATGAACGCCGGAACACACACTACACAGGGCCGCCGTGCAGGCAGCCTTATATAGTGTGGGGCGTGTACTAAATCCCCTGAGCCATAATTGGCCAAAGCCTCCTCTGTTCAGACGGCGCTGTGATTGGCCAAGCATGCGGGTCATAGTGCATGCTTGGCCAATCATCAGCCAGCAATGCACTGCGATGCCGCAGTGAATTATGGGCAGTGACGCGCCACACGAATTTGGCGCGAACGGCCCATATCGTTCGCAATTCGGCGAACGGGCGAACAGACGATGTTCGAGTCGAACATGGGTTCGACTCGAACACGAAGCTCATCCCTAGTCAAAAGCTTTCCGTATGTCTAGGGAGAGGAGGTGCATCAGAATTTTACGGGAACGGGCTAGGTGTTGTAGGAGGATCACACGTCGGATGTTATCGCTCGCTTGTCGTTTAGGTATAAAACCTACTTGGTCTTTATGTATCAATCCCCCTATAATAGGATTGAGGCGTAGGGCTAAAATTTTGGCCAGGATCTTGATGTCCACGTTTAAGAGTGAAATTGGTCTATAGTTGGACCATAATGGGACATCCGTGTTTGGTTTCGGGATCATTGATATGAGCGCCGTCAATGTGTCTCTACCATAGGAGTGCTAAGTATAGCGTTAAAAGAATTGGTGAGGAGGGGGGCTAGTTCAGTTGCAAATTTTTTGTAGTAGAGACTAGGGAGGCCGTCTGGGCCCATACGCTTATGGGGTTTGAGCGACTTGATAGCCGATAAGACTTCCTCTGTTGCGATTGTGCCCTCCATTAGCTCACAATTGGCATCTGATAGTGAAGGGATAGGCAAATTACGGAAAAGCTTTTCTGCCTGACCCAACGGGAATGTTGTTTTAGACTCATAAAGATTTGCCAACTGTTTTCGGAATTCCGAGAGAACTTTGGTCGGATTACGAGTAATCGTGTCTTTAGCCAATCTGAGTCTGATGGGAACACGAACATGATCTGGTCTGCGAAGACGTAAAGCCAGGTACGTGCCTGGTTTGTTTTCTTTGGTATAGATCGTGTGATTGGATCTGCAGATAGTATTATCAGCCGCCTCAGCCAGAAGTAAGTCTAACTCAAGTTTAGTCTTTTCTAAAGTTGTTGTATGAGCTTCAGTTGGACTGGATTGGAATTGTAGGAAGTTATTGTGATATTCTGACTCAAGTTGGTGTAATCTGAGATTTTTATCTCTATTGAGATGTGACGCAACTGAGATACATGTACCTCATATAACTGGTTTATGAGCCTCCCAGAGCAATACAGGGGAGATGTCAGGGGTGGCGTTATGTGTTAGGTAGTCTTTGAGGGCTACCTGGATATCTAGACAGTATGATTGGTTGGTTAGAAGAGAATCATTCATACACCATGACCTGTTTGTAGCCTGCGGTATTAAGGATGACACTGAGGTGATAACAGCACAGTGGTCTGGCCATGTGATTGGTTGGATATGCGAGTGAAGGAGGAGTGGAGCGGATGCTATAGGAATAAAAATGTGGTCAATTCTTGAGAAGGATTTATGGGGGTGTGAGTAGAATGTGTAGTTTTTCTTTGTGGGGTTGGATTCCCTCCATGTATCTAAGAGAGAGGCCTTTTGTATTTGCTTACGGAATTGCGTTGAGGGGGTGTGGTGTTCAGGGGCATAGGTGATTTATCTGTGTGTGGTTGTAATACAGAATTAGAATCACCACACAGAAACAAAGTTCCCTTACAGTGTGTTCTCACAACCTGTAACAAATGTGAGAAAAAGGGGTTTGGGTTAGCATTGGGAGCATAATAAGAAACAAAAGTTGTTGTTACATCTTGCAGCAGACCTACAAGAATTAAATAGCGACCTTCTGGGTCTTTTATTACAGACAGAGGGGTGAATTGCATGGTGCGATGGAAGGCCAGCAAGACCCCTCTATGTTTCGTGTCTGCTGAGTCGGTGAAAACTTGTGGATATTTAGAACTAAAAAAGCTAGGGGTTTGGCGTTTAGAGAAGTGGGTTTCCTGGAGAGCCACTATGCTGGCTTTTAGAGATGCAAACGTTTGAAAGGCTTTCACCCACTTGTGTGGAGAGTTAAGTCCCTTAACATTTAAGGTAAGTAAGTAAGTGGGGCCATGGATGGGTGCATGGAGAGCTAATATCAGGGGGCAGAGGGTCCATGTGAGCCGACCGACAATAGGGGAGAGAAAAAGTAGAAGTAGAGAGTAGGAGAAGGGAGAGAGCGAGAGAGGAGAAGAGAAGGGAGTACATGAGGTGTAGGGCACGCCACTGAGATTTCCTCCTAATGGGGAGGCAATAGATCAGTAACGCCCGACCAGAAAGTGCACCAACCCTGCAACCAGAAAACCAGTCAGAGAGTGGGTGCACCATAGAGGGGGAGAGCAATGACTGCTCCCCGCCGCGAACGGGGATATTAGAATCGAGACCTTCAATACTGCAGATAACATTAGGATATCAACCAAAAAAGGGAGGGTAAAAACATACGGAATATTGCATGTAAATAACTGAAAGGTGCATATACAAATGTTTTTTTGGTGCCATTCCCATAAAATAAAAATTTGTAAATGTGGGGGGGTTAAGAGGGAACGGGGGAAGGGGAAGGGGGGGAAGGGGGAGGGAGGGAAGGGAGAAAGGGAAGGTGGGCATGGGGAAAAAGGATAGGGGGAGGGGAAAAGGACAAGGGGAGGGGCAACGGGAGGGAGAGGGGAGAGGAGGAAGGGAGGAGGGGAGTAGGGGAAATTAGGGGAGAGGGATATAAAAAATAATCTAGTAAATTGCATCCGATATAAGCATTATACTAGGCTAAGTATAGAGGGAACATGATTACTATATTACTATAGTGCCAGAGTGGGAATGGCAGAGTAATGAGGTTAATCTGGCTCACTAAGTGTGGGCCAGATTAAGCGTACTTAAGCGCATACAGCTTACAAGTACATTATTTTCGTAAGTAGCAAAACAGTATTAAAGTAAAACAATAAAACATTAAAACAATAAAACAACTGAACCTGAGCAGGCCCTAGGGGGCCTGGGAGCCCTGTAGAAAAGACATTCAGGACGTAGAGTTAACACACAATCTGACAATTGTCATCCAGCAGGTCCCGGTCGCAGATAAGTCCTCTGGCTGCGATGCAAGGTCAGTCACTGTGGATGCAACTGAGAACCTGTACGCTCAAGCGAAGGGCTTGAGATTTTGGGCTAGGGTGGTAGTTTCCAGATGATCGTGCTGGGGTTCCTTTCCGGATAGACGATGGATCAGAATTATTCCTCTTTGGGGCCGTGGTGTATGGCTGGGAGGCAGATCTAGCTGGCGTGCGTGGAAGCGATGTTTCCGACTGGCGTGTCTGGGGCGACAGGTGAAGAGACTCCAGCAGACCTTGCAGCGAGTCTGGGATGGTGCAGGTATGTTGCTGTCCTTGGAAGGCAAATGGGAACCGCCATGTGTACTTAAGCTGATGTTGTTGCAATATCTGCAGCTGCGGTTTCATAGCACGACGTTTAGCAATGGTGAGGGGTGCTAAATCAGAGAACAATTGGTAATCATGGCTCTAGAACTGAAGGGAGTTCTTGTTACGAGCTGCTGTAAGTAGTTGTTCCTTCATGCGGAAAAAATGCAGCTTGACAATGATGTCCCGTGGCGGCCCATCAGTCTGGCGACGGGTGAGCGCCCTGTGGATTCTGTCAAACTCAAGGCGCTCAATAGGTATAGAGGGCGTCAGCTCCTGAAATAACGCTGTGGTAAACGATTGTAAATCGTCTATCGTCTCCGGTATACCTGGGAGGCGCAAGTTAGACCTGCGAGAATGATTTTCAGTGTCTTCAAGACGTGATAAAAGCATAGAGTTTTCTTCACGGAGGGCAACTTGTTCCTGGGCTTGTTCTTGTAAGGTTAGCTCCATATCATCGACCCTAGTTTCTAGATCCGCTGTGCGTTGGCCTATCTCACGAATTTCTCGTGTCAGACTATTAGTGATCTGGTCTGATGTTGTCTTTAGGGCCTTGTGGAGCATTGATTCCATTAGCCTTATAAAAGCAGATTGTGACATACCTGTCTGTGGAATAGACGGGGAACCTCCTGGATTAGATTGCATGTCAGTCTTTTCCTCGCTGTCTAGCATGTCTGAGCGTGCAGGAGAGGACACCGTTTGTTCAGCTAGGGCTCGGGCCTTTGCCGCCATCTTGGAGGAAGCGCGGGCCAGCGCTTCTTTAATGGGTTTTGGCTTCGTCTTGCCACGATGACCCGTTAACACCATACAGAAGGAGGCACTGGTGTGTAGAGAAGTGATCCCTGGAGAACGGGAGCTGAAACGCCGGTTCAGTGGAGCGTAATAGTCCCGAGTATGCGGCGGGGAGTGCGGAGCCTCACAGAGAGGCGTCTGCCATGTAAGGCCGCACGCATGCGCCCCCGGCACTGCCACTTTCATGTTGTTAATCCATATTGGATTTGTTTATGTTATGTTTTATATTTTTTAGTGGATTTGCATCCCACCTGACCACCAATGTCAGGACTTGTATCACAACTCTGACCAAAATGTAGGGGCATGCATCCTACTGACCAGCAATCCCACTGACCACCAATGTAAGGGCATTTATCTCACTGACAAGCAATCCCATTGACCACCAATGTCAGGGCTTGTATCCCACCTCTGACCAAAATGTAAAGGCATGCATCCTACTGACCAGCAATTCTAAAGACCACCAATGTAAGTGCATTTATCCCACTGACAAGCAATCCCACTGACCACCAATGTCAGGACTTTTATCCCACCTCTGACCAAAATGTAAGGGCATGCATCCTACTGACCAGCAATCCTAATGACCACCAATGCAAGTGCATTTATCCCACTGACAAGCAATCCCACTGACCACCAATGTCAGGGCTTGTATCCCACCTCTAACCAAAATGTAAAGGGCTGTGATGCGATTATGCTATATGGGCCCCCGAGTGAACCACCGGATAGAGTGATATCCCCGCCCGTACCTTTGAGGCTAGTAACACCTGAGAAACAGTGTTACTACTTTTTTGAATTGATAGATGCCTATCTGTTGAATGGCACTGGCACTTTCATGTTGTTAATCCATATTGGACTTGTTCACGTTATGTTTTGTATTTTTTTGTGGATTTGCATCCTACCTCTGACCACCAATGTCAGGGCTTGTATCCCACCTCTGACCAAAATGTAAAGGCATGCATCCTACTGACCAGCAATCCTTATGACCACCAATGTAAGTGCATTTATCCCACTGACAAGCAATCCCACTGACCATCAATCTAAAGTCATGTATCCCACCTCAGACCAAAATGTAAAGGTCTGTGGTGTGATTATGCAATATGGGCCCGCCCCGAGTGAACCACCGGATAGAGTGATATCCCTGTTTGTACCTTTGAAGCTAGTAACCTCTGAGAAACAGAGTGTTACTGTTATTTTGAATTGATAGATGCCTACCTGTTAAACGGCACAGCCTCTTTCATGTTGTTAACCATATTGCATTTGTTTACGTTATGTAAACTTTTTTGGTCCATACCAACTTTTCAGGTCCGCGTGGATTATGCAGTGGGATACATGTACAAAAGTAGGATGAAGAGAGAGAGTACGAGAGTGAGGTGGAGGTTTAGGTGCTTCTTTTTTGGACAAGAAAAGTGAAAATGTCCAGTATGTCCATAAAGACTATAGAAACAGATAGGAAGTAGGAGGGTCATAGGAAGTAGGATGGTCTGATAAAGTTGGAGGGTCTGAGAAACTTGGGGAGTCTGAGGAAGTTAGAGGGTCTGAGGAAGTGAGAGGGTCTGAGGAAGTGAGAGGGTCAGAGGAAGTGAGAGGGTCAGATTAGGTTAGAGGGTCTGAGGAAGTTAGAGGGTCTGAGGAAGTGAGAGGGTCTGAGGAAGTGAGAGGCTCTGAGGAAGTGAGAAGGTCAGAGGAAGTGTGAGGGTCAGATTAAGTTAGAGGGTCTGAGGAAGTTAGAGGGTCTGAGGAAGTGAGAGGGTCTGAGGAAGTGAGAGGGTCAGAGGAAGTGAGAGGGTCAGATTAAGTTAGAGGGTCTGAGGAAGTGAGAGGGTCTGAGAAAGTTAGAGGGTCATACTAAGTTTGACTTGAAAGAAGAGATCGAGTGAGAGGGAGAAAGCATGAAGGGTGAGAGAAAGGGAAGAAGACAGAGTATTATCTCCTCGTTATGTGGTTCTTTACAATGTTTGAAGTATGATTATTTCCCAAAAATATTTCAAAAAGTATGTAATTACATGAAGATTACAAATTAAAAAAATAAAAACATTTTTTCCCAAAAATATTTCAAAAAGTATGTAATTACATGAAGATTACAAATTAAAAAAATAAAAACATTTTTTGGGAAGACGACTGGTGTGATATCTATCTGCATTGCTTCTATTGCTTACTATGGCGCAAATCATCCATCTCATGTACCATGACCGGTACAACTTACCTCCTGGAACCTATAAACCCAATTGTAAGTATATTGCTTATCGATGTGTATTTGTCTATTGATGCACTGATTGGAGACGTCAGGTTAGGCTACATTTTACGGTTAGGGTTACGGAAAGGGTTAAGGTTATCTGTAGTGAGGATATGGTATGGGAAGATCGATATGTACACAACACACTCTGTAAAATAAGGACAAGTGAACAGTATCAAATTCAATTTTTTATTTTTAACATTGAAAATTGACACCATGCAAATATGTGAAGCAGAGTACAGCATTTTAACCTATTGCATCAAGCTGCCACGATAGCTGCCCATTTGCTGACATAAAATAATCTGTGAAGTCCTGGCGCACATTTTCCCCACTGTAGTTGCCACGGGTTCTGATCCATGTTTATTTATTTATTTATTTATTATATTTATTTTTATTTTTACCGTTGCATTTTCTGGTTCTTTTGTATCATCACCATGGGAATTATTATTATGTTTCGCTTATATATATATATATATATATATATATATATATATATATATATATATATATATTTTATACTTACCTCCATTTTTTGCCCCCATTGTTACTCCCATTTTTACTATTGTTAATATTATTGTCTCCATGTTTACTACCATGCACTTCTCCCCATTCATATATATGTTTCCATGCCACTCACTATTATATAACCTCCTTTTTTTCTCTGTGTATATTATGTTACCTTGTAGTTCCCCTCCCACCCACAGTTGGCGCTGTGCTTTCTTTTGACAGACGCTGGGACCTGTTGTCCCACAGCACTGCCATATAAAAGCACATTGCAGACACCTCCCTATTAGGCCTATTGAAGGAGTAGTGGCTCTGAGCGCGTAGCCTTCTCTCAACCTCCCTGCAAGCCCTCCTCCCTGGACGATCCCTCCCCTGCATACCGAACCCGGAAGCAGACAGACGACCTGTGAGGTCACGCACGCTCCACGTGCACTCCACGCCGGCCCCTAGTCTCTTCCTGATGGCCACAGAAGGAGCTCCCAGCTGGTAATCCACCTTCTGCAGCCCAGCATCCCTGCAGCATCACCACCACAGGATCAGAGGGAACACCGAGGACCACATACCTATACAGATGAGCCTTTTATATGTTTTTATCCTGTAAGTGTCATTAAACATCATTTGTTAATACTACACTCAGGTGGAGCTTCCTTCTCTACCCCTCTCTCATCCATCACAGAGCCAGCTCTCTGAGGACAGCAGCCGCCTAGCCTACCAGCCTACTTTAACCATTACATTACCGGTTACCACTTAACCCTTTAACTTCCAGCCTGTCCCCTATGGACTAAGTTGCTCAGCCCTTTATATCTCCTGTTATATACGGACTTGTGTGTTTGCACTTACAGTTACCAATACTCTGTTCGAGCACGAACAAAATTGTTCAATGCACATGCTGCTTGCACTGCCCCAATGGCATGCTCTATACTAAGGCTGAGTGCAGAAAAAGCCACTTATTGGCATGTATGCCAAATGCACACTCCACTACACGTCTTGCCCTTGACAGTCTGTAATTGAATACCCTCTTTGCAGTGGACAGTCCCCTGTTTGCATATGGCCGTAGAAGGCGCTCAGAAATAGGGAATGCCTCATCCCCAACAAAGACATAAGGCACCAGAGGTTGATTTGTTCCAGGAAGTGGGAGATTATCAGGAAGGTTCAGTGAGTTTTCTCAAAGCATCTTGCCAAAAGAAGAATGCGAGAAGATGCTGGAGTCAGAGCGACTTCCATATGATCCTATATCCACATAGGTAAAGGAATAATTGGCATCAGCCACTACCATTAGGACAAATAAAAAATATTTTTTATAGTTAAAATACTTTGAGCCACTACAAATCGGGCTGATTATTCTGATGTGCTTTCCATCTATTGCACCCACACAATTTGGGAAATTGCACCGCTCCCAAAAAACGTTGGCAATTTTAGCCCAGTCTTCCCTAGTCGGCTTCTTCATCACCAAGTCCTTTAAAACTAGCCAGATAGCTGCACAAGTTGTATGCACAATAGAACTCAAGGTCGATTTGCCCAACTTGAATTCGTATTGTAAACTGGCGAAAGAGTTGCTGGTAGCCAGGTACCTGTAAGTAAGGAGAAGGATAATTAATTGTGTGCTTAATTTTTTCGTTTTTTGATCTAAGTAAAGACGAGGTGGTGTAGTGGACGCAACACCTACATCAAATACATGAGACCAAGAGTGGATCAGCTGCCTTAAGGTGACAAGTAATCGCTCAGCTGGCTCCACACTATTTCGGAAAGTGTTTTTCTGATGCTCCACACTGCTGTAGATCAGTCAAAGCAAATAGTCTAAACTGAAATTTAAATATATACAGAGAAGAGGTAAGATTACATAGATAAAGGAAGGGAGGAGGTATCAGATAAGGAAGTGGGGTGAAAGGGGGGAAAATTAGGATAAGGGGGAGAAGTGGGGAGAGGGAGGGAGGGAGGTTGGATACATTGCAGAGGGATGTATTGGGTTATGGAGGGTGAGGGATGGAGGGGGTAAGGGAAAGTGGGGGTGAGGGATAGATGGGTGACGTATAGTGGGGGGGAGGGATAGCGGGATGAGGGATATTGGGGTGGGAGGGATGTTCGGATACCGGTTACAGTGAAGGTTAGGGATGGAGGAGGGAGTGATGTAAGGTGAGGGATGGAGGGGGGGATGTAGCATAAAGGCAGGTCTGGAGGAATGGGGAGAAAAAGTATAATTGCTCACCTGTCAACTGACATACGAGTGTAGTTGAAAAATTTTCATTATGTTGATGTAGATCATTTTAGATCAACTTGAACTGTCCTCTCTCCTCCCTATTTGCAATTACAGGGTGTACCCAGTATCTTCTGGTTGACAGCATCATCATCCTCCTCCTCCTTAGCCTGGCTTTCTTCTTTTTTATTATGACTGCAGCAGTAACTACTGCTGCCATAACCAAAGACAATGAATGGTACATTATCCTACACTCCTCTCTACACACTCTCCACACACTCCACAAAAACCAGGAAGAGAACAGGAAGTAAATAAAGCTATTTTTTTTTTTACGTCAGCATGACACTGGGTTCCATTGGCCAAACATGAAATTGCAGTCACCTCCCAAAATTAGAACTATTCCTGTAGAATCGTTATAAATTCGCAACAAACACGTAATGAATTAGCAAAGAAGATTCGCAACGCAATCGGGTCAAAATTGCGTTAAATTCGCAACGCATTAGTGTGAACCGGGCCTTAAGGTGGTTGTAAACCCTTACATATACCCAATGAATTGATTAGCCTCAGGTTATACACAAAGATGAAACAAATCCTCCTAGATAAGTTGTACGTGTTTATCTGTAGCCCTCTTTTCTCTACAGCTGTTCAAAGTGCAGAGCTTATGCAGCTTGCCTGAGCTTTCAGAAAGCAGGGGTCAGGAGCTGAAGTTACACTCTGCAGAGCTCAGTGAGAGCTGATCGGAGGGAAGGGACATCCTCCCCCTCCTTCACACAGCACACAGGAACAGAGCTGAAGCTGTCAATCAAAGGCAGTGTGCTGGAGCTCCTTCCCCTGTCACCTTTTTATGTTTTGGTGTCAGGAAAACTTGTCCAAAGTGACTCATGCAGATAGCAGTGGAACAAGGCAGCAGACAGAAATTAATTTTAGTGCTCAGGATTGAGACAAGTGCACACTATGGAGGAATATTCTTTATTCATATTTTATGTTTTACAACCACTTTAACATGATTGTCCTTACTCTCTCAATCAGCATTGACAATTTGAATGCTCATGCTACTAGCATTAGTAAATAGATACAGACGTGTCTGTTTCACGATACAAAAGATACAAAAAAGCACTATAGGAAAACACTGACCCCATTTCTTTTAAACGCTGCAAAATGGCTAATACAAAAGAAATGGTTATCTGTTGAAAAACCAGATATAAATAAGTGGTTTGAAAGCGTAGATTACATCTGTGAAATGGAATATTTAAGTAGTAGAGATCTAAGGCAGGTAGAAAGTAACAGTATCTGGGGAAGATTGATAAGTTTTAAGGCTTTGGGGGGAAATATGTGGAAAGTATGATGGAGGAGGGCAGCAGGGCTTGAAAGAGGAGGGAAGATGCGATGGCAAACCAGATACGCAGTAGGGAGGGGGGGAAGTGGGAGGGAGGAAGGAGAAATAGGTAGGGAAATTATTGTATTTTTGTAAATCAGATACAGATGTTTACTGTATCTTTTAGTTGTTGCCTATTTGCATATGGAAAAAAAAATTAAATAAAGTTTGGAGAAATAAATGGGATAAGAATAGGAAAGAAAGAAGGGGAAAAAAAAGGGGAAAAAAGGGGGGAAATGTATACCACGATGATGTGAGACCATGTTGGAGACAGTGAATAATCATTAAGCTGAATAGTCTCTCGATAGAGTTTTCTGTGGTGTAAGTGGTATAAAAAAAAAAAAAAAAGAAAAAGCGGAAATAGATAGGAAAGTATATCATGTGTACTTTTTTTGCATTTCTTCAGTTACTTCCTCGGTGTGATGTCATACATCCCAGGAGTCTTCAGTGGGGGGTTTCAAAGCAAACTAAAGCATATATAGACATGGATAGATGGGTGAGCTTACTTTAAATATTAAAATAAATTAAATATCATTTTCGGGTTTGTGGTGCTCAGATGCAGCATAGTTCTGCTTTAACCGCTTGCTGACCAGCCGCCACAGTTGTACTGCGGCAGAATGGCACAGGCAGGCGAATCGCCGTTATGTTACGTCGGTTCCTAAGGCGGCCACTAGGGGTGCGTGCATGCCCGCTGCTCGCCCCAGGAGCCGATGCGAGTGCCCGGTGGTCTCAATGACCGCCGGGCTCCCGCAATCGCTCGTAACACGGCGAGAACCGGGATCTCTGTGTGTAAAATTGTCGCTTTTTTTTTGTTTATAGTGCAAAAAATAAAAACCGCAGAGATGATCCAATACCACCAAAAGAAAGCACTATTTGTGGGAAAAAAAAGGACGTCAATTTTGTTTGGGTACAACATCGCACGACCGCGCAATTGTCAGTTAAAGCGACGCAGTGGCGAATCGCAAAAAAGGCTCTGGTAAGGAAGGGGGTAAAATCTTCTGGGGCTGAAGTGGTTAATGCAATGCATAGTGTTAATGGACCCTTTTTTATCCCTGAAACCCTCTTGGATCCTGAACCCAGGCTGTACATAAGCTTTTGATATCTGCCTGAAAATAGACTAAGCCTCACTTTATGCACTGACCTCCCCACCCCCATTATTTAACTGTCAAATGCCGCAGCATCAGTGGGTCACTGGACACAAGATATCTCCACTTCAGCACTGGTATTACCTTGGAGACGTTTTTGACAAGTCAGGTTCATTTAAGGCATACACAAAGCATTGAGCACAAGCTGAGTAAGAATAACAAAGACTGGAATACTTTGTTGTTTCTCTCCATTATCATTATTATAAAATAGAAACAAATGTAAAACTTTATTAAAATATCTATCCGCATTCATTAACATGTGTCTTGAATCTGCATTTCATATCTGTCTTTACACTGAATCGAACTGGCTCATGGGATATACTGTCCTCTACTGCCTCTATTTGCAAGTGACGATGTTGCTTTAACCACCTGATCAGAGCATTTTTTGCGCTTCGATAATGCGTCACTTTAGCTGACAATTGAGAGGTCCTGCGATGTTGTACCCAAACAATAATGACGTCCTTTTTTTCCCCACAAATAGAGCTTTCTTTTGGTGATATGTGATCACCTCTGTGGCTTTAATTTTTTGTCCTATAAACAAAAAAAGACCGACAATTTTGAAAAAAAAGCAAAATTTTTTACCTTTTGCTATAATAAATATCCTCAAAAAATATATAAAAAAACTAATTTCTTCCACAGTTTAGGCCAATATGTATTCTTCTACATAGTTTTGGTAAAAAAATTGCAATAAGTGTATATTGATTGGTTTGCGCAAAAGTTATAGCATCTACAAAATATGGGATAGATTTATGGCATTATTATTATTATTATTAATTTTTTTTACTAGTATGCGGCGACCTGCGATTTTTATCGGGGCTGTGACATTATGGCAGACAGATCGGACACTTTTGACACTATTTTGGGACCATTAACATTTATACAGCGATCAGAGCTACAAATAGTCACTGATTTGTGTATAAATGACACTGGCAGGGAAGGGGTTAGACACTAGGGGCGATCAAGGGGTTAAGTGTGTTCCCTTGATGTGTTCTAACTGTAGGGGGATGGGCTCACTATAACATGACAGACATCACTGCTCCCAATGACAGGGAGCAGTAGATCCCTGTCATGTTGCTAGGCAGAACAGGGAAAGGCCTTGTTTACATAGGGATCTCCCCGTTCTGCCTCTTCTTGCCGCAATCGCGGGCCGCTGGCGAACATCGAGTTCGAGGGACCCGTGGGCACACTCCCACGCGCCCGCTAGGCGGCAAATTCAAAGGGACGTACAGATACTCCTTTTTGCCTGCCAGTGCCATTCTGCAGATGTAAATCGGCGTGCGTCGGTCGGCAAGTGGTTAATATAACAGGGTTATTTATTTACATAACTTCCTGTCTTTGTGTGGTTGGGTTAGAGACCCCAGGGGAAGTTAACCTGTTTATTGCAATAAAGTTTATATGTTAGTCTTGTTATTTTAGTTAACCCTGTCCCTCCTGGTCTGGGATTATATAGCTAGATTTAGCTCAGGGCTTAATAATCAGCATAGGGTAGAGCCAGGCTAAGTATCCAAACGGTTTATAGGTAGTTAGAGGTTTGGTTGCATGGCAGATTAGAAGGTACTAAGGCCTAAGACGCAGAGTAGATAGATTGACTCTAACTTACAGTATCATACCACGGTTCCTGTTGGTGAGAAGCTACATTCCAGGCCATGGTTGGAGGATCTCCCCATAATCAATGATTCTATCTTCAAGTCTTTGACACCAAGAGGGACAACACAGCATGATCATCCTCAGGAGCCCCTGCAAGTGGACTTTGCTGCAATATTCATCTGCAGGTATCTCTATTAATGTGGTTGTAAACCTACAAAAAAAAAACCTGCAAGACAAAGGCATAATGAGCTAGTATGCATAGCATACTACCTCATTCTGAAATACTCACCTTGGTTCTAAGCCCCCGAAGCGGTCCCAGTACACAGCTCCGGCCTGGCAACATCCCTCCCGTAGTTACTTCTGGGTATTGCAGGCTCCGGCGCTGTGATTGGCCAGAGCCGAAATGACGTCACTCCCACGCTGGTGCGCGGGGCCGCTGGTAACGGCACACTAACTGAAGCAAAGGCACGAACGTGCCATTGCTTCAGTGCGCATGTACCGATGACATCGGCACATGCTGATACAGGGGATATCTCCTAAACCGTGCAGGTTTAGGAGATATCTGGAGTAGCTACAGGTAAGCATTATTATAGGCTTACCTGCAGTCAAAAGTGGATTGTAAGGGTTTACAACCACTTTAATACTTATGTAAACCTGGGTATATGTGAACAATTCCACCAGGACTCCTATCGGGCTATTTGTTGATATTACCTGTTTGTATATTGGATGTATGTACTAATATTAACATTCATATTACACCCATACTGAAGTGTATCTATATACTTATGATAAATGTTATATGCTGGCTGCAGTAGTTCCTCTTCTCCCAATTACTTTAATTAGATTACTGTTTAATTTCCCAGGAAGGGAATCCCATCTGCTCACAAAGGCACAGTCCTGGGTGGAGGCACTGACAACTTTATTATCAAACCCACTTTTCCACGTTGCAAAGTTTTTGGTTCTCTTAATTACCTACAGGTTTAAGCGCAAAATCCTATTTAGGGAGGGCCATATCCTACAACACTCCCCCTCAAAAGAGGGACTACAGTTTATTCAGTATTATGAGAATATAAAGTTTGTTGTAGACATGACTGGTTTTGTTGTACAAAGAAGCATTTAATCTTTGTGTCTAACTTCAATTAATTTCCTTGAGATAGTAAAATTATTGTAGACAGGACCTTCCTACATTTTGTTTCATGTTACAACTACTACTACTACCACCACCACCATTACCACTACTACTACAAATAGTGGTAATTATAAAAAATGTGATTGTGTGATCTGTAAAACAGTATATCTGCATTACTAAGATCAATAAGAGTAGAGATACTAGTAAATAATGCCTTTTTGCCAGAACATTTTAATGTTCTACTCTCCTCTGGTATGTCTGTAACTCAGCTGTATGCATTGGATATAAAAGTACTTGGCATCATTTTTAGTATGTCACGTTTAATAGTATACTTTAAAAAGAAGTACTGACCCCCCCTGTAAAGTAGGGCTAGATATTGATAACACACTATTTCATTCTGACCCCATCAATATCTAAAAGTAACAGTTCACATTCTTTATTTCCTGTTTTATATACTCATTATCAATATTAACTTCCAAAATGATCACATTTATTCAGCTCAATTGTTTCACAAATGTTAAATCAATAATACAAGGCATTAAAATGTTCTCTGATAATATTTGCAAGACAAAACAGAATTTGCAGCACATATACCATGAGCACAGAACATGAGCCAAATTGCCATTTGCTAGAAGCTACATATATTTGTGAATGTGGGTTGGTGGCAGGTTGATTGGATTGCCCTATCTCAGTAAGTTTTAAAATAAAAAAGCAAATTTTGATGCCACTTAACAATATGTAGAATAACACTGTTATTTATCCATTGGGCTGGCCAAAAATTGGTTATTTGCTGTATGAGATAAGTATCCAATCTTGAAGAATAGGACGACTTCCTTTTTTTTTTAACAGTAAGCGTTTTCATTTATTTAAAGAATTGAAAGATACAAACAAAGCACTGACAGAACAGTCAGTACAGTAATTGCACACTAGAGCATAGGACAATAGAATGTCGATATTAGGAAGATTCAGATGGGATCAAGTTTTATACAGGTAGAGATGCAACCATTAGTGCGGTTTTTTCCTTTTTTTCTTTTTTATGAAAATTAAAGAAGAGGGTGTAAACATTGTTGTCAAGAGCTATCCTAGTTCAACCCTGCTTCTTATGACCAGGGAGTAGGGAAGGAAGGAAAAAGATGCGAGGGGGGGGGGGGGGTAGGAAAAAGGTGGGAGGGGGAAGGGAGGAGGGGGGGGAAGGGGGGGAAGCCGGGAGGAAGGCCACCAAGCACCCACCGCTCTCCATCGACTATTAAACATACTATAGTAACAATTGCATGGTATAGGAAGTCTCAATTACAAGCATCAGTCCAATTTGACCATATTTTTTCAAACTTTGCCGGGCAATTCCTGCTTTCATATGTAATCTTATAAAGTGGAAGGACTCTGTTAACTGTACTTCGCCATGAGGCACCGCAGGGAGCTCCGGACCCCTCCATCTCAAGAGGATTTCCCTCCTAGCATAAAAGAGGGTGAAGGTCAAGCATAATTTAATGTATCTGTCCCCCTCCACGTCGCCAAGATAACTAAGCAAAAAGAAAAGGGGATCCAGTGGCAAAGTGGCACCGCACACTACTGTTAGCACATCCGCCACCCCCCGCCAATATGGGTGGATCTTGTTGCAAGTCCAAACCATATGGAAGAAAGAACCCCGCTCAGTGGAGCATCTTGTGCACAATGGGCTAAGAGAGGGATATATATTGGCAAGCCTTTGTGGGGTATAGTATGCCCTATGTAAAAATTTTAATTGTATGAAACGGTCTCTGGAAGATATCATGGAAGGAATATATATAGAAACTCAGTCTTCCCATATGTCTTTATCTAGGTTGGGGATGTCTTCCCTCCACTTGGCCAGCGTGGTCGAGGTGTCAGTGTCATGCGCCACTGTGAGATACATATAAAGGGAGGAAAGTGGTTTCCCCATTATCTCCGATGTGAGAAATCTCTCAACAGAGTCTGATTCTAGGTTAACAGGGTCAGGAAATTGGGAAGTGAGGGCGTGTCGGAGCTGCCAGTACCGGAATTGAAAGGAGCAGGGAAGGTTATAAAACTATCAAAATACACAAAAAAATGAATAAAGTCCAAATTTCCCACGTGGTAGGTATTCAGTATAAATGTGAAATGCTGATCCAAATGAGCTATGATTGCTCTTACCAGATCTCCAAAGAAATGTGCAGATGGCAAAAAAACCCTTGCCGGGGCCTCTGGGGTGTTGGACCAATCAGCACCGTCCGTGGTTAGATCAAAATCCCCTCAATGGATACAGGATAAAAGCAAACACAAGAAAAAAGACTGGCCATAGTGTAGTATATTGAATACTGGACATGGACATACGAACATACCAATCACCCAGGTGTGCACATATAAACAACCAAAAAAAACAGGGGGGGAGGGAAGTGAAAAACCCCACCACCGTGGCTGTAGATTGTGCTTACCGACTCACGGTGATATACAGGCTTTTAATAGGATGGGAGCTGACATATAGCTGGCAAGAAGCACCTTGATAAGTCCTCATTACACGAAGTCCACAACGTCAGTATACCACCCAGAATAGAATAATAAACTCTCCATGGTGAAGTACGTTTTAAAAGAAAATTTAATAAACAAAGTATTGCACTTACATAATAAAAGCACTTAATATCGCATCAGTAAATATCGCCGGCCGGCATACAAGCATGGAAGCGAAGCTCGTCCTACTTCCTGGTCTCGTGGTAGCGTCGCTGCGTGCGTACCCAGACGCGTTTCGTCATCAAAAGGACGTTCTCAATGGGGACGAGCAGCGCAGTGAGCCACCACCATTAAATAGACATCCAAGCCTCGTTCTGAGTTGCGAGCGCGAGGACGCCATCTTAAATATGGGAAAAAAACTAAAATATCCCTAAAAGCGTGTGCTTAGCTGAGATGTTCACAATATCAACAGAAACATGTTAAACCCTCATAAAGGGTATGGGCAACTGTCCTAACCATTAGGGAGCAAGCAAAAAAAACAAAAAAACGCACCCTAACTTAGGGTACGTGAAAGATCACCAACGTGCCCAAAAATAATGACAATTCAAGAATATGAAAATTTATTAACATAGGATGATAAACAAAATTAATAAAATAATAAAAGGATAAATAAAAAATAAAAAATTGGATAATGGAGTGAATGAAGAAATGAATAAAAATTTATAAAGTGTAAAACGTGCCACATATCTAAGTATGGAATATGACCAGATTAGATCTTAACTTTCACATATGGGTCATAACATCCTATGATAAAACATAATGAGAAGGAATAAATGCTGTAGGGTTATGCTACAACTCCCAACAATATATTACTGTGAAACAAAAATGAATGAATACAAAAATAAGAATAAACCTCCCTAAACCTAATATTTAATAGCAATATACAGATTGCCTCAATTATTGCACATGGCGTCCTCTAGCAAGCATCCCAGAACTGGTATACTTATCGCATATGTACATATAAAAAACAAATAAAAAATACAATAAAATTACATCATGAATTGTCTATAAACGCGTTCACATCCATATCGATGTTTAACCCATAAGGTACATAAGTCCTCAACTTATGGATCCAGCTCATCTCGAGCTGGGATATACCCCTAATTAGGGCACTGCCCCTCCAATGGGGTCTAAACTTGTCTATCCCTAAAAAGAGGGTTCCTGAGGGGTCCCTATCATGCACCAACAAGTAGTGCTTTGACACTGAATGGTTCCTGAACCCCGTGCTAATATTAGTAATATGTTCGTTAAGTCGCACCTGGAGAGGGCGCTTAGTCCTGCCCACATATTGAAGGCCACACGGGCACTGCAACAAATAAACGACCCTCTCCGTGGTGCAAGTAACAAACGGCTTAATGTTGTGCGTTACTCCTGTGCTAGTAGAGGTAAAGGACGTGGTCCTTCTATGAGAACATGCATTATACTTACAAACCCTGCATTTCCTGCACTGATAAAAGCCAGTCAATTGGTCAAAAAATGTTAGTTTGGTAATAGGAGGGCTTAGAATATTGGGGGCCAACTGATGGCGTACCGAAGGCGCTCCCCTAAAAACGACACGAGGTCTATCTGGCAAGATGTTATTGAGGGTTGTGTCACTCTTAATTATATGCCAATGCTTATATATTAAACTTTTAATGTTATGATGTTGTAAAGAAAAAGATGTAACAAAAGGGACCCCTAGATCGAACTGGCCTCTATCACCAGAGCTCCTCTCGACCAACAGATCATCTCTATTGACAAGTTGTACATTCTCAAGAGTCTTAACAAGAGAATCTTTTAGGTAACCTTTTTCCAGAAATCTCTCAGTGAGAATTCCGGCCTGTGCTTCAAAATCTGCATGGCTGGAGCAATTCCTTTTAATCCGAAGATATTGACTCTTTGGAATCGACTCCAGCCACGGGCGATAATGGCAACTGTCGACTGGTATGAACGAATTCCTATCTGTTTCTTTAAAAAACGTAGAGGTGGTCAATCTGTTACCTTCCACCGAGATTCTAAGGTCCAGAAAGTTAATGTTAGTCTGACTCCTCTCATAGTTCAACTTAATCCCAATAGAATTAGCGTTGAGGGTGGTTAAAAAACCATCCAAGGCCGAGAGCTCGCCATTCCATAGGAGGAGGATGTCATCTATATATCTAGCCCACAGGACCAACTGAGGGGTGTCCCTGGCATAGATGACATCCTCCTCCCATTTCCCCATAAAAAGGTTGGCGAGACTAGGGGCGTATTTGGCCCCCATAGCCACCCCCACATCTTGTCTATAAAACTTATTGCCAAACCAAAAATAATTATGAGAGGCGGCATACCTCAATAAATCCATCAAAAATGATATTTGAACCTGAGCAAGATTGGAATCTCTAATCAAATAATGTTCAACTGCCTGAAAGCCCAATAGGTGTGAGATATTGGTATATAAGGAGGTCACATCCGCGGTGACCAACCACATTCCCGTCTGGTGCTGAACTCCTTTAAGCATTCGAATAATATGTCTAGAATCCTTAACATATGAGGGCAGGCTCTGTACTAAAGGCTGTAAAAAGAAATCAATATATCTGCCCACCCGGGACGTCAGGGAATCAATCCCACTAACAATAGGGCGTCCCGGGGGGCAGATGGGATTTTTATGTAATTTAGGCAGGTAATAGATGGTAGGGGTGCGAGGGGCCGTAGGAATTAGATATAGGCCTTCCTTCTCCGTCAAAACCCCCATCTCCCTACCTTTCCTAACCAACAACTTTAATGACTTCAAATACTTTAATTTGGGGTCTGAGGGGAGGGGTGTATAGGTGGTGGTATCACCACAGGAACTGAATGGGAGGCTAATATACCCACTTCTAATTCCTTTTTTCCTTTGCAAGATAGAGAGGGCCCTGATAGGGACTTTAATTTAAGTGGAGGTAATACCCCTACTCTGCCATACCCCACTCTTGGTGGGCAAATGCCCCCCATGGGTGCTTCTGCACCTACTGATCCCAACTGTTGGGGTTTTCAAAAACCAAATCAAGGTATCAAAAGGTTGGGAGAAAGAGGAGAGGAACCAGAGGGGGGAGGAGGATACGAGCCGCCAAAAAAACCCAGAATGTAGTTGGCGCTGGGATTTTTAATCTCAGCTCTAAAGTACTAACTAGCTCTGAAAAAGCAATACTAGATAAGGGACTTAAATTTGTCCCCCCCACTAAACTTAATAAATTCCAAACTTTTATGGACATTCATAAATTTGTTAGAAAATTAAACATAAAAAGATATATGGCCAGCCGCCCCATCAGGAGTGCTGAGGTTTATGATATGGGGATTACCCATTCAGGATTGAGGAATGCTTCTTTGTTCAATCCCCCGGGCGCATTAGCACCAGCTTTGCGCGTTTTCAGAGATGGTATCCTGAGAGATTTGGAACAATTAGAAGTTAAAAAGGCCAGACTCAATACAACTCTACAGGAGGGTTTGAATTCCCTATGTAACAACAGGGATTTGGTCATTAGACCAGCGGATAGGGGGGGGGGATTGTTGTCCTAGACCGAAAGGACTACATTAATGAGATGTTAAATATCCTGAATGATACCACCACCTATACACCCCTCCCCTCAGACCCCAAATTAAAGTATTTGAAGTCATTAAAGTTGTTGGTTAGGAAAGGTAGGGAGATGGGGGTTTTGACGGAGAAGGAAGGCCTATATCTAATTCCTACGGCCCCTCGCACCCCTACCATCTATTACCTGCCTAAATTACATAAAAATCCCATCTGCCCCCCGGGACGCCCTATTGTTAGTGGGATTGATTCCCTGACGTCCCGGGTGGGCAGATATATTGATTTCTTTTTACAGCCTTTAGTACAGAGCCTGCCCTCATATGTTAAGGATTCTAGACATATTATTCGAATGCTTAAAGGAGTTCAGCACCAGACGGGAATGTGGTTGGTCACCGCGGATGTGACCTCCTTATATACCAATATCTCACACCTATTGGGCTTTCAGGCAGTTGAACATTATTTGATTAGAGATTCCAATCTTGCTCAGGTTCAAATATCATTTTTGATGGATTTATTGAGGTATGCCGCCTCTCATAATTATTTTTGGTTTGGCAATAAGTTTTATAGACAAGATGTGGGGGTGGCTATGGGGGCCAAATACGCCCCTAGTCTCGCCAACCTTTTTATGGGGAAATGGGAGGAGGATGTCATCTATGCCAGGGACACCCCTCAGTTGGTCCTGTGGGCTAGATATATAGATGACATCCTCCTCCTATGGAATGGCGAGCTCTCGGCCTTGGATGGTTTTTTAACCACCCTCAACGCTAATTCTATTGGGATTAAGTTGAACTATGAGAGGAGTCAGACTAACATTAACTTTCTGGACCTTAGAATCTCGGTGGAAGGTAACAGATTGACCACCTCTACGTTTTTTAAAGAAACAGATAGGAATTCGTTCATACCAGTCGACAGTTGCCATTATCGCCCGTGGCTGGAGTCGATTCCAAAGAGTCAATATCTTCGGATTAAAAGGAATTGCTCCAGCCATGCAGATTTTGAAGCACAGGCCGGAATTCTCACTGAGAGATTTCTGGAAAAAGGTTACCTAAAAGATTCTCTTGTTAAGACTCTTGAGAATGTACAACTTGTCAATAGAGATGATCTGTTGGTCGAGAGGAGCTCTGGTGATAGAGGCCAGTTCGATCTAGGGGTCCCTTTTGTTACATCTTTTTCTTTACAACATCATAACATTAAAAGTTTAATATATAAGCATTGGCATATAATTAAGAGTGACACAACCCTCAATAACATCTTGCCAGATAGACCTCGTGTCGTTTTTAGGGGAGCGCCTTCGGTACGCCATCAGTTGGCCCCCAATATTCTAAGCCCTCCTATTACCAAACTAACATTTTTTGACCAATTGACTGGCTTTTATCAGTGCAGGAAATGCAGGGTTTGTAAGTATAATGCATGTTCTCATAGAAGGACCACGTCCTTTACCTCTACTAGCACAGGAGTAACGCACAACATTAAGCCGTTTGTTACTTGCACCACGGAGAGGGTCGTTTATTTGTTGCAGTGCCCGTGTGGCCTTCAATATGTGGGCAGGACTAAGCGCCCTCTCCAGGTGCGACTTAACGAACATATTACTAATATTAGCACGGGGTTCAGGAACCATTCAGTGTCAAAGCACTACTTGTTGGTGCATGATAGGGACCCCTCAGGAACCCTCTTTTTAGGGATAGACAAGTTTAGACCCCATTGGAGGGGCAGTGCCCTAATTAGGGGTATATCCCAGCTCGAGATGAGCTGGATCCATAAGTTGAGGACTTATGTACCTTATGGGTTAAACATCGATATGGATGTGAACGCGTTTATAGACAATTCATGATGTAATTTTATTGTATTTTTTATTTGTTTTTTATATGTACATATGCGATAAGTATACCAGTTCTGGGATGCTTGCTAGAGGACGCCATGTGCAATAATTGAGGCAATCTGTATATTGCTATTAAATATTAGGTTTAGGGAGGTTTATTCTTATTTTTGTATTCATTCATTTTTGTTTCACAGTAATATATTGTTGGGAGTTGTAGCATAACCCTACAGCATTTATTCCTTCTCATTATGTTTTATCATAGGATGTTATGACCCATATGTGAAAGTTAAGATCTAATCTGGTCATATTCCATACTTAGATATGTGGCACGTTTTACACTTTATAAATTTTTATTCATTTCTTCATTCACTCCATTATCCAATTTTTTATTTTTTATTTATCCTTTTATTATTTTATTAATTTTGTTTATCATCCTATGTTAATAAATTTTCATATTCTTGAATTGTCATTATTTTTGGGCACGTTGGTGATCTTTCACGTACCCTAAGTTAGGGTGCGTTTTTTTGTTTTTTTTGCTTGCTCCCTAATGGTTAGGACAGTTGCCCATACCCTTTATGAGGGTTTAACATGTTTCTGTTGATATTGTGAACATCTCAGCTAAGCACACGCTTTTAGGGATATTTTAGTTTTTTTCCCATATTTAAGATGGCGTCCTCGCGCTCGCAACTCAGAACGAGGCTTGGATGTCTATTTAATGGTGGTGGCTCACTGCGCTGCTCGTCCCCATTGAGAACGTCCTTTTGATGACGAAACGCGTCTGGGTACGCACGCAGCGACGCTACCACGAGACCAGGAAGTAGGACGAGCTTCGCTTCCATGCTTGTATGCCGGCCGGCGATATTTACTGATGCGATATTAAGTGCTTTTATTATGTAAGTGCAATACTTTGTTTATTAAATTTTCTTTTAAAACGTACTTCACCATGGAGAGTTTATTATTCTATTCTGGGTGGTATACTGACGTTGTGGACTTCGTGTAATGAGGACTTATCAAGGTGCTTCTTGCCAGCTATATGTCAGCTCCCATCCTATTAAAAGCCTGTATATCACCGTGAGTCGGTAAGCACAATCTACAGCCACGGTGGTGGGGTTTTTCACTTCCCTCCCCCCCTGTTTTTTTTGGTTGTTTATATGTGCACACCTGGGTGATTGGTATGTTCGTATGTCCATGTCCAGTATTCAATATACTACACTATGGCCAGTCTTTTTTCTTGTGTTTGCTTTTATCCTGTATCCATTGAGGGGATTTTGATCTAACCACGGACGGTGCTGATTGGTCCAACACCCCAGAGGCCCCGGCAAGGGTTTTTTTGCCATCTGCACATTTCTTTGGAGATCTGGTAAGAGCAATCATAGCTCATTTGGATCAGCATTTCACATTTATACTGAATACCTACCATGTGGGAAATTTGGACTTTATTCATTTTTTTGTGTATTTTGATAGTTTTATATTTTTTGTTTTGTGTGATAGATCACAATATTTATCCACCTCAACACATATAACCTTTGTTTAGCGCAGTTTATATATATTTTTTTCTGTTTTTGGTGTTGTCGCACTGTTTACTGCTGCTTATCCTTTTGTGCTTCTAGCGCGGAACTTTTTGCTTACAGGGAAGGTTATATGTTTGTCTTAACTCTAGAAATGCCAGGATCTTGCCATTTGGCATTACGTGTTTCAGGGTAAGGATTCCCCTTTTAGCCCAAGCCGCTGGATCAGGGATTGTGTTCAAGTGAGGGAGAAGGGGATTGCCTCAGAGGGGTGTATGGGGGAGACTGCCGAAGGATCTTCATTCACTGCACGGGAGCACTGCCACACCCATATGGTGGTCTTCATGGGCTCTGTTACACCAGGGTGTGCTCTGCACCCCCTGAACACTAGGTTAGAGAGGGCCGCATATGAACCAAGGAACACTGCTTCGAGAGTGACCGCAGGGTTCTGCCTGGGCTGAGAGAACCACCAGTGGACCGTAAGCAGAACCGCCGCCCAGTAATATATAAGAAAATTTGGAAGGGCCAGGCCACCCCCAGAGAGGGGAAGGTTGAGGGTTCGTCTAGCCACCCTGGGGGGACGACCCGCCCAGACAAAGGCGGTCACAATGCTATCTAATTTCAGAAAAAAGGCCCGGGGTATATGGATATGAGTGTGGCAAAAAAAATATAACAGCTTGGGCAGATACACCATTTTGATTAGGTTACCTCTGCCCACTGGTGTGAGGGGGAGTTTGCGCCAAGTGGTACACTGCTTAGTGAGTTTATCCAGCACCGGAAGGACATTTCGGTCCAGATATCCACCCATAGTGGGGCCCACCCTTATTCCCAAATATGTGAACTACTCGACCCATCGAAGAGGGGTACGAGTGTCGATGCGAGGTAAAGAGGGGTGAAGTGGGAATAAAACCGACTTGTCCGGACTCCTGAGTAATGGCTGAAGGTATCAAACTGAGTCAGGGCAGCCCTCAGGGACACGGAGGCGTCCCCCAAATAGAGCAGGGGATCATCAGCATAAAGGGACAATTTCTCTTCTAATGGGCCCACTTTTATACCTTTAATAGTTCGGTCCCTCCTGATATGAGCAGCCAATGGCTCCAGGGCCAAGGCAAATAATACCGGGGACAAGGGACATCCCTGCCGGGTCCCCTGCTCCAAGGAGAAGGAACCCGACAGGGTTCCGCCGGTGCGTATGCGGGCTCTAGGGTGTGCATACAATATCTGCAACATCTGCAGCCATGAAAGAAAGCCAGGGCCAAAACCAAACCTAGAGAGGACCCTTCACAGGTAGCCCCACTCGACCGAGTCGAAAGCCTTCTCCGCGTCGAGTGAGGCCACCACACCAGGGCCCCCAGGGTCAGCTGCCACTATGTGAGTATGCGGACGTCGAGTATTTATGTCCGTTCCACGTCCGGGCATAAACCCCATTTGGTCCGGATGGACCAGGGCTGTGATGACTTTATTCAGACGGTTGGCGAGGATTTTTGCGAGGACTTTTGCGTCGACATTTAGGAGGGGAATAGGGCGATAGGATGTGCATAGGGTAGGGTCCTTCCCCGGCTTGGGAACGAGTACTATAATCGCCTCACTCATCGAGGCCGGAAGGACCCCAGTTTTTGATGCTGAACACAACACTGACTGTAATCTAGGGTCTAGTTCGTCTACATAAGTTTTATAGAACTCCACCGGGAACCCGTCTGGGCCTGGAGTTTTGCCTGCGTGCATTATTTTAAGAGCCTTTTGTATCTCTTCTAACTGTATGGGGGCGTCTAATGTGTTTGCGGAGGCAGGTGTGAGGACTGGAACGTCAATTTCCTCTAAAAAATCAGTAAGGTCTTGCTGTTCATATGTCACCCGGGTACTGTAAAGTTGTTGGTAGTAACTGGCAAAACACTGACTAATTTCTAGCGGGGTAGAGCGAAGGGTCCCATCCTGATTACGAATCTGTGCTATTGCCGTCACCCCTGATTGTTCCCTAGAAAGCCAGGCCAAAAGATGGCCCGTCTTCTCCCCCTGCTCAAAAATGCGCTGAGATTGGTGTAATAATTTCTTTTGTGTCAGGGAGGTGCGTAGAAGAAGGGCCTGTTGGGTAAGGGATTGAAGTGTTGTATAATGTTGGGGATCATGGGATCTGACATATATGGCCTCCTGTCTAATCGCCTCGGTCTCTATCCCAGTAAGCTCTGCCCTATGTTGCTTCCTTACTTTAGCAATAATTGATTGGTATTGACCCCTTGACGAAGCCTTAAAGGCTTCCCACACATTATTGTCAGTGGCTGTTCCCGGATTATCCTTCCAGAACTGTCGCAGCGTCTCATGGAACTGAGATTCAACATCCGCGTCAGATATCCAGAACCTGGACAGCCTCCAAAAGTCTGTCTAACGGAGTCGTCGTCAGCTCCAGGGACAGCAGCAGCGGGGCGTGGTCTGAGATCCCCCTAGGTAGGATGTTAATGTCCCGGACTCTGGGGAGGACAGGCGCCGCCACATAGGCCAGATCAATACGCGAGAAGGATCTATAAGTGGCCGAGTGACAGGTGAAAGCTCTAGTTTGAGGATTTCTCCATCTCCACACATCTACAAAACCGTAGGTGTCTGCCCACTCTGCCAAACCATGACGGGTTGTACCAACTACGGCGCTTCTGTCCAAGTCAGAGTCCAGGACAAGGTTGAAATCCCCCATCAGTATTACATTATCTGGGGGGAACTGAGCTAGCTTACCCGAGATCAGATTAAGGAGTTTAAAAGAAGCAGGAGGGGGCAGATACAAGCCCACCAGAACCCATGGCAAATCATAAATCAAGGCATGTATTAGCACGAATCTCCCTTCGGGATCAAGAACCAAATCAAGGAGCTCAAATGGGAGGGTTTTTAGAACTAGAATACTGACCCCTCTGGCAAAGTTAGAATAGGTAGAATGGTAGTGGTGACCTACCCATGGTTTCTTGAGACTGAGGGTTTTGCTACCAATCAGATGCGTCTCCTGTAACACACATACATGGGGATTGTGCCTCTTTATAAATTGAAAAACTAAGGAGCGCTTAATTGGTGAGTTTAAACCTCGTGTGTTCCAGGAGAGGATATCAAGAGTAGCCATAAACACATTTCAGTAACATCGAAACAGGATGAACAGTGAAGGAGAGTTGTAGTTCACTCCAGGCAGTCGGCGGGAAAGCAAGGAGTGGACCAGAGTCTATCATCAATGCAAATACAGATAGCAAAGACAGTACTGTCAAATAACATAAAACAAAAAACTGGGAGCCGAAAACACGGCTCAACACACCCAAACTCCCCCCTACCCCACCCGACCCTGAACATAGAGGCAGGTTTGTTTCCCAAAACTAGTGTCAGCCTTAAGGCTGATCATGGAGGCAACGAACAAGAGGCAGCTAACCTCTGTGGATCAGATAGATCAAAAGTGTCTTTAAGTTCCGGTAAAGAAGAATCAGTGTGGATCAGTGTGGGGGCACAAGTCTTGGAGTAGATGTATATAACTTCCCCTGGACGAAATTGGGGCAATGCTGGAGAAATAACCAGGGGAAAGTAAGAGAAGAAAAAAAAAAAAGGGAGAGGAGGGGGCAAAAGGGGAGAGAGTTCAAACCCCCTGCAGGTCTCAAGGGGTGCAAGGCCCATGTTTCTTATACTTGGTGTCACATTAGTAACTGGAGAGGTTTCCATCCTGCCCCCAACAGCAAACGATAGGGAGAAAAGGAGCGTAACCAGCAAAGGGGTTCAGGATCACAGGCCAAATAATTCTTCCAGCACTACACTGCAGATTGCAAGCAAGCGGTTAGTACTGCGAGTGTAAAGAAGGGGGGTATGAGCATGATCCGTGAATAAAGAGCAATAGGAATTTCGAAGTAGTGAAGCTGTTCCAGCTCGTACTGCTGTAGAGGGGGTCCGCACAGGTAAACGTAGAACCAAACCTCCCCTCCACAATTAAAATCCCCGTAGAATCTCCATGTCAGGGGCATATCAGTGGCCGTCGGGCGAACATGCGTGCGCGCAGGTGCATGAGGGGCCTACCCAGGGCAGTTCTGCTGAAATCTCCACCAGGGGGCGCCGGAGCGCTCCCCTGCGCGCCCGTTCGCGCGTGTGCATGCGCGCCCTTGCGCGCGCCCGTTCGCACTAGAGCTGTTTGATGCCAAGGGCCCTTTAAAAGACTGTCAGATGCTTCCATCAGGTGCTGTTCGTCTGCAGCTCTGCACCTGAGTTCCTGTATCCTGCCTGTTGTTGTATTGCTAGTGACCCGGCTCTGTCTGACCATTCTCCTGTCTCCAATCTGACCCGGCCTGCCTGACCTCGCTTATATCTTGTGACCCGTTGCCAAACTCCTGCCTGCCTGACTATTCTTGGATTATCCCTCCTGCTATATACTTGCCTGATCTCCTGCCAAACGGACTGTCTGACTTTGCTTTGCCTGTGTCCTGTGACGCTGCTTCCAGCCTGCTCTGCCAAGCTCCAGGTTCTGCTGCTGCCAAATCATCCCCCTGTCTGCCTACTGATCCGCTTCAGCCTACCTGCATCCGCAGCTCAGCCATCCTGGAGGGACGTCTTCCCAGTTCCAGTGTTTGCTACCGCAGGAACCTGCATCAGGCCCTCCTACTCACTGTGCTCAAGAGACCACTGTTCCCACTTCCAGTGGCTCCTGAACCAGCGTTTAAGAGAGGTCTCCTTCTACCAGTCGGGCTCAACTACCAGGTACCTAACAGTACGAACAGCCATGACTGAGCCCGCAGGAGAGACCTCTCCCATCAAGGAGATCTGTACGCACCTAGCGGCACTCACCCAGGCAGTAAAGACTTTACAAGACAGCTACAACAGACTGGAGGGTCAAGTGCTGAACCTTAGTGGTCCTGGAGGTGTGGCCTCTGCCTCCGCAGCTGCTCCAGCACAGGCTGCTGC
Source organism: Aquarana catesbeiana (assembly GCF_042186555.1). Taxonomy (NCBI): domain Eukaryota; kingdom Metazoa; phylum Chordata; class Amphibia; order Anura; family Ranidae; genus Aquarana; species Aquarana catesbeiana. Next base: position 769,259,586 of record NC_133324.1, read on the forward strand.
ACCACCCTCTGTGGTCATGCTCCCACCTGAACCAAGGGTCCCCATCCCTGAGAGGTTTTCTGGTGACCGAACCAAGTTTCTGGCCTTCCGCAGCGCCTGTCAACTTTACTTCGCCCTGCAGCCACGGACTTTTTCCTTGGAGGCTACTAAAGTGGGATTTGTCATATCCCTTCTTCAAGGGGAACCCCAGACCTGGGCCCACCGCCTGCTTGAAACCAACTCTGTACAGATCCAGTCTTTGTCTGCCTTTTTCGAAGCCATGGCCCAGTTGTATGAGGACCCTCAGCGGACTGCCAACGCTGAGGCAGCTTTGTTCGTGCTCCAGCAAGGCTGCAGGCCGGCCAAGGACTATGTTACGGACTTCCGACGCTGGAGTGCGGACACTCAATGGAACAACGCAGCTTTATGTCACCAGTTCCGCATGGGGTTATCTGAGAGTCTAAAGGACAAGCTTCCCCGGGTAGGGATGCCCGATACCCTTGAAGAACTCATCGCTCTTACCATCCAGATTGACCGACGCCTTCGTGAGTGCCAGTCTGAATGCTCTTCCCAGCAAACGCGATCTATGTGGATGACTGCAAAAGTTCCGGTTCCTTCCTCCCGGTATCTACCTCCCGCCTGCCCAAGTCCGGCCACCCAAACACCTGATGCTCCCGAGCCAATGCAACTGGGACTTATGCGCTCTACTTTGCCCCCAGAAGAACGGGCGCGCAGACGCCAGCTAAACCTCTGTCTCTACTGTGGTGGGGCGGGCCACTATGTGAACAACTGTCCAGTCAAGACTCGTAAGTGCTTTCCTTCTACTCCGGTCAGTTTATCCGCCTTAACCGCCAATGCAACTCAACTTGCTCTCTCTCTCTCATTACAGCTGCAGGGAAGAACAATCCAGGTCAACGCCATTATTGATTCCGGGGCATGTAGCTGCTTTATTGACTCTGCTTTCCCTACTCAACAAAATCTTCCCCTAAAAGACAAGACACACAGACTCAGTTTTTCTGGCTGATGGGTCCCACATAAAATCAGGACAAGTCTCTCAAGAAACCCTTCCTCTGTCTGCCACCTGTTTATCTCAACACAAAGAGATCCTAACTCTGGACGTTATCTCATCTCCATTATTTCCGATCATTTTGGGCATGTCCTGGCTCCAGGCCCATAACCCTCACGTTAACTAGTCTACGGGTGAAATCAAGTTTCTGTCACCCTACTGCCAAAAACATTGCTTACCTGAACCCTCTAAGCCTGCTGCTACTTTACTTTGTATGGACATTGACCAAGACCTGCTTCAAACCATACCAGAGGCCTATCGGGAATTTGCGGATGTGTTCAGCAAGAAGGGAGCGGACTCCCTGCCACCCCATCGTCCCTATGATTGCCCAATTGAGCTGCTCCCTGGAGCTGAGATTCCTTTCGGGCGCATCTTCCCGCTGTCTGAAAAAGAACAAGAGGCACTTAAGATATACATAAATGAAAACCTCGAAAAGGGCTTTATTCAACCTTCTACTTCCCCAGCTGGTGCCGGAATATTTTTTGTCTCCAAAAAAGATCAGACTCTTCGTCCATGTGTGGACTATCTGGAGTTAAACAAGGTTACGGTCAAAAACCGCTACCCGTTGCCTCTGATACCTGAACTGTTCCAGAAGTTGAGGTCTGCCATCATCTTCACCAAGCTGGATCTGAGAGGGGCCTACAATCTGGTCCGCATTCGGGCCAGAGATGAATGGAAGACGGCTTTTCGGACCCGTTTCGGACACTATGAGTATCTGGTCATGCCCTTCGGCCTATGCAATGCTCCTGCCCATTTCCAGCATCTGGTCAACGATGTGTTCAGAGATTTCCTGGACATCTTTGTAATCGTCTACTTGGATGACATCTTAATCTTCTCCAGTTCACTCAATCAACATAGGGAACATGTCCGTAGGGTCCTGGACCGTCTTCGTTTGCACGGACTGTATGCTAAAGCGGAGAAGTGTGAATTTGAACAAGAGGAGATTCAGTTTCTGGGGTTAGTGATCTCCCCAACCGGCATCAAAATGGACCCTCAGAAGGTGTCCGCTGTGCTAGATTGGCCAGCTCCTCTGGACAAGAAGGGCGTGCAATGCTTCATTGGATTTGCAAATGTTTATAGAAAGTTCATTAGGGGGTTTTCTGCCATTATCTCCCCCATCACGGTGCTAACCAAGCAGAACTCTCATTTCCACTGGAGCCCGGAGGCTCAGGGGGCCTTTGAAGAATAAAAGAGACGTTTCACTTCAGCTCCGATCCTTAGCCATCCTGACCCATCCTTACCTTTTATCCTGGAGGTTGATGCTTCCGAAGTGGCCGTGGGTGCTGTCATTTCTCAACGACAGGGCAACAAGGACCTGATGCACCCCGTAGGATTCTTTTCTAGAAAACTCTCACCAGCTGAGCGGAATTACGATGTGGGAGACCGGGAACTACTTGCTATCAAGACAGCTTTAGAAGAATGGAGGTACTTGTTAGAGGGCGCAGTCCATCCGGTGCTGATATATACTGACCACAAGAATCTCGAATACTTACGATCTGCTAAGAGACTGAAACCCCGACAGGCCCGATGGGCTCTATTCTTTACATGTTTCTGTTTCCACATCACTTACCAGCCTGGATCTAAAAACGTAAAACCAGACGCGCTGTCGTGCATGTTTGACAACCCTAAAGACCTTTCAGTACCTGACACCATCCTGCCGGCAAATAGCTTCCTACTTCTTCAAACGGATCTCCTGTCCATGATCAGAGAAGCATCACCAGAACCTTCAAGTCTCCAGGGATCCTCTTTAACACCCCGAGATGGATTATTGTGGAGAGGAAGTCAAATATTCGTACCGGAGAGCGCCCGAGTCAAGGTGCTGACATTATTGCATGACCACCCACTTGCAGGACATTTTGGGGTCCGCAAGACCCTTGAGCTTGTGCAACGCACTTTCTGGTGGCCTAACCTGAAGGAATTTTGCAGAAAGTATGTTAACTCTTGTTCTGTTTGCATTCAGAATAAAACTTCCAGGAACAGAGCTTGGGGACTACTGAGACCATTGCCTATACCAGATAGACCCTGGAGGATGATAGCAATGGACTTTACAGTTGAACTACCATGCTCTGAAGGATGTTCGGCGATCTTTGTGGTCGTCGACCGGCTGTCTAAAATGGCCCACTTCGTGCCCCTAAAAGGAACACCTTCTGCTGTTGAAATGGCCCGTGTGTTCATCAAGGAGATTGTTAGGCTGCACGGAGTCCCCGCAAATATAGTGTCCAATAGGGGGGTGCAGTTTACTTCACGCTTCTGGAAAGCCCTATGTGAGATCTTGAAAACTGAACTAGCCCTGTTCTCAGTATACCATCCCCAAACGAATGGGCAAACTGAAAGGACAAACCAGACACTGGAGCAATACATTAAGTGTTTCACATCTTTTTGTGCAAGATGATTGGGTGTCCCTGCTGCCCCTAGCGGAATTCGCTTATAATAATGCTTGTCACTGCCACTGGTCAATCTCCTTTCTTTGCAAATTATGGTTTTCATGTATCTTTTTTACCAGATTTTCTTCCAGAGTCCTCAGTTCCAGCGGTCCAGGACACAGTGCAGTTCCTCAGTCATAATAACCGGATGTTACAGGAAGCGGTATCCAAGGCACAAGCAGACAGCAAGAGGATCTTCGATCAAAAAAGAAAAGGAGATCTAAACCTTCAGCTTGGTGATAAGGTATGGCTGTCTACCAATAATATTAGGTTGACTTGTCCTTCCAAAAAGCTTGCTCCTAAATTTATTGGGCCCTTCCCTGTGAAAAGGAAAATCAACGAGGTATCCTATGAACTGTGTTTACCTGACTCACTTAAAATCCACCCTGTGTTTCATGTGTCGCTTTTGAAGCCTGCTGTAGATGATCCCTTTCCTGATAGGAAATGAGGAATACGAAGTGGAGGCCATCCTTGATTGCAGAAAGAGATCTGGGCAAGTACAGTTTTTGATTAAATGGAAGGGGTATGGTCCGGAAAATAACTCATGGGAACCTGAAAGTAATATTCATGCTAAACGTTTGGTCCATGCCTACTTCTCTGCTCATCCTGAAAAGAAAAGTTATCTGGGCATCCGGAGGCTGCCCGTTGGGAGGGGGCAATGTCAGGGGCATATCAGTGGCCGTCGGGCGAACATGCGTGCGCGCAGGTGCATGTGGGGCCTTCCCAGGGCAGTTCTGCTGAAATCTCCACCAGGGGGCGCCAGAGCGTTTTTACCTTTGAGCCCTGATCTATACCAATATGTGATTAAAATATATGAATATATTATTGTTACATATTAATATTATTATTATTTTTGATTTATGTTGTTCCTTTATCTTGTAGAGTTGCTTTTATTTTTAAAATTGTCTTCTACTGCACTACATCAAAGAGGTCCTGAAGAAGTGGGACAACCGCAAAACGTGTAGACCCCCACTGAGGGTTAGTGCATTGGTTAATGGTGATGTATTTTAGGTAGCTGTGTCGGTGCTGCATCTCTCTGATATTTTAAACTGTATAAAATAAAATTGTGTTTTTTATATATAAAACTATTTGGTTTGTTCCTATTTGAGTGTACATAGAAGTGTATTTAACCTCTTCAGCCCCGGGAGATTTTACCCCCTTCCTGACCAGAGCAATTTTTGCGATTCGGCACTGCGTTGCTTTAACTGACAATTGCGCGGTCGTGCGACGTTGCACCCAAACATAATTGACGTCCTTTTTTTCCCACAAATAGAACTTTCTTTTGGTGGTATTTGATCACCTCTGTGGTTTTTATTTTTTGCGCTATAAACAAAAAAAGAGCGATAATTTTGAAAAAAACGCAATATTTTTTACTTTTTGCTATAATAAATATTCCCCAAAAATATATAAAAAAACATTTTTTTTTCCTGAGTTTAGGCTGATATGTATTCTACAAATCGAAATAAGCGTATATTGATTGGTTTGCGCAAAAGTTATAGCGTCTACAAAATAGGGGATAGTTTTATGGCATTTTTATTATTATTTATTTTTTTATTAGTAATGGCGGCGATCTGTGATTTTTATCTGGACGGCGACATTATGACGGACACATCAGCCACTTTTGACACTATTTTGGGACCATTGTCATTTATACAGCGATCAGTGATATAAAAATGCACTGATTACTGTGTAAATGACACTGGCAGTGAAGGGTTAAAGCGGGGTTCCGGACGCTATATTTTTTTTTGTAAAAGTCAGCCGCTACAAACACTGTAGCTGCTGATTTTTAATAAGGACACTTACCTGTCCAGCGAGCCCGTGATGTTGGCCCCCCGAGGCTGATCCGTCCATCGAATCGGCCGCCGCCTCCATCCTAACGAAGGGAAACATGCAGTGGAGCCTTGCGGCTTCACTGCCTGTTTCCTACTGCGCATGCGCGAGTCGCGGGGCACTTTGTGAATGGCCCCGTTGCTTCCTGGGACACACACAGTTCCCATAAACAACGGGGCCGATCACCGAAGAGGAGGAAGCGCCGCAGAGTAGGAAGAAGCAGATTAGGAAGACTGCCTAGCAACAAGGGTTTAGGTAAGTATACATTTTTTTTTTCAAATGTTTTTTTAAAAATTTTATTAGGATTTTTGGTGGAATTTTTTTTCCAGGGTTTTTCCCTCCACTTTAAGTGTGTGCTAGGGAGTAATTCTAACAGTGGGGGGATGGGCTTCCAGTCACATGACAGCGATCACTGCTCCTGATGACAGGGAGCAGTGATCCCTGTCATGACACAAGGCAGAACTATTTGTTAAAATGGTTTTAAACTCAAATCCAAAAAATGTAACATCTTGCAGCCTACCAATCATTAAATTTGGTAGCTGAATTAGTTTCCTTTGGCTTTTTTTCCTCTGTTTTCTTCTGATTATCTGGCCAGTAACACACCTCCTGTATTAGAGTGCCCCCACTCTGGATGGAGGAGCATAGGGGACATATTTGGACAGAAGCATTATCAGTCTGGGGGGAGGGTATTGTTAGACTACTAGCAGATTTAAATACACTAACAAATTATAGCCAAACTCCAGCTATTACTTTATAAACAGGTACAGCAACAGTATTTTCTTTTTTGGGATAAAGATTTTACATAAATAAATAAAAGCTGATCATTGTAAGCACCCCTGTCAGTAATAAATGGTCTGTCTCTTTCCTAAAACTAATACAGCTGCAAGAGAGCTTGCTCTTTTTAAAAACAACAGATTTACTGGCTGGATCACCAGATGTAAATAGACGAAAGAGAGCCTAAAAAAAAAAAAAAAAAAAAACTAATGCAGCCATCACATGTGAGACTCTGAACTGCAATATACTAAATGTTTGCTTTTGGGTTTAATACTGCTTTCAGCTTCTTCATCCACATGTTCAGTTCTTGAAAGGGTAGGTGTTTCACTTTGTCTTCCCACTGCTTACTGTAAATCCTGGCAACAGGGCATTCTAATTTATTGGCTTTCGCTAAGTATGGTTGGGGCAGTCTCTGTCTGGAGATGGCCCAACTTGACAGTCCAAACATAGGAGGAGACTTTGCCCTCCTTGGCTCCCTCTGAGGTGGTGTTTGCAAGGGGCCTTTGCGTTACCACAAATAAATCTGGAGCTTAACCTGTCCTGCTGTCTGTTTCTGGATGATCACTTCTCATGGATCCATCTGGTTGGGTGCAGGCAGGGCTGTTTTTTCCACTGGGCACGCTGGGCAGTTGACCTGACTGTCACAAACTGACACCAATACAGTAATCAGATAAAAAAAAAAAAAAAAAACCTGCTTGGTGTCAGTTTGTGACAGGGGGGGGATCGGTGGGCGATCGGGGGGGGGGGGATCGGGGTGTTTTGTGTGCCTGGCATGTTCTACTGTGTGTGTGTGTGTTGGTGCACTCACATTACAGTCTTCTCTCCTCGGCCCGGAACGGAAAATACCGAGCCGAGGAGAGATGACATCATTTCCTCTGCCTCTGTGTACAATACAGAGGCAGGGAAATGATCCCATTGGCTGGGAGCGATCGCGAGGGGGGGGCCACGAATGGATGGCCTCCCCCTCACCACCGATCGCCGGGGGAGATTTGCCGACCGCCGCAGGCACCAGGGGGGGGGGGTCCGATTGGACCCCCCACCCGCGGGCAGGCAAGGACGTACAGGTAAGCCCTTTTGCCTGCCCGTGCCGCTCTGTCGACGTACATCGTCGTGCGGCGGTCGGCAACTGGTTAAGGACCCAGAATTCATGGCCAGTTTCATAGACAGATACAGGGAGATGAGGAATTTATGGGAGGTGAAACACAGCTTATATTATAATAAACAAGCTAGGAGGTCATCGCTGGAGAAACTTCTGGAATTTGTGAAGACTCGGGTCCCCGATGCAAACATGAAGTTTTTGGACAATAAAATTGGGATCTTGTATAAGATCATGTATAAGAAGGAGCATAATAAGATCCAGAAATCACTCAGATCAGGAGCAGCAGCAGCGCAAGTGTATGTTCCCAGGCTGTGGTACTTCAACAAACTGTGGTTTCTGGATGACCAGACTGAAGCCAGGGAATCACTTTCTACCCTTCCCTGCAGCCTTCCCTCCACCCTTCCCTCCACCCCAGCAGAGGCTGATGAGGAACAACCTGGGCTTTCCATCCTGGAAGAAGTGGATGCACCCAGCTGGAGCCAGGTATATTATTTGCAGACATATTTACTGTCCAAATATTAATGATGTTAACTAGATGTTATAATTGATAACTAATTAATGATTTTAAACAAAGTGATTTACATATGAATAGACAGTAGTGGCCAAAATTTTTGGGACAAGAAAGAAAAATGCTGGGGTCAGAATGATATTCTTTTCTATTTATTAACATTCAATTTGCAAGTCAGGAGCTACAAATTGTGCGTGATTGATGAACCCAAAACTAAAAATATGTCTTTTTTTATACACAGGATGAGCTCAGCCAGGAGGAGGGTCTGGAAAGTGGCAGGCAGGAGGAGGCTGTGCCCAGTGACAGCCAGGAGGTGGACCGGCCCAGTGACAGCCAGGTGGTGGCCCTGCCCAGTGACAGCCAGGTGGTGGCCCTGCCCAGTGACAGCCAGGAGGTGGCCCTGCCCAGTGACAGCCAGGAGGTGGGCAGGCCCAGTGTCAGCCAGGAGGTGGCTGGCCCCAGTAGGAGCCTCACAAAATCCCAGGTGCCTCCCCTCTGCCTTCAAACAAAAAGGCCCAGGAAGGGGACGATGATGGAGGAGGCAGCACTGGGCCTCATTAGGGAAGCGAGTGATGTGCTCAGAGGGCCCCCCCAATGCTGAAGAGGCCTATGGCTGCTATATAGCCACAAGATTGTTGAAATTGGAGGTGGGCCAAGGCTTACTCTGTGAGCGAATTATTTTTGAGGGCCTACAGAAAGGGGTTGAGGGGCCAGCTGACAGAGACCAGCCACATATATATGATCTCACCCATCCTCCTCCTCCTCCTCCTCCTGCCACAAGTCCACCACCAGAGCCACAGCCTCCAAGGAAGGCTGCAGGGAAGGCTGCAGGGAACGGTGGAGGGAAGGCTGCAATGAAGAGAAGAAAGTGATGGCCTGAGTTCAGTCTGGTCTGACAGAAGACGCAGGCTGGTGTAGTACCACAGCCTGGGGACATAGATATCATCTGCTGCTGGTCCTGATCTCGGGGAGTCCTGGACCAGATTGGGCTCAAAATTATATGGACTCCTCAAGATAAATTTTTTTGTTTTCACAGACTTGATGTGTGCCCTGGGGCCAAAAGGCTTTGCAAATTCCCAAAGTTTCTCCAGCCTTGCCTTCCTCTTTATTTTGTTAACCAGAATAAATGGATATTTTATTTTGAGAAAATACTTGCCTATGTGTTTTTATTAAAATAGGACAGATTGTTTGTGAGTAGGCAGGTACATTTCAAAAATACAATGTTAAATTAACAAGGGACACCAACCAACCTCCTTGAGGTTACAAAATACAAGATAATAATGTTATTGTGGTAACTTGACACACCAAAAAAAAATATTATGGCGATCACTAAAAAATAATTTTGCAATAAAAAAAGGAGATCTTGATGAAATAAGAAATTAAAAAAAAAACATGACTATAAAAAATATTTCAAAACATTATTCTGGTGATCTGGCTTTAAAATAATAAAAGATTATTCATGAGATCCCGAGAAATAATAAAGAAATAAGCTTGTGAGAACTCTGTGTGAATATCAGCAGCAAAACAAGTTCATTCTTCTAGCATTATAAAGCACAAAAGAATGCGCTGCATTAAAAGATCACAGAATTTGCAGCGTGAGGAATGTGCTAGCTTCATTGCGAACGCTAGTTTTACCAGACCGAGCACTTTCGTCTCATATTTGCTTCTGAGCATGCGTCGTTTTTGGTACGTCGGAACAGCATACAGACGAGCGGTTTTACCGTTAGTAATTAGTTCCGTCGAAAAAATTTAGAACATGTTCACTATCTAAGTCCGTCAGAATTTTCGACGGAAAAAGTCAGATGGGGCATACACACGATCAGAAAATATGATGAAAAGCTCCCATCAGACTTTTTCTGACAGACATTCCGCTCATGTGTACGCGTCATTACAGTTCCAGTGCATATTTCAGAATGGATTTTCCCATTTTTTTTCCATTCTGCTTATGAAATGGGCCCTAAGGTCTCCCAATGTTGTTGCTTGTCTATACACCGTGGTTAACTATCTTACCGAGGAAACCCTGGCCTTCCACTGTGAGGTACAGGATTAACCTTCTTGCTTCCCTCTTTAAGGCAAAAATGGCCAGTTTTCCCTGCTGAATTGGTGGGATGCCATGATTGGACCGCTCATAACAATCTTCTGGCTCAATCCCCCAATCCTGACCAGCCCCTGTGTACTTGGGCAATTGCTACTGCAGGAATCCTGCCAGGAATAAGGAAGTCATTATTGTAGGGGTAATTGGTTGCCTGCTTTGCTATAGAGTGGTACTACTGGGCACTGCCGTCATGTCACTTCCATTACCATTGCCTGACATTGCCAATCCTGTTCCTAGAGGCCAAGTTTGTCAGAATGGGTAACTGGTTAATTGATCAGACAGAAGGTACATGTAACTTGTAGTTCACTAGACAAGTGCAAAGTTTGCAGCAATAATGCAAAACAGGTTCAGGATGGCAAAAAATAAATAAAATAGAAGACTCTTAATGCCACACTATCTTTGCACAAATGTAATCTAACATCTAAACCACCTCCTTAAAGTATAATAAAATACTTTTGTATAGTGTATGGGATAAAACCCCTGTCGGATTTTAATTGCACTGTATGTTGCATCTGGGAAGCTTCACCCTTTCTAACAAGTCCTGGCAATCATTGGCACTGTAACAGAAAGTGATGGAAAATTCACACTTTTACATTTGTAACAACACAGGAATAAAGGGAAAATTATTTAATAGGGACGCTTATTTGGCAGCTGTCTAATATGGGATTTCACTTAACTTTAGAGAGATTCTCTTTCATTTCCTGTTGTGTTTTCAGGACAGGAAGTGAAGAGAATGCTACCCAATAGAACACAAATGGAAAAACCCGACAGGAGTTCCATGCCTTCTCTACTATATCCAAAACTATAAAAAAAAATACAAAATGTGGCTTTAAATAGACTAATAGGGCTAAATAGACTAATTTGACTAATAGGGCTAATAACTGCCAAAGGAAGCTGCTAGAGGAAGAAAAAAAATTTACCCAAATGCTACTTTTACTCACCTAAATCCACAGTTATGTGACATTCCAGCTCCAAGTCTTTTATCTACTTCTGTGTACAAGAACCAAGGTCCTCCTTTGGATGTCCACATCGCTGTATGCATGACGTGGACACATCCTTGTGCCCAGGTGGAAGGGTACTCTCAGGATCCAAGAGAGAAGTTTTCAGTGACAATGCCAGCAGAAGACCAGTGGGCACTATAATATCTGCATCTATGGATTACTGCTCCCCCGCTCTCAGCTCTAGCAAGGAACCCAGACAATAGACTTAAGGGAGTATATTACTACTGTACAGGATTAAACACAAAAAAAAATCAGATGGCCGGAGGGGGTTTAATTTTTTTGCCCAGAGTTTAGCTGAAAGGCCGGTTCACACAAGAATTGCACAGGAACGCGGTCCACATTCATTTTGTATTGCCCTGCAGTGTGATTTAGCTCCCCATTCATTTGAACAGGCTTCAAATTGCACCTGACCGCAAAAAAAGTAGTGCATGTACTACTTTTGAAAAACACGATGCAGAAAGTTGCATGGTACTGCAGTGCTATGCAATGTGGTGCCCACAAATGCACTATGTTTGCCATCCACTTTTGGGGTGCTGTTAACAATGTATTGGCACCTGCAGCAGATTGCAAGCAAAGCAGCGCATTTTGAACTTGGTGTGGGAAATGCGCACAGAATGTGTCTTTTCTGCACCGCATTCTGGTGTGAACTGGCTTTTAAAGTAAGCTGCTGGTTGTTATATGAAATTTCCAAATAACATTTTATTAATAACATTCGTATCTGCGGTACATTATAGAAAGGCATAAGAACAAAACGTAAATGTTAATTACCATATACATATAGGTATCGCTGATACTATGGTTCAACTGTAACTTATTGTCTGTGACTATATGAGTCACAGGAGTATGCAGTATAGAGAGATAGAGGGGGGTAATAGAAAAAGAAAGGGATAGAGGAGGTGTAGAAGTCATCCAAGTGAAGGTAATACCTGATCACGGTGGGTCCTCCCGGAGATGTCATAGCTCCCAGACCCTGTTATGTGCCTCCAATCTGTCCTGTATTCTGGCCGTCATTTTCTCCTTCAGTTCTACATCCTTAATTCTGGTGTAAAGATCCTCAGCCGAGGGTGGAGTACAGCTTTTCCAGTGTAACGCTACAAGGCAGCGTGCTGCCGTGAGTACATGGCGTACTAATTTCTTATGTGGTTTAGGTAGTTTTAGTGGCGATAAGCCTAACAGGAAGAATTTTGGGGACACCTGGACAGGCATTTCCAAAAGGTGGGTTAATAACTGCTGGACCGTTGTCCAGTATGGGGCTAGCAATGGGCAACTCCAATATATGTGTAGAAAGGTGCCCCTTACTCCCCGGCATTGCCAACATTTATCGGAACTAGTGGGGATCACCTCTGGTGTCATGTACCAGAGTAGGAGAATTTTATAGGAATTTTCTTTGTATAATGTGCATATTGAGCTTTTTGCAGCTTGGGACCATATCGTCTGCCATTGTGTTAAAGGGATTTTCTCATTGAGGATCTTCTCCCATTTAATCATATATGAATGTTTGCTTCCTTCTTCTAAGGAAGATGCATTCAAAATCTTATATATAAACTCGATACGAGGCCCTTCTGTGCAGTACCTGCCAAAATGATAGTTTCAAATAGAGATGGGGGAGAATTGTAGATCAGGAGCTATAGTGAGTGCATAGTGTCGGATTTGCAGGTATCCATAGAATACCTGTTTGGGGAGTTCATATTTGGTCTGTAGGTCAGAAAAAGTTAATAGTTTGCGTGTCCTGGGGTCTACCAGGTTCCCGAAATGGAATAAATTCCGGGATGTCCAAGGGTGTGACATCTGGTAGGTTATATGAAATTTCAACACTCCTGTCCTCCAGTTTTTCCAAATCATCAAGTTTCATTCATTGTTTTAGTGAGCATTGTAATAATACGAAAAAAATGTGTTTTCCAAAAATCCTTATAAAGGGAATGATTGTTCTCTCTTAACAATAAATGTTGGTGTCAAATTAAATCCTCCTGGTAACGTTGTATTTTTTCTGTTTTAAAAACATGAAGTTGTTTCAGCCCACCTGCTCTATTCTTTAGTGTAACACAGAGAATGTGAGTGCTTAGAATTAGAGTGTCTGAATGATTTAGAATGATCATAATCCTGCAACAAGTCATCATGCATGCTGTTCTGCTTACACAGCTCCTATTCAATTCTTCCTGTTTTATCTGGCCTGCAGAGTTGTTTGCATGACACATTAATAACCAGTTATTTGGCAGGTAATTGAGAGCAATCTTGTTCGAAAATCAGGACATATTGTATTTTGTATTGTATGTACATATTTGTATGCATTAAATGACTTGTCCTACTGCTAGGCCAAAAATAATTTCCTTACGCTGTCATGTTATGGTATTATTGTTATTTACAATTTAAGAAAAAAAACAAATCTGTTATTTTTACACTTGTGTGTTTTATGTTCTCTGTGAGGTATTTGTGGGAGCATGAGAATGTGTTCATAGGTGGTCCAAGTCAATATATTGTACCGAGATCCCGTTAATTCCATCGGCCACTATCCCTTTAAAGAGTAAGTTCACCTACTGTAGTTAATTTTTGAGAGGATGGTTTTGATTTGAATTAAACTTTAAGTCTCATATGGGGGTGTAGAGTAACCCTGCATCCAAATAGTAAAGATGATCCTGAATTCGTTTTGCAAATGGGCATTTGGTTTTTCTGATATAAAAGGCGCCGCAGCGACATGTGGCAAGATAGACAATTCCAGTGGTACCACAGTCCGCGTAGCCCTTAAGTTTATGGAAGCCTCCTCTCGGGAGGGCGCAACCTATGCCTTCTCTTATCCATGGACAATATTCACAGTGCCCCCAATGAAAGGTACCATTACCTCCCTCTGCCCCCAGCAGAGGGGCTGAGGGCTGCAGGTGGCTGTGGACTAGACCATCCCTAATGGAGCGGGGTCTCCTATAGGTAATTTGTGGTACGGTGGCTACATTCTTGGAGATGATGGGATCCTCAGAAAGGAAGTGCCAATTGTTACTGATGAGTGTCCGAACGATGTGTTGATGAGCAGTGAATGTAGTAATGAGTTTGGTAGTAAGATTCGGATGGCAAATTTTTTGTTTGAAAATGAGTGTGTCTCTTGTGCTTTGTTTCGCTCGTTGGTATGCCCTTTTGAGGACTTTCTTGCTATATCCTCTGTTGATCAGTCTGTGGTATAGGGCCTTTGCTTCCCGTTCGAAATCCTCGTCTCTTGCGCAGTTTCGTCGGAGCTGGAGGTATTGGCTAAAAGGTATGCTGCAAACAAGCAGGCGTGGATGGGAACTTGAATAATGCAGTATGGTATTACCAGCTGTCTCTTTCCTATAGAGGGTGCTATGAATAGAACCATCCTCATTCAGGAAGAGGCATAGGTCCAAGAAAGGGATAGTAGTTGTATCTGATTGTATAGTGAACTTCAAATTGAAGTCGTTATGGGAGAGAAAAAGCATGAATTCAGAGAGCAAATCCGCTGAGACTGCCCAAATGAGCAGGACTTCATTGATGTACCTCCGCCAGAGGAGAATGTGGCGGAGGTACATCGAGGCGCCGTCATTGGAAAAGAGAGTGCATTCCCACCCCCCCAGTACAGGTTGGCATACGATGGGGCACAGGAGGTCCCCATCGCAACCCCCTGTACCTGGAGGTAGGTGGCACCATTGAAAAGGAACATGTTGGTTGTTACGATGTGTTCCAGCAGAGTGGTAATGAACTGGCCCATTTCCCAACTGTTGGTATCCTGTTCCTTCAAAAACGTAGAAACCACTGCTATGCCCTGGGTATGTGGAATGCTTGAGTATAACACTTCAATGTCAATTGCTGCCAAAATTGCTCCTGGAGGTATGGTAAGTCCTTCAAGTAAATCCAAGGTGTCCTTCAGATAGGAAGGCAGGCTCATGACATAAGGACGAAGATGGCTGTCCACATATTGGCTAGCGGTTTGGGTATGGCTACCTATTCCAGGGGGATTTTGAATATTTTGAATATTTTTGTGGACTTTTGGTACTGAGTAGAATGTTGGTGTGACAGGCCATTTAATTTCGAGGTATTCACGAGTGTCCTTATCGATCAGGCCTCGCTGAAATGCCCGATCGATAATGGATACATATTGGGATCTGGCTTCAGTTAGTTTTTCAGGTGGAAGTTGCTGGTACCATTCCTGATTGTTAAGTAAATTGTAGCACATGTTGATGTACGCATCTTTATCCATCACCACCACATTTCCTCCTTTGTCGGATGGTTTGATTATAATATCCTCCTTTTGCATGATGTTATTTAGTGCTGCTTGTTGTGGTGGTGATAGATTATTGGTCGCATATTTGGGAAAATGCATGGCTTCAATTTGTTTAGTGGTTTGTTTAACCACTTAAGGACCGCCTCATGCCGATGTACGTCGGCAAGGTGGCACGGGCAGGCAGAATCACGTACATGAACGTGTCTGCCTCCCACGGGTGGGGGGTCCGATCAGACCCCCCCGGTGCCCGAGGCGGTCTGCTTTTGTCCAGCGGTGATCGGAGGTGAGGGGGAGACCATCCATTCGTGGCCCCCCCCTCGCGATCGCCGCCGGCCAATCAGATCATTCCTCTGCTGCTGTATGCTAAACAGCAGCAAAGGAAATTATGTCATCTCTCCTCGGCTCGGTATTTTCTGTTCCGGCGCCGAGGAGAGAAGACTGCACTGTGAGTGAAAACACACTACACACACAGTAGAACATGCCAGGCACACAAAACACCCCCCTTTACCCCCCTATCACCCCCTAATCACCCCCCCCTGTCACACTGATCCCTGATCCCTGCGATCGCTAACAGTTTTTTTGGTAGCGTTTTGGTGAACTGGCAAGCACCAGCCCCAGACAGCGTAAGGTTAGCACCAGTACCGCTAACACCCACGCACGCAGCATACGCCTCCCTTAGTGGTATAGTATCTGAACGGATCGATATCTGATCCGATCAGATCTATACTAGAGTCCCCAGCAGTTTAGGGTACCCAAAAACGCAGTGTTAGCGGGATCAGCCCAGATACCTGCTAGCACCTGCGTTTTGCCCCTCCGCCCGGCCCAGCCCAGCCCACCCAAGTGCAGTATCGATCGATCCTGTCACTTACAAAACTCTAAACGCATAACTGCAGCGTTCGCCTGATCCCTGCGATCGCTAACAGTTTTTTTGGTAGCGTTTTGGTGAACTGGCAAGCTCCAGCGGCCTAGTACACCCCAGTCGTAGTCAAACCAGCACTGCAGTAACACTTGGTGACGTGGCAAGTCCCATAAGTGCAGTTCAAGCTGGTGAGGTGGCAAGCACAAGTAGTGTCCCGCTGCCACCAAGAAGAAGACAAACAGGCCTGTAGTGCCCATAATGCCCTTCCTGCTGCATTCGCCAATCCTAATAATTAGGAACCCACCACTTCTGCAGCGCCCGTACTTCCCCCATTCACATCCCCAACCAAATGTCCTCCCGATTACCCCTACCCAGCGAACCCCCCCAAAAAAGATGTCGTGTCTGCAGCAAGCGCGGATATAGGCGTGACACCCACTATTATTGTCCCTCCTGTCCTGACAATCCTGGTCTTTGCATTGGTGAATGTTTTGAACGCTACCATTCACTAGTTGTGTATTAGCGTAGGGTACAGCATTGCACAGACTAGGCACACTTTCACAGGGTCTCCCAAGATGCCATCGCATTTTGAGAGACCCGAACCTGGAACCGGTTACAGTTATAAAAGTTACAGTTACAAAAAAAAGTGTAAAAAAAAAAAAAAAAAAAAATATATAGAATAAAAAAAAATAGTTGTCGTTTTATTGTTCTCTCTCTCTCTATTCTCTCTCTATTGTTCTGCTCTTTTTTACTGTATTCTATTCTGAAATGTTTTATTGTTATTATGTTTTATCATGTTTGCTTTTCAGGTATGCAATTTTTTATACTTTACCGTTTAATGTGTTTTATTGTTAACCATTTTTTTGACTTCAGGTACGCCATTCACGACTTTGAGTGGTTATACCAGAATGATGCCTGCAGGTTTAGGTATCATCTTGGTATCATTCTTTTCAGCCAGCGGTCGGCTTTCATGTAAAAGCAATCCTAGCAGCTAATTAGCCTCTAGATTGGTTTTACAAGCAGTGGGAGGGAATGCCCCCCCCCACCGTCTTCCGTGTTTTTCTCTGGCTCTCCTGTCTCAACAGGGAATCTGAGAATGCAGCCGGTGATTCAGCCAGCTGACCATAGAGCTGATCAGAGACCCCAATTTTTTCAAAAAAGAGTACCTGTCACTACCTATTGCTATCATAGGGGATAGTTACATTCCCTGAGATAACAATAAAAATGATTAAAAAAAAAATGAAAGGAACAGTTTAAAAATAAGATAAAAAAGCAAAAAAATAATAAAGAAAAAAAAAAAAAAAAAAAAAAAGCACCCCTATCCCCCCCTGCTCTCGCGCAAAGGCGAACGCAAGCGTCGGTCTGGCGTCAAATGTAAACAGCAATTGCACCATGCATGTGAGGTGTCACCGTGAACGTCAGATCGAGGGCAGTAATTTTAGCAGTAGACCTCCTCTGTAAATCTAAAGTGGTGAACCTGTAAAGGCTTTTAAAGGCTTTTTAAAATGTATTTAGTTTGTCGCCACTGCACGTTTGTGCGCAATTTTAAAGCATGTCATGTTTGGTATCCATGTACTCGGCCTAAGATCATCTTTTTTATTACATCAAACATTTGGGCAATATAGTGTGTTTTAGTGCATTAAAATTTAAAAAAGTTTGTTTTTTCCCCAAAAAATGCGTTTGAAAAATCGCTGCGCAAATACTATGTGAAAAAAAAAATGAAACACCCACCATTTTAATCTGTAGGGCATTTGCTTTTAAAAATATATAATGTTTGGGGGTTCAAAGTAATTTTCTTGCAAAAAAAAAAAATTTTTTCATGTAAACAAAAAGTGTCAGAAAGGGCTTTGTCTTCAAGTGGTTAGAAGAGTGGGTGATGTGTGACATAAGCTTCTAAATGTTGTACATAAAATGCCAGGACAGTTCAACCCCCCCCAAATGACCCCATTTTGGAAAGTAGACACCCCAAGCTATTTGCTGAGAGGCATGGTGAGTATTTTGCAACTCTCATTTGTTTTTGAAAATGAAGAAAGACAAGAAAAAACTTTTTTTTTTTCTTTTTTCAATTTTCAAAACTTTGTGACAAAAATTGAGGTCTGCAAAATACTCACTATACCTCTCAGCAAATAGCTTGGGGTGTCTACTTTCCAAAATGGGGTCATTTGGGGGAGGTTTGTGCCACCTGGGCATTCCATGGCCTCCGAAACTGTGATAGGCAGTGAGGAGTGAAATCAAAAATTTTCACCCTTAGAAAGCCTGAAGGCGGTGCTTGGTTTTCGGGGCCCCGTACGCGGCTAGGCTCCCAAAAAGTGCCACACATGTGGTATCCCCGTACTCAGGAGAAGCAGCTGAATGTATTTTGGGGTGCAATTCCACATATGCCCATGGCCTGTGTGAGCAATATATCATTTAGTGACAACTTTTTGTAAATTTTTTTTTTTTTTTTTTGTCATTATTCAATCACTTGGGACAAAAAAAATTAATATTCAATGGGCTCAACATGCCTCTCAGCAATTTCCTTGGGGTCTCTACTTTCCAAAATGGGGTCATTTGGGGGGGGGGGGGGTTTGTACTGCCCTGCCATTTTAGCACCTCAAGAAATGACATAGGCAGTCATAAACTAAAAGCTGTGTAAATTCCAGAAAATGTACCCTAGCTTGTAGACGCTATAACTTTTGCACAAACCAATAAATATATGCTTATTGACATTTTTTTTTACCAAAGACATGTGGCCGAATACATTTTGGCCTAAATGTATGACTAAAATTGAGTTTATTGGATTTTTTTTATAACAAAAAGTAAAAAATATCATTTTTTTTCAAAATTTTCGTTTTTTTTTCCGTTTATAGCGCAAAAAATAAAAACCGCAGAGGTGATCAAATACCATAAAAAGAAAGCTCTATTTGTGGGAAGAAAAGGACGCAAATTTCGTTTGGGTACAGCATTGCATGACCACACAATTAGCAGTTAAAGTGACGCAGTGCCAAATTGGAAAAAGTCCTCTGGACTTTAGGCAGCCAAATGCTACGGGGCTGAAGTGGTTAAGGAAGGCCCAGACTGCTGGGCATGTTTGAAGGTTGGGAAACTTTTGGGACTTGGCCTTAAATTTTAATGGTGCAGGAGATGTTGCTGTAGAAGGTTCTTCCTCCTCCGATGAAGAGTCTTGAGAGTTGCCATATCCCTCATTCTCATCCAGTAACTGGATTAGTATCTTTAGGGCCCTAAAATCTTGGACCTTGAATCCCTTGTATATATCTTCCTCTTTCTTTTCCACCCTTCCCCTATCAGTATCAAAGATGTGTTTGTACGTTAAGTTCCTTGCAAAAATATGTAGATCTTTGAATTTATCAATTTTCTGTGATGGGCAGAAACTGAGTCCCAATTTTAATACTTCAATTTCTACAGGTGAGAGTTGGTATGAAAAGAGGTTGATAACATCTAGTCCCGGTTTACTGTGGTCTGTTTGATAACGAATGGATTCATCTTTCCTGTTCTTTGTGTCATTGGGGTAGCTGGAGGGTTGGGTCGTGAGGCCTAAAGGGGCCGAGCCTACGTTAGAATTACGTGCTTGGTTCAATTTGGGTACGGCACCCAAGTCTCGTGGTGGTAATGATTCATTGTCCTGTACATCTCCAAACATAAGAAGGGAAGCAGTGGTTCCTTTAAAGGAGTCACTATGAGCTCCCTCCATTAAATCTGAATATGAGTTATTAGGGGGATGTCTTGATGGAGAGACAATACGTTTTTTTATTGGTGCCTCCTTGAGATTGACGGTCATTACTATTGCCACGTTTAGGTAGGCGCCCTTTACCATGTGAGCCTCGTGTGGATTTTATGGATGGTTTATGGGAGGAGATAGATGATGACGATATAGATTCAGATTTATATGGTGTCATGAAGTTCGTGTTTGGCCGATACTGTCTGCCTCGTTTGTTACTCTGACCTCTGTGCCATTGGTATGTATATCCTCCCGAGACTGCCAGTTTATCCTTGTAAAATTTAGTATCTTTTTTGTAACAATATTTTTGTTATAATTTTCCAGATACTGTAGTAAGTCACGTTCTCTCTTCTTAAATTCAGTACTGGTGGCAATTTGGTGGCCACTTGTTCTGAGTATCTCTATTTCTCTGTCTAGTTCCATCGAGTCTTTACTATATTTTTCTTTTAGCGTTGAGATCAGGTGTGCTGAACATTTATTCAGATTTTGATCCCATTCCTCTTTAAAGGGTGTATCAGTTACCTCAAATGATGGAAAGATTTGTATTCTAAGTCCCTGAGGACTTATTTTTTCTTTTAAATAGCGATCAAGGAAGCGGACATGCCATCCCAAATTTGATTTTTTCTCCATGAGCCTTTTGAGCTTTAGAAAGAAAACGTCAAGGCTCACTTCAGTTTGTGTGTGAGAGGTACGAGGCAGACAGTATCGGCCAAACACGAACTTCATGACACCATATAAATCTGACTCTGAGATTTCTATATCGTCATCATCTATCTCCTCCCATAAACCATCCATAAAATCCACACGAGGCTCACATGGTAAAGGGCGCCTACCTAAACGTGGCAATAGTAATGACCATCAATCTCAAGGAGGCACCAATAAAAAAGGTATTGTCTCTCCATCAATACGTCCCCCTAATAACTCATATTCAGATTTAATGGAGGGAGCTCATAGTGACTCCTTTACAGGAACCACTGCCTCCCTTCTTATGTTTGGAGATGTACAGGACAATGAATCATTACCACCACGAGACTTGGGTGCCGTACCCAAATTGAACCAAGCACGTAATTCTAACATAGGCTTGGCCCCTTTAGGCCTCACCCCCAACCCTCCAGCTACCCCAATGACACAAAGAACAGGAAAGATGGATCCATAAGTTATCAAACAGACCACAGTAAACCGGGACTAGATGTTATCAACCTCTCTTCATACCAACTCTCACCTGTAGAAATTGAAGTATTAAAATTGGGACTCAGTTTCTGCCCATCACAGAAAATCGATAAATTCACTCTGGTTAAAGATCTACATATTTTTGCAAGGAACTTAACGTACAAACACATCTTTGATACTGATAGGGGAAGGGTGGAAAAGAAAGAGGAAGATATATACAAGGGATTCAAGGTCCAAGATTTTAGGGCCCTAAAGATACTAATCCAGTTACTGGACGAGAATGAGGGATATGGCAACTCTCAAGACTTTTCATCGGAGGAGGAAGAACCTTCTACAGCAATATCTCCTGCACCATTAAAATTTAAGGCCAAGTCCCAAAAGTTTCCCAACCTTCAAACATGCCCAGCAGTCTGGGCCTTCCTTAAACAAACCACTAAACAAATTGAAGCCATGCATTTTCCCAAATATGCGACCTATCAACTATCTATCACCACCACAACAAGCAGCACTAAATAACATCATGCAAAAGGAGGATATTATAATCAATCCATCCGACAAAGGAGGAAATGTGGTGGTGATGGATAAAGATGCGTACATCAACTTGTGCTACAATATACTTAATAATCGGGAATGGTACCAGCAACTTCCACCTGAAAAACAAACTGAAGCCAGATCTCAATATGTATCCATTATCGATCGGGCATTTCAGCGAGGCCTGATCGATAAGGACACTCGTGAATACCTCAAAATTAAATGGCCTGTCACGCCAACATTCTACTCATTACCGAAAGTCCACAAAAATATTCAAAATCCCCCTGGACGCCCGATTATATCGGGAATAGGTAGCCATACCCAAACCGCTAGCCAATATGTGGACAGTCATCTTCGTCCTTATGTAATGAGCCTGCCTTCCTATCTGAAGGACACCTTGGATTTACTTAAAGTCCTTGAAGGACTTACTATACCTCCAGGAGCAATTTTGGCAGCAATGGACATTGAAGCGTTATAATCAAGCATTCCACATACCCAGGGCATAGCAGTGGTTTCTACGTTTTTGAAGGAACAGGATACCAACAGTTGGGAATTGGGCCAGTTCATTACCACTCTGCTGGAAAACATCTTAACAACCAACATGTTTCTTTTCAATGGTGCCACCTACCTCCAGGTACAGGGGGTTGCGATGGGGACCTCCTGTGCCCCATCGTATGCCAACCTGTACCTGGGGGGGTGGGAACGCACTCTTTTTTCCCAATGACGGTGCCTCGATGTACCTCCGCCACATTCTCCTCTGGCGGAGGTACATCGATGAGGTCATGCTCATTTGGACAGGCTCAGCAGATTTGCTCTCTGAATTCATGCTTTTTCTCTCCCATAACGACTTCAATTTGAAGTTCACTATACAATCAGATACAACTACTATCCCTTTCTTGGACCTACACCTCTTCCTGAATGAGGATGGTTTTATTCATAGCACCCTCTATAGGAAAGAGACAGCTGGTAATACCATACTGCATTATTCAAGTTCCCATCCATGCCTGCTTGTTCGCAGCATACCTTTCAGCCAATACCTCCGGCTCCAACGAAACTGCGCAAGAGATGAGGATTTTGAATGGGAAGCAAAGGCCCTATACCACAGACTTATCAACAGAGGATATAGCAAGAAAGTCCTCAAAAGGGCATACCAACGAGCGAAACAAAGCACAAGAGACACACTCATTTTCAAACAAAAAATTTGAGATCCGAATCCTACTACCAAACTCATTACTACATTCACTGCTCATCAACACATCATTCGGAAACTCATCAGTAACAATTAGCACTTCCTTTCTGAGGATTCCATCATCTCCAAGTATGTAGCCACCGTACCACAAATTACCTATAGGAGACCCCGCTCCATTAGGGATGGTCTAGTCCACAGCCACCTGCAGCCCTCAGCCCCTCTGCTGGGGGCAGAGGGAGGTAATGGTACCTTTCGTTGCGGGCACTGTGAATATTGTCCATGAATAAGAGAAGGCATAGCATGCGCCCTCCCGAGAGGAGGCTTCCATAAACTTAAGGGCTACGCGGACTGTGGTACCACTGGCATTGTCTATCTTACCACATGTCGCTGCGGCGCCTTTTATATCGGAAAAACCAAACGCCCATTTGCAAAACGAATTCAGGATCATCTTTACTATTTGGATGCAGGGTTACTCTACACCCCCATATGTAAACATATTGGTCTCCATCACAGCTTTGACCCTACCTATATATGCTTTGTTGCATTAGAAGTCATTCCTGACTTCGAAAGGAGTGGCAATGTTGACAAAAGGATCCTTCAGAAAGAGGCCAGATGGATCTTTAGCCAGCAGGCTACTTATCCACCTGGCCTCAATACAGCATTTTCTTACAAACCTTTCTTATAATGACTTATAACCCCAATCTCTATCTCCCATATAGCGTTCCCCCTCCTCATACCCTAGTGGTTAGTGGGGGGTATGATTATATTAACCCTTATTCATTTATATAGTGGTTTTCATTTATATATGCTTTCCTGTGGTTTTATATATACAATGTTTTATTTAATATATGTTTTTCATTTGCTACTGCGGTCATCATAGGACCATTGAGTGACCCCTCCGAGCCGATGCCGCCGTGTGCTCTGCCTGGTTTGCATACAGCCTTAGGTAGGAGGATTCGGATGTCCCTGCCTGAGAGGGCGGAGCTTTACGTCCGCCCTCATATGCCCTTCACTCTCTCCAGCGTGATGTGGGCAATGCATGCGCACACTCCTTGCAAGTGCGCGCGCATCTTTGCAGGGACGTCCGGACCGGAAGTGATGCCAGAGGTCGTTTCCGACCTTTTCACTTCCGGTAGGACTGTGCCGATTTAAAATGGGGACGCCGGCATGCTGTCTACTAGACGCACCCTGTGGTCCCCCATCGGAACTGGCGATCGCTGGCTGCCTTTGCCATCACCAGGATCTTATAGTCCCGCTGTACTCAACTACCAGGTGAGCTATATGCCCTATGCTTTCCATATTTGTGAATGCTGGCGACCTGTCATGTATTTTGTACCTGGGGGGTTGCCTGTTGGCCTGTGGGAGATATGTATGCTACGCTCCGGTGTTTTGGCGTGCCTCTGTCCCATTGACTGGCCAGCACTCTATGCAATGCTTCACTAGATGGATTGGGTGTCATATTATCTGACATCCCCGACCCATATTATTTTTGTTACTCCCCCCTAAAATCTGTGTTTATATTTTTGGTCTCTATGGCAATAATTCTATACATATAATTATATAAAAATGTTACATTTTATTTTTTCACCAAAATCAGGTCAATGTTTGTAGATACCTGATGTCGACCTTTATTAAGTCTGAAAAATACCTACATTAGTCTGCCATTTAGGGGGGTAAACTATTTAGTCTACCCCTCAATTTACTGCCCACATTGTGGGGCAGCTGGCACAGTATCTCTCCTTACCCCCCCTTTTTTTTAATGTATCTTCTTGATATTTTTTAAGATATATTTTTTCTTTTTTTTTTTTTTGTAACATTACGATCATAAATAAATTTTCCCTTCATCATATCTTTAATTTCTCTGCCAGACCTCTTCCTATCTTTCTGCATGGTCCAGTTCCCCTATCGGCACTGCCCATTGGGATCTGGCACCCATTGGCTTTTTGCTCCGGGTGATGTACTAGGGGGCTTTTTGCTGTGGAGGTGGCTGCTCTTTTGTCCTTTCGACTTGCAATAGACTAGGTGAGCACAACTATATTTTTGTCATGTATTATTTATTATGGTTTCTATCTGTTCATGGTTAAAATGTATTTATAACTACAATAATAATTCATATCTTGTATGCAATCTAGATAAAATCAGTGATGTCCTTAATGCCCTGACGAAGCAAAATATATGCAAAACATGTTGGCTGGCTGATCACAAATAATTTCTGAACACAAGCTATTGCATGGTCATCCTGATGCTTGATTGTCATTTCTGTAATGTATATTTTTAAATATTTTCAATAAAATGTATACTTTTATATTAACCATTGCTGGATTGGCTCACCGTTAACAGACACATTATCTCCCCTCAAAAATCCCACTCTACCAGAGAGAGCTTTGTCTCTCTCTTCACATTTGTTTTGCCTTTTAGGGATTGGGAGTCCTGTCTCTGTTTTCCCTGTAAATCAGTCCAACCATTCACTTTCATAGTTGCTATGTTTAAAACAGTTTTTTTTTTTTTTGGGAGAAAATTACTTAGAACCCCCAAACATTATATATTTTTTTCCTAACACCCTATAGAATAAAATGGCGGTCATTGCAATACTTTTTTTCACACCATATTTGCGCAGCGGTCTTATAAGCGCACTTTTTTTGGAAAAAAATTCACTTTTTTTGAATAAAAAAAATAAGACAGCAGTAAAATTAGCCCAATTTTTTTTATATTGTGAAAGATAATATTACGCCTAGTAAACTGATACCCAACATGTCACGCTTCAAAATTGTGCCCGCTCGTGGAATGGCGACAAACTTTTACCCTTAAAAATCTCTATAGGCAACATTTAAAAGATTCTACAGTTTTAAGTTACAGAGGAGGTCTAGGGCTAGAATTATTGCTTTCGCTCTACTGATCGCGGCGATACCTCACATGTGTGGTTTGAACACCGTTTTCATATGCAGGCGCTACTCACGTATACGTTCGCTTTTGCATGCAAGCTCGTCGGGACGGGGCATGCGTAAAAAATTTTTTTTTAATTATTATTATTTATTTTACCTTTTATTTTTTATTTTTACACTGTTAAAAAAAAAAAAAAAAATG
This sequence comes from Aquarana catesbeiana, assembly GCF_042186555.1. NCBI lineage: Eukaryota > Metazoa > Chordata > Amphibia > Anura > Ranidae > Aquarana > Aquarana catesbeiana. The sequence goes on from NC_133324.1 coordinate 769,285,131, forward strand.
TCACTTTTATTCCTATTACAAGAAATGTAAACATCCCTTGTAATAGAAAAAAGCATGACAGGACTGCTTAAATTTGAGATCTGGGGTCAAAAAGATCTCAGATCTCATATTTAGACTAAAAAGCAACAAAAAAGAAAGGAAAAATTTGTAATTTAAAAAAATGATTTAAATAAAACGGCCCTTTAAGAGCTGTGGGCGGAAGTGACGTTTTGACATCACTTCCACCCAGCAATTGTATGGAGACGGGTGGGGGTCATCTTCCCCTCACTTGTTTCCATACCTGACAGGAGACAAGACGCGATCGCCTCCGCTGCTGCCGACGGCTCTGGTAAGCGGGGGAGGGCACGGATCGTGGCGGGAGGGGGGGCCCCCTCTCCCGCCACCGATAAAAGTGATCTTGCGGTGCATCCGCCGGAGAGACCACTTTTATCTTTTAGCGGACCACCCGCTGAAGAAGAGGATACTGGGGGTTATGGCAGCTAGCTGCTGCCATAACAACGATATCCTCCTTCAAACAGCGGCCGTAATACAGCGGCTGTAAAACTGCAGTGGGCGGTCCGTAAGTGGTTAAGGACCGGAAGGTTTTATCCCCTTCATGACCAGGCCATTTTTTGCAATACGGCACTGCATTATTTTAATAGACAATTGTGCAGGCGTGCAATGCTGTACCCAAATAAAATTGATGTCTTTTTTTCCCCCACAAATAGAGTTTTCTTTTGTGGGTTTTATTTTTTGCGCTATAAACAAAAAATACTGACAATTTAACAAAAAAAAAAATGTAAAAAAACTAATTTATTCATCAGTTTAGGCCAATATGTATTCTGCTATATATTTTTGGTAAAAAAATTCACAATAAGCGTATATTGATTGGTTTGCGCGAAAGTTATAGCGTCTACAAAATAGGGTATAGATTTATGGCATTATTATTATATTTTTGCTAGTAATGGCGGTGATCAGCAATTTTTAGCAGGACTGCGACATTGCAGCGGACAGATCGGACACTTTTTTGGGACCAGTAACATTATTACAGTGATACAAGCTAAAAATATCCACTGATCACTGTATAAATGACACTGGCAGGGAAGAGGTTAATACTGGGGGGTGATCAAGGGGTTAAGTGTGTCCTAGGAGGTGTTTCTAACTGGTGGGGGGAGTGAACTGACTGGGAGTACAGAGAGATCACACTGTACTCTCATGTCAGAACGGGGATCTGCTTTGTTTACATTGGCAGATCTCCATTCTGGCCCTTTGTGCAGTGGGTGTGCACTCGGCCACAGTATCTTGTGCATGAAACGATGTACAGGTACGTCGTTTGACCCAATAGGGCCGCTCTGCCACAGTATATATGCGGTGCGTGGTCCTTAAGTGGACACCAGTCACTAGAGAAATGAATAAAGTCCTAGCTGCCTGACTGTTATGTTAAAGTGGTTGTAAACCCTCACATGTACCCAGTGAAGTAAACAGATGATACACAGAGATGAAACAAATCCTCTTACATAGGTTTTACTTGTTTATCTGCAGGCTTCTTTTACCGACACCTCTTCAAATGAGCAGAAAAGTGTTAAAACCTTTCCTCATCTGTCAGGAGCACAGAGGAGGGGCGGAGAGGCTGCAGTAACAGTGTGCAGAAGCTGATTGGAGGAAAGGTACACACCCCCCTCTACACAGCAGAAGAACTGTGTATGTGTTGGGAAAACTTGTCAGAAGTGACTCATGGCGATAACAGAGGAACGAAGCACCAGAGAGAAATAACAATTTGGAGCTTTGGAGAGAGATAAGTAAACACTACAGATATATGTGGTTTGCTCAGATTCCATGACTGAGGTTTACAACCACTTTAACACTCTTATTTGATCATTTTGACCCCTTTCACACTGGGGCTGTTTTCAGGTGCTTTATCACTGGAAATAGACCCTGCTAAGCGCCTGAAAACCGCCTCCCATTCACTGCAGTGTGACTTTTCACACTGGGGTGGTGCACTTGTGGGACGTTACCAAAAGTCCTGCAAGTAGTATCTTTGGGGCTGGTTGGGAGTGCTGAATTTAGCGCTCCCAAAACGCCCTGCCCATTGCAATGAATGGGAAGTGCTTCCAAAGCGCCGTAAAAGCGTTTAGCCCCTTTTTTGGGGTTAAAACCACCCTGCTAGCAGCCGAAAAAGCGCCACTAAAACAAGCGGCACTTTCACGCTAACGGTGGGCTCTGTCAGTGTGAAACAGGTCCTAGAGTCCCTCACTCAGAACAAATATGCAGATCAGGATTGTCAAAGTAAAGGGTGTTTATAGGGTTTATGCCGATAAAGTGTAAAGGGTTTATGACGAAAGCGTAGGGCGAAGCTAACACGTGTGATGTTGCCACGTCTGTCTGGATTGGTAATTGTTTGGAGTATTTGCAACATTGCCTGTGAATGTTTTTTTATACATAAACATTGATTTACTGTTATGCACTTTGGATCACATTAACAGTTTTCATTTTATGGTGGATGTTGTGAAATATATGCTTGCCATTGATTTTAACATACACTGGAGAGTGGGAGACAGGCTTTACAGGCTGATTTGACTCTGTAATAACGTCTTTCTGTTTCAGTAAGTCCATTTCTTACAATGGTGATGGTCCACATAGTGAACACAATATTTGTAACAGCACAGTGGTGATTTTGGCATTCAATTGGGACTGTCATTATTTTTTGCAAATATGCAAAGTAGACTTCATGACCCCTTTTTTGGGATTTCACATTAGTTGAGTGATTATTCTGTTTGCACATTATCACAGTTAGCGCGCTAAGTTATTTAATAGTAACAAAGAAAAATTGCAGAATATTAGAAAACTCAATACACCTGAAGTGTAGTCATAGTGAGTTATAATAAAAGTGTTATAATGTGGTGGATCTTCTAAAATATATGGTTGCCATTGATTTTAACATACACTGGAGAATGGGAGACATTGCACAATTCCAGCCAAGCAGCATGGGTTGAACCCCTTCATGATGAGACTATCATTTACAGGCTGATTTACCTTTATAATAGGGTCTATCTGTTCTGGTAAGTCGATTTCCTATGGTGGTGATGGTCCACATGGTGATCACAAGATTTGATTCAACACAATATTTGTAACAGCACAGTGGTGATTTGGCATTCAATTGGGACTGTCATTATTTTTTGCACATATGCAAAGTGGATTTTATGACCCTTTTTTTAGATTTCACATTAATTGAGTGATTATTCTGTTTGCACATTATCACAGCTAGCACGCCAAGTTATTTATTTCCTTTGCTATACAGTTTGTCATCTGACTGCTTCTTGCCAGCAGCTTGATTTTGCACCTGCCAGTGCGTTTTCTATTATGTTTTTAAAATACAGAGTTTTGCCTAGCAGGTAATAAAGGGGCTAACTCAGTCAGGTAACCCACAGGCAGTATAAGTGGCAACAATTAAGAAGGGTGGGCTGCAGCAATAGATGGGCCATAGCAGCTGTGGCACTTGCAAAGGCCTGTCCTGGGGAATGTCCCTGAATTTGAAACAACTTGAACAGCAAACACAGTTGCCACAAGGGTAATGTCAAGTGAGTTGGGAGCCTTCTCACCCGGTCCGTACAATGAAGAGTGCAGTGATGAGCGTCTGGCTGGGGGGCCCCCTTGTTCCTTGAAGATGTGGCTGCATTAATGATGATGAACGCCTGATCCTGCAGTGAACAGATCTTCACCAATCTGCCTTACTCAGAATGCCCGGCTCTTCATTGGCGATTGCAGCTTCCTGGCCTAACCCGGTTTGATCCAGACCTATGTAACTCCAAACAGTTCTTGCACACACTTCCTTCCAGCAAAAAATCCTCTCTTCAACTCCCCTCTGTGCTACAGGACTTTTGCTTATACAGTATATGCTCACACCCCCTGGTGATTGTTTCTGGACTTTGTAGTTTAGTCTCAGCTTCACTGTGGGGAAAAATTCTACTTCCAGCATACAAATCCCAGCAGTCTCTGTAATTCTGTATTGGGACTATGATGAGCAGGGCTGCTAAACACTGCCATCTTGTGGTCAATTACAAATCTGCATTACAGTAACAGTGTACAGTGTTACATTTTCAAGTACGTATTCTTAACTCAGCCTTTTCCAAATCTCCAAATTCCTTTTTTTTGCTGTTGTGATCTGACTTCCTGTTAGAGGGTGGCTACCCTGTAGCTACTGTATGTCCCACTTTTCCACTGTATGTAGGAATGTAGCCACACTCTCTTGATCACTCCTGAGATGGACTAAGGACTAAGGGCTGTGTACTATGGGATTTGTAGTGCACATAGACCAGTGACTGCACATGACTGCCTCTAATGTGCACTACTTGTTACAAACAAACAGTACTGGGGGTGGAAAGAGGAGGTTTGGGAGCTCATCATAAGCATGCGCACAAGATGTGCTGGATGTACCTGGGCACACCCTAATCACCCCATGCACATTAGGATTATCACTCTGTGTGCCAGCAGGAAGATGGGAAATATCTCCATCTTACCATTAGAAAAGTGCTTATGCACCTGTCTTTCTCTGTGCCAGCAGGGAGATTGATCTCTGTGCTGACACCATGTAGACACACACACACATGTGTTCTTAAGCTTTAGGGTGCACGTCCTAATGCAATAGGCTGTGCACACCTATGGATCTCATGGAAGATGTTACAAGGAGGCAGAAAAACACAGTAAGAAATCGTTTCATGAAAAATAGTTTACAGGGCCAATAAAGGATACGTTTAGGGTGGAACATGTAATATGTTCCCAAAGTGCCGACGCTGCTCGACCCCCCCCCCCCCGTGATAACAGTATGGGGGAAGTTTCCCGTACTAGTTGTCACTTTTTTAAATCAATGTGTCATTCATTAACACAGCTTCCTTTACAGTTGTCGGCTTGTAGTTCTCAATGAATTATTACGACGCTGTTGAGTTTATTGGGCATAATGGTGGGCTTATGACATCATTATGATGCCAGGAGGCGGGACTGGGCCAAAATGGTTTGCGCTGATTGGTGGGTTGTCTGTTAAATACTTGTTGGGTTTCACTGCACTTTGTCACTTGCCTGAGGAAGGGGCACTGTGTGACTTCGAAACATTACTGAATGTTTATCATGTGACCATGAAAATAAAGCTTTGGACCCTTTGGAGGAATCCTTGGTGTGCTGATGACATTTTTTCATTTTGGTCATCTACGGTTTCCAGCCTATAGTCATTACAGCACCCAGCTCTACTGAACAGCCAGTTTCTTGAACGTGTGCGTGGGGAATATTGTGCTTGAACTATCGATGAAAATGACCCATTTGACTGTTCACAGCTGACAGTCATAAACAAGATTACAGAGTTGGATTTGCCAGATTACAGAGCAAATACATAAAGGTAAACTAGACTTGAAGGTAATTTAGGTCAGGTCACACTTAAGAGCCACTGGCTTCTCTAAAGACATTTTTCTTTACCCCACCACATGCCACAGAAAGATATTGCACCACATAAAACTGCATGACTGCAACAGTGGCGTCACTAGGGTTGTTGCAACATGGTGTCACCCCCCTCCACCTACTAGTTCCCTGTCAGTACAGACCCCACCTCCCTCGGTGCAGACCCCCCTCCATCAGTACAGACTTTCCTCCATCAACTATAGTCCCAAGTCAGTACAGACCCTGCTCCCTCAGTACAGATCCCCCTCCACTAAGTATAGACCCCCCCTACACCAAGTATAATCCCCCTCAGTATAGACCCCCTCCCTCAGTACAGACCACCTCCCTCAGTGTAGACTCCCTCCCTTAGTATAGATCCCACTCCCTCAGTACAGACCCCTCCATCAGTATAGACCCCCCTCCATCAGCATAGACCCCCCTTCCTCAGTACAGACCCCCTCCATCAGTATAAACCCCTTAAGTACAGATCCCGCTATCAGTATAGACTTGGGCCCCGACAGACACCAGCACTCAATGAGTGATCATATCAATAGTCACCCTCCCCAACCTCTCTCCCCCTTATGTACCTGGGTGGAGGACAGGGGAGGATTCAGTGTGCAGCCACGCTGCCCAGAGAGTTGCCTGTTCAGACTGTCACTCCAAGCATAGGGCTCCTGTATTAGTGACAGGAGGCAGCCGCAGCAGCAGTGAGAGTGAGACTAAGGAGTCTCACTCAGGGCTAGCGCAGTGCCGGCATGTTCCGGATGAAAAAAGCCCTGCTTCCGAGACCCAGGACCCCTGCCTAGACGCCGCCCTCTGGATTGTGTCACCCCTCTGTGGGTGTCATCTGGGTGTGGGCCGAACCCCCCGTACCCCCCTAGCGACGCCACCGGACTGCAACATGACTAAGAGTATATACAAAAGCCTGATTAATCTGGCTGCAAAATAATATGTAAAACTCATATTGAAGTATATTAAGTTGAGTAGACATTTTCACCTAAAGGAAAGTATACAGTATTTTCAGTGAGCACATATTATGAGTTATTATACCCAAACTATATCAAACTTTATCTAAAGCCAAAACTTTTTACTTTAGACAGAGTGGGAACTTGTTGAAACCGCAGTTTGGTTTCTGTTTCTGTGCATGCCCTTTCTCTGGAAATTCACACTCTCTATTTTTCTTGGTGACCACTGTAACTGGGACAAAAAGTGATGGGGAATGCAGCATTGTATGAAAATTAGTAACTGAAATAACTGCAGCAAATTTCTTTATGATGAGACTTCCTACAGTTATGACTGAGTTCATAAAATGTTTCATAAGTTTATAGTTTTGTACATAGTGTAATGACATCAGAGTACTTTATATGATGTTGACCTAGTATACTATTTTATGCTGTCACAAGGTCTATCTAACCACCTATACACAGCTGGAGTAGAGTCTGCTACTGCTCTGCATTAAGCTGTACTGTATGCAATAACCCTTTAGCTTTGAATGCATAATATTATATACTCTTTAAAGTACTAAACCTTTCAAACGCATCTAATTTTCTTAGGAGAAAACATAAAAGGTAAGGTCTAATTTAAATAAAGTTGTATATTTCATTATTTCATTTTAAGCAAGAATGTTATTAGCCCTCTAAACCTAGGATTATAGAAATTTAAAATGACAAAGGATCAAGACCATTTAAAAGCTGTAATTTTGCTAAGAACTTGAACAATGCTTCATGTAGCTTTGAAAGGTTTTACTTTAAACTGCTGGTCGTCTTCTTTGTGCTTGACATGTAAAGCTCTTTTTTGTGAGGTTTTACTATACTTTTAAAGTTTTCAGTTCATTTTTGTTTGGTACTTTTTTGCCATTAGTAATTTTTCCACCTGGAATTAACAGAGATTTGTAAGATCAAAATGTACTAATGACTGAATCATGTAAAGGTAGTAGTTACTTGATTAAGACCTTTCAGCCAACTTTCCTCAGAAAGGTCTTTTCTAATGAAATCTCTAAATGCAGAGCATGGAGCCAAATCTGCAATCCAAAGTGTTGCATCTAGATACTCTAAGTTAGTAAACCCTAAAATTAGATCTAAACCCCGTCACTTAAACCTCATATATGTTTTAATATGTTATTTTAATTTCAAAGAGGATTAGCCCTCTTGGACACTAAGTGCATGAAGAAGCTATTTTAATCTGCAAAGAATTCACCTAAGATATCAGTGTTAGGGCTAAGAGACAGTGGAGCACTCACTTGAAGCTCCATTGGTCTGAAGTTACAGTCAGAATCAGAGTCAAAACTATAAAATGTACAAAACAAGGTCCATAAAGACATGGATGAGCGAGTTTGGGGTGGATGAACTTGACTGGCCTGCACAGAGTCTTCACTTCAGCCCAATAGAATACCTTTGGGATAAATTTAGAGTGGAGACTGCGAGCCAGGCCTTCTCGCCAAACATCAGTACCTGACCTCACAAATGTGCTTCTGGAAGAATGATCAAACATTCTTATAAACACACTCCTAAACCTTGTGGACAGCCTTCCAAGAAGAGTTGAAGCTGTCATATCTGCAAAGGGTGGGCCAACTCAATATTGAACCCTACAGACTAAGACTGGGATGCCATTAAAGTTCATGTGCGTGTAAAGGCAGGCACTCCAATACTTTTTTTTTTTTTTTAAATTGTTTGTTTATTGAAAGTTTACCATGTTATACAATGATATAACAATATACACACATATCAAATGAAATAACATAAGAAAAAAGTCCATCTCAAAAAATCCCCTTCATCACATTCTATGAATAAACAAGGGTAGGAATAATATAACTAGTGATTGACATATAAAATATACACATCTAGTGTAGGGGGGAGAAAAAAGAGATCAGCATTAAATTATTCTAGGTATTGGTTAGCTACATGAACATCATGTCTGATTGGGTTTCTCCAAATTATATTCAGAAGCATCCCACGGTTCCCATGTTTTATCGAAACTAGGAAGGGTTTCTTCAATAATAGCCGTAAGGTGTTCCATCCTACGAATATCCCCTGTGATATTTAGGAATTGAGAAAAAGTAGGGGGAGCTTTGGTCAACCAGCACTGGGGAATGGCCCGTTTAGCTGCTAGTAAGACGAAAGCCATCAACTTCCTATGGTGTTTGGACATTTTTGGGATCGGAAGGCCTAGCAGAAGGTGTATTGGGTGAAAGGGGATAGAGATGTTCAAGATCTTCTCTAATAATGTGTGAAACTGTGTCCAAAAAGGCAATAGAACGGGGCAATCCCAAAATATATGATAATGTGTGCCTATGGACACACCACATCTCCAACATAAGCCTGAAGTTGTTAGTTTATGTTTCAACAAGAAATCTGGAGTCCTATACCAAAACATACAGACTTTGTAGGCTGTTTCTTTGTGGGTCACACATCTGGATACTTTTGAAGTAGCTTCCCAAATCTCCCTCCATTCTTGTAGAGCAATAGGCTGATCTAAGATGTGGGACCATTTACGCATGTATGCATGGGTATGTTCTGTAAGAGGGGGAGTTTCTTGCAGTATTTTGTATATAGTGGAGATCAGGCCGGGTTCATGAGGACCTCTGGAGCATGTCAATTCAAATTGTGTGGGTATAGAAAGTGTCAGTTGTGGTAGTTTTTTGGAGAAAAAATGTTTAGTTTGAAGAAATGAGTAAAAGAGATTCCTCGGAATTCCATGTTTAGATTGTAGTTCTGAAAAGGTAAGTAGTTTGCGTGTTACCGGATGAACTATATGACGTAACTGGAATATACCTGCTTTTGTCCAGGGCAACATAGCTTCATAGGATAGGCTATCCGGAATGTCTGGATTAAAGGTGATGTTAATTAAAGGGGAACAATGGGATGTGAGTGAAAATTTACCCGAACATTTTTTCCAAATTGAGAGAGTAAAGAGCATTGGATTTAGGCATATCTTGCGTAGTTGGGCGAAGGATTTATCCGTAGATGGCCATAATAAACTGCATGGATGAGCTGGGATTGTAATGCTCATCTCAATTTCGGACCAGCGGTTAGGAGCAAATCTAGATGTCCAAGAGGCTATAGCCCTCAAATGTGTAGCATAATAATATTTGATTATATCCGGTGCTCCTAGGCCTCCTCTATTTTGGGATGTTAGAAGTACTGAGCTGGCTACTCTATGTGATTTATTATCCCATATAAAATTTAGAAAACTTCTCTGTAGGATTTTGAGCCGAGACAACGGAATCATCACTGGCAAGGTTTCGAAGAAGTATAAAAGTTTCGGGAGGATCGACATTTTAAGAACATTTATCCTTCCTAAGAGGGGGAGAGGGAATTTTGTCCAGGTTTTCAATAGGTTGTTGATTTCAGTGAACATAGATGGGAAATTAGCTTGGAAAAGGGTAGAATACGAAGGGGTCAAATAGACCCCAAAGTATTTTAGTGATTGAGGACACCATCGGTAGTTAAAATTACCTCGAAGGGTCGAGAGTGTATCTTCTGAGATATTAATAGGGAGTGCTTCTATTTTGGTTGAATTGATTTTATAACCGGAAATATCCCCAAATAAGGCTAAAGTTGTGTGAAGTGAGGGAAGTGATATGTGAGGATGGGTTAAAGTTAAGAGGATATCATCTGCGAAGAGTGATAATTTGTATTCCCGTTGTCTCAACCGGACTCCACTTATGTCTGGATGGGATCTGATGGCCTCTGCCAGGGGCTCTAAGCTAAGGATAAAAAGAAGGGGAGATAGGGGACAGCCCTGGCGAGTCCAATTAGTTAGAGTAAATGATGGGGATATATGGGAAGCCATCTGTACTTGGGACGAAGGTGAGGAATAAAGTGCTTTTAACGCTTGTACAAAGGGACCGGAGAAGCCATATTTACATAAGATAGCAAACATGAATGACCAATTCAAGCGGTCAAACGCTTTCTGAGCGTCTAAGCTAAGGATCAAGGCAGGCTTTTTAGTTTTCATCAGGAGATCGATAAGATCGATCGTTCTCCTAGTGTTGTCTCCTGCCTGTCTAAAGGGGACAAACCCGACCTGGTCCCCATGTACAAGCGACGGGAGGAGCAAAGAGAGTCTGTTGGCCAAAATTTTAGTGAAGATTTTATAGTCAGAATTAAGAAGGGCAATGGGTCTATAATTATCAGGTAAAGAGGGGTCTTTCCTGGGCTTTGGAATGACTGTAATGAAGGCGTGAAGGAATTGGGAGTGGGGTATTGTACATGACATTAGCGAGGAGAATAGATTAGCCATGTGGGGTAATAGAACTGGCAGGAAACCTTTAAAGTAGGGGTAATAGAGTCCATCAGAGCCAGGCGCTTTATGATTAGGGAGTTGTTTCACTACCTCAGTCATTTCTTCCACAGAAATGGGGGCGTTTAGGCCTATGCGATCTTCAATGGAGATCGTGGGGAGTCTCAAGGATTCTACGAAGGAGTCAAATTTATCCTGGGTGAATTGAAAATTCGGGTCTGTTGATAAACAATTGTACAAACCTTGGTAAAAGTCACCAAAGACCCTTGACATATTACGAGGACAGTATGTGGGAACACCGTTAGACTGTATTAAATGGTCAGGAGTAGAAGTGTATGCTCTAGGTCTTAGTTTGTTAACCAACATTCTATGGGGCTTATTGGCAAACTCATAAAACTTTTGCTTGGACCATAAATTGGATTTAGTAAACTTAGTCATATCCAAGGATTTGATGCGGTTGCGCAGAGAGACCACTGCTCTGAGGCGGGTCACCGTAGGGAGGCTGAGTAGGCGTTTCTCTGCTTCAGACAGATTGTCTAAGAGGAACGTTCTCTGAAGTTCACGATCACGTTTGTAACGAGAGCCTGCAGAGATGCATTCTCCTCTGAAGAAGGCCTTATGGGCCTCCCATAGGGTGGACGCCCCAGAGACTGAACCCTCATTAAATTCAAAGAATTCCTTCAACTTTCCCTGTAAGTGGAGATGTATTTCAGGTACCTTGAGTAGGGACTCATTAAGGCGCCAATGGCATGTTCTAGGTGTAGGTTTTGACAGAAGGATATCTAGAGCAATGGGTGCATGATCAGACCATGTTATAGGGTGTATTTCGGAATTCACCACATAGGGTAAAAGGGGGGCTGAGACAAAGAAATGGTCTAGTCTGGTATATAATTTATGAGGTGGGGAGTAAAAAGTAAATTGTTTGGCTAGTGGATGTTTTATCCTCCATGTGTCAAACAGATTGTGGGATCTTATCAATTTCCGGAATGCCGTGGAAAGCCGCTGAACCTGAGGGGATGGAGCATGTGAAAAAAGGGCGAGTCTATCCTTAGTAGGTGACATACACACATTAAAGTCTCCTCCAATAATTAAATATGGTTGACAATAAGACTGGAGTTGTTCAAAGAAAATATCCATGAACCCAATCTGACCTGTATTGGGTGCATAAACGTTAGCCAGGGTGAAGGAGACGTTATTGTGATCACAATTCAGGAGGAAAAATCTGCCCTGGGGGTCAGCGTAAGAGGATTTTACCTGAATAGATGAGGAGCGTTTTAACAAAATAGCTACCCCAGCCTTCCCAGAAGGGTCAGAGGCTATGAAGGCGGTAGGAAATTGTTTAGAAGCAAATTTAAATGTACCGTTTGTCTTAAAATGAGTCTCCTCAATCATGATCACATCAGCCTTTGAAGATTTGAACTCCCTCAGCGCCAGCCAACGCTTGCGTATAGAGCCTAAACCCTTAACGTTACAGGAAAAAACACTTACAGCCATTTTTTAAATATGAGCACAAAGCAGTGTGAGCAATCACAATAGGACAAAGATGTGTATACCATGATATGTGGGAAGTTGAAACATAGACAATATATGCATTCAGATGGACATGTAGAAAAAATGGCAAAGGAGCCTCTGTATACCAATATTGGATAAAAAAAAAGATCCCTTACAAAAGTTTTTGGAAAAAGAAAACCAGAGAAAAAAAAAAAAAAAGAAAAAAAAATTAAAAATAAAAAATAAAACTAAAACCTGAATAGGATCAAAAAGGATCCGTAGTAAAAAGAAAAAAAAATCTGAAAAATTTTTTTTTTTCCTCAGAGGATCACCTTCTTGGGGTCGTGACCATGATGGAAAAAATGGAAAAAAGGGGGGGCATGTCAACCTACGAAACCAGATACGTAGGCTCGGCCCCATCCGAACATCAATTAACAGAACAATCCACTTGTAACATATAGATGGCTATAGAGTCGAGGATTATATGTATTGTAAGGCAACCAAAATAGAACTGTGAACTTTGAACAGAAAGTCCGAGGCCGTGTAAGGTAAAAGAGGAACGTGGCCCAGCATGGCAAAGGGAAAACCAGATTTGAGTCAAATGGGAACCTCAGGTGAGACCCTTTGATGGTGTTGCTCCTTGAGGAGTGACAGACGTTTTCCGCGATCTTTGATGAACTGGGGTCCAGATCTTCGCAGGTGTGGACAGAATCCGGGGAGGTGGGATTTGGGGCTGTAAATCTTCATCCGGGATCAGGGGTAATCCTAAGTTCCTGACAAAGGACTCACATTCCTGCAAGTCTCTCATTGAGTGTTGAGTCCCATCTTTGTTAACTGACAGGAGGAAGGGAAAACCCCATCTATAGGGGATTTGATGTTGTTGTAGGTGGGATGTAACTGGTCTTAGAGCTCAACGTTTTCCTAGGGTAATAGGAGACAAGTCATTGAAAATTTGAATCTTCGCACCTTTAAACTCCACTCAGGATCTATTACGAGTAGCTACAGTCAGAGCCTCCTTGCTCTCATAGAAATGAAAGCGAGCAATGATGTCCCTGGGGTTGGCACCTGGAGGGGGCTTAGGAGCCAGTGATCTGTGGGCCCTGTCGAGGCGCCAGTCGATGTCAGGAATGTGGGGAGCAAGCGTTACAAAGAGGTCCAAGAGATAGGGGCGAATTTCCTTGTCAGGGACATTTTCAGGGACCCCCCGGTTCCGTAGATTCTGACGTCTCTCCCTGTTTTCGAGATCCTCTTGCTGCATCTGTAGCTGTGTAACTGAATTTTTTAAAGTGACGTTTTCTTCTTCCAGTGCATGTATATAGTGGACCATGTCGTCAGACTTGACTCCAGCGTATCTGTGCGCTCCCCCAATTGGTCTATCTCACCCCTAAGTTCATGAGCAAGTTTGCTTACTTCTTTGGTGATGGTCTGGGTGATGCTGTGGAGCAAAGCTTGCAGCTTGATGTCCAACGCGTCTACTGTCACAGGTTGAGACATATTGGTGGGGGGGACGGGTAGGTGGGAAGAGCCTGAATGGTGGGGCTGTTCTGCGGTGGGCGAAGAGGAGCTAGCCAATGTGATCGTATTAGTAGCGATCGTATCAGTTAGGACCGCAGTGTATGATGGAATATTTGGAGCTGGGGATTGCGGCTTACGGAGAAAGCGATCCATAGACTGGTTGGGCTTGGTTGCGACCTGTGAATTGTGACCTCGATATACATGCCTATGATCACTGATCTTCCCCATAAATCGGTCGTGATGTGGCTAAGTGAATCCCCGAACAGTGGAAATGACTCCCGGGTCTGTGGTTGCTAAAGTAGCATAGCGGGATGTTTTGATGTACAGATGAGGGCCAGAGCTTAGATCTTAAGTGTCCGTCATCTTAATAGGCTATGGTTGCAACTGTCCACCTTTCAAATAGAGGTGACTTTTGTGAAGGTTGCTTTTGCAGATCAGCTGAGGGGAGAGGTGACTGGGTGAGGTTGTGCTATGCCCACGTTCACACACCGTTCTGGAAGAGTGATGAAAGGGAGTGATGAGGTGTAGAAGGAGTCCCAATATGGCCGCCGGCTTCCGGGTGTAGGCCGAAGCCGCGGTCTCTCCTAAAAGGCTGCCGCCTGAGAGGGTGCCGCTCCTATCGGGGCTTAGTGTGATCTACTGGGCACAGGAGATGAATCAGCAAGTGGACGCTGTCAGGGGCTTCCGCTATACAGGGAGGTGGTAGGAAGATTATTACTCACTGTGACCACTGATGAGCCCGGGAGCCGGAACGATAGGCCGCAGGCTTTGGCGCGGTGTTAGGCCGTATGGTGAGCGGAGCTCAGATACCCTCTATCAGATAACCGGTGGCTATCAGATAACCGGTTGCCACTGCAGGGATAGCCGATGTCTGCCGGGGATGAGGTGGATATATCCCTTAGGATGACTGTTGAATCCCCTGCAGGACGTAGAGTGCCAAGGAGAAGGGTCCCCAGGCCTCAAGATGGCGGCGGGCCTCGAGGCCGGATAGCAAAGGACCGTCCCAGGATAAGCTTGTCCGAGCCAGATATGCACCCAATAGGCAGTTGTAGCTGTTGCCTTCAATGTCCTGAAGGATATGCCAGAGCAAATGGTGTAAGCTGGGGTGTAGCAGTGGCAGGATGTCGGTGGATTATCCCCGTTTGTGCGGAGCTCCACACACACACACGTCCTCCCAGCTTCGCGTCCGGACATGCCCCCCGGCACTCCAATACTTTTGGTAATATAGTACACACATACTAGGGCCAATTTTTAGAGGAGCCAATTAACTTACCAGCATGTCTTTAAAGTGTGGGAGAAAACCAGAATACTAGGATTTAACCCACACAGGCCAAGGAAGAACATGCAAACTCTAGGTAGGTAGTGTCATGGTTGGGACCTGAACCAATGACCCGGCTGCTGCAGAAGTGGTAACCAGCAGTAAATGGTGTGAGTAGAGCAGTGGACGGTGTCAGTAGAGCAGTGGACGGTGTCAGTAGAGCAGTGGATGGTGTCAGTAGAGCAGTGGATGGTGTCAGTCAGTAAAGCAGTGGATGGTGTCAGTAGAGCAGTGGAAGGTGTCAATAGAGCAATGGATGATGTCAGTAGACCAGTGGATGGTGTCAATAGAGCAGTGGAAGGTGTCCATAGAGCAGTGGAAGTAGTCCGTCGAGCAGTGGATGGTGTGTCAGTAAAGCAGTGGAAGGTGTCAGTAGAGCAGAGGACAGTGTCAGTAGAGCAGTGGATGGCGTCATTAGAGCAGTGGAAGGTGTCAGTCAGTAGAGCAGTGGAAGGTGTCAGTAGAGCAGTGGATGGTGTCAGTAGAGCAGTGGATGGTGTCAGTAGAGCAGTGGATGGTGTCAGTAGAGCAGTGGAAGGTGTCAGTCAGTAGAGCGGTGGAAGGTGTCAGTCAGTAGAGCAGTGGCTGGTGTCAGTAGAGCAGTGGCTGGTGTCAGTAGAGCAGTGGATAGTGTCAGTAGAGCAGTGGATAGTGTCAGTCAGTAGAGCAGTGGAAGGTGTCAGTAGAGCAGTGGATAGTGTCAGTCAGTAAAGCAGTGGAAGGTGTCAGTAGAGCAGAGGACGGTGTCAGTAGAGGTGCAATGAAAAATCTGGACTGCCGCACTCCGGATTGGAATAATAAAGGTAAAATCTTCTTTATTGAAAAAATGACATGATATAAAATGCGTACATTGCTCTGTTGAAGTGATACAGCATAACCGCTGACGCATTTCACGCTCCCATAGAGCGCTTACTCATAGCTGGTTTGTACAACAATGAAAGTCACTTATGTACACATTATACGTCTCACACATGACCCCATACTGATTGTATTACTCTAAACAGCTGATCGTTAGATTGTATGGCCTCTTAACATGGCGTTAATTGGGTGTGTGTTTTATGGTGGAGTGTTTATTGAAGACGTGAATGTGCAGACAAGATGTTTCTATAGACAATACAAAAAAATCCATAAAAGGAAAGTTAGGAAGATATAAAGTTTCCTTTCTTTCCACGGGACTGAGATAGGTGCTAAAACTAGCGCTTAGACGTATAAACATGTAAACCATTATATAAATGAATGCAGGTATATGTGAGCCGTATGGCCCAGCAGCCACAGCATAGTGTAAAAGGTATCATATGTCTACTCAGTTTACAAATGTTATGAAAATATTATATAAATGAGGATATTGTAAAGGTTCTTATGAACACTGTGAAAAACCACTGTGTTTTGTAAACGACAAGGTCTTACATGTGAGGATCTGTGACAGTGTTTGCATGACTTTCAGATTTCATGACTATGTGAAATCTACCAGACTTGAAATGCAAGCAAGGTGTATGCATATATGGTGTATGGGTGCTTATTTAATAATCTGAACTCCAAAGGGAGAAAAAAAAAAAAAAAATTTTATAAATGCATGTATATGTGCATTTATGTGTATCATAAATGTAAAAGGTGAAAATGAAAAGTAAAGTGGAGATCAACATGAAGCGTGAAGAGTGCATGTGTATGTATATGTATCTATCATCGTGAAAGTATATATAGAATATATATAAAATAAAACAAAGTGAAAACTGAACCATGTGTTTGTGTCTTGACTGAAAAGCACGATCAATAAATGGTCTATGTCTGATTGTATGTTTCCCATACAATCTCCTACACATATACCTGTCGAGCTTGTAATACGTGTACAGGAAGTAAATGGTGGTAAAACATATCATGCACTAATAATTCTGTGGCTCAAATTCTCAAAAATATATATCTTTGAAAGCATATGTTTATCAACCTGGTAACATTCACTGTGGTTAAACGATAAAATAAACGTTTACTAAGCGTATTGTTTTAAAGCAATCTCATCTCTTGGTGTACCGTCTTCATGTGTATGGGCAGAACTATATGAGGTAAAGAAGAAAAATGTCACGTCTAAATGTATTATCGTCCCCCTCATCCATCTGAAGTATGGCATTAAAATACACATATTTCTAAGTAAATACCAATTCAAGTGGATGAGTGACTAGATAGACATGTGGACGGTGTATCTCCTTACTTGCTGCAACACCTGGTGTAGGATAGTGTGTATGTGGGCCCTATGAAGGTGAAAAATGGACTTGTACGTTCAAAATCATGAGGGCTATTCTTATAAATTTGGTGTTGTGGCTTGCTTACAGCAACCGTTGAACAATGGTGTCTGGTTGGGGATGAAGAGTAAGTAACTAACTAAACAGACAAACCAAAAGTTGGTGAATATAACCCATAATGTCCTTTTGGTATGAATGTATAGATATGTCCCCAATCGTCCATCCATGTAAAGAAGTAAATACATGAACCTCATCAAGGTTCTGTTTTGAAAAAAGGAAGAGAAGGAATATTTCAGCCGGACTATATGTGGCCAAGCTCTTGGATAGTTGCAATTTGAGCTCTTATGCAATTTTTTATTAGGGGTTAGTAGTGGATAAGTGGATGGCTAGAGGGTGTCAGTACAGCGGTGGATGGCGTCAGTCAGTAGAGCAGTGTAAGGTATCAGTAGAGCAGTGGATGGTTTCAGTCAGTAAAGCAGTGTAAGGTGTCAGTCAGTAGAGCAGTGGAAGGTGACAGTCAGTAGAGCGGTGGAAGGTGGCAGTAGAGCAGTGGAAGGTGGCAGTAGAGCAGTGGATGGTGTCAGTCAGTAAAGCAGTGGATGGTGTCAGTAGAGCAGTGGATGGTGTCAGTCAGTAAAGCAGTGGAAGGTGTCAGTAGAGCAGGGGACGGTGTCAGTAGAACAGTGGACGGTGTCAGTAGAGCAGTGGATGGTGTCAGTAGAGCAATGGAAAGTGTCAGTAAAGCAGTGGATGGTGTCAGTAAGTAAAACAGTGGAAGGTGTCAGTAGAGTAGTGGATGGTGTCAGTAGAGCAGTGGATGGTGTCAGTCAGTAAAGCAGCGGAAGGTGTCAGTAGAGCAGTGGATGGTGTCAGTCAGTAAAGCAGTGCAGTAGAGCAGGGCAGTAGAGCAGTGGAAGGTGGCAGTAGAGCAGTGGAAGGTGGCAGTAGAGCAGTGGAAGGTGGCAGTAGGGCAGTGGAAGGTGGCAGTAGGGCAGTGGAAGGTGGCAGTAGGGCAGTGGAAGGTGGCAATAGGGCAGTGGAAAGCGGCAGTAGAGCAGTGGACGGTGTCAGGAGAGCAGTGGAAGATGGCAGTAGGGCAGTGGATAAAGAGAATATGATTACTTATGCGCTAATCAATACCAACTAATATGGCAAAAAACAGCCAATGGCAGTTGCCAACACTATAATGTTTCCCCACACTTACTAAAAATAAAAAGTGTAGCGCTATCCCTAATTCAATAAAACAAAGTGTAAAAATACATAACACAAAAAGGTACTAATTCAAAACCCCAGTGCTGCAAGAGGTTCAGATGAATGTACAAATAAGCAAATTATGTAAGAAACATCAATAACAGGGATCATTAATACTCTACTGGATATTACAACTAAAATCACCAATGCTGCACATAATTAAAAATGTGCAAACAAAGTGGAATAAATAAATAAAAGGAAAAATACCGTATATACAGATCAAATTCATCAATGAAGTTCAATTGAATGTGCAAATAACAAATAAATAAGACATAAAAATCAATAGTACCCTGCTGGATATTGTAACCAAAAGCACCAGTGCTGCAAATATAAAAAATTGTGCAAACAAAGCAAGATAGTTCCACATGCAGATAAAGTTCATTAATGCAGTAGCAATATCCAAATAAGATGATCCTGCTGTTTATTGCAAACAAATTCACCAGTGCTGTAAGAAATCAAAATATGTGCAAATATGGCGAATAGGTAAACCAAATAAATTTCATAGGATAATAAAGTGGTGATAGATGTGCATATATGAAGAAATCCTAAAGTGATGGTGTGATCACTCCGTGTGTGCTAACAGCTCACCTCATATCAAGACTGTTGATTTTTTATAGCACTGGTGCTTTTGGTTGCAATATCCAGTAGGGAACTATTGATTTTTATGTCTTATATATTTGTTATTGGCACATTCACTTGAACTTTATTGATGAATTTGATCTGTATATGGAATTTTTCCTTTTTAATCTATGTATTCAGCTTTGTTTGCACATTTTTAATTATGTGCAGCACTGGTGATTTTAGTTGTAATATCCAGTAGAGTATTAATGATCTCTGTTATTGATGTTCCTTATGTTATTTGCTTGTTATTTGTACATTCATCTGAACCTCTTACAGCACTGAATTAGGGAAAGCCACACAGTTACTACAAGTCCCAGCATGTCCAGGACACACCCCTCCCCCATGCTGGGTTCCTGTCACTTCCTCACATATGGGATGTTCCCAGTACAGGGGGGGTTCAGAGAAGTCTCAGTCCCCCTCAATGTATAGAAGCCCCCCAGCCATGTCAGTGTCCTGGACTTTAGAGTACTCTAACTTCCTCCTGCATCTGACCTCTTGATGAACTTGCTTGCAGTATCTCCGTCTCCTAATGGCTCCAGCTTAAAAGCACGTATCCCCAGCCGGGCCCCACCATGACTGAGGAGAGGTGAGGGGGGGCAATGAGAGAGGTGAGGAGAGATAAGCGCGCACGGACTTGCAGTGAGAGCTGTAAGGGGTGATGGGGGCAGAACCAGCTCACAGAGCAGCAGGGACAGGGAGAACACTCAAGCTGCTTGGAGGCAGCCGGGGATACGACGTTCTGTGGAAGAGAATGGAGAGCTGATGACCCGTCCATTCAACTCAGCGGCCCCATCCCACCTGACGCCTGAGGGGAGGGGAGTGGTCTGTCACATATTATTCCTCATGTACCGGCCCCTCAAGTAACCCCGCCGCCCACACACAGGCATAAAACCTGATGTGACAGGGAGGCCGCATGGGCCCCCCTGAAGCAGGGGCCGGGTCGCCATGGCAATCCCTGCGATCCCTGACACTATGCCCATGAGCACAATAGTCACTAGGTTCATGACCATGAACAATGAAGTGTAGCACAATTGTAATAGACTTGAGCAGTCTATCTTTTGCAGCTGACGACCACAAGACAGTTAATGGCTCTGAACAACAGAAGACTGGAACAGTCCGAACAATTGCAGCTGACAACCACAAGACAGTTTGGGGCAATCCGGGCTAGTTGGAACAGTCACACATCCACAGCTGGGATTCATGGATAATTGCAGCACAGAGTTCAGGCTCTACTCACAGAATTGGGATGGAGATCCTGTTTGCAGGCTCTGTCCATAGCATGGAGTAGTCCAGCAGTCAGTCCTGGAAAGCTCCAGGGGGAAGCAGGCCCCTGGAGCATCAGCAGTCCATACTTGCAGGGAGGATGACCAAGCACTAAAAAAGACCTTGTCTGTCCAATAGACATGTGCAGAACAGAAACATTTATTTAGTTTTGCATAGATTCCTTATGTTAAAAATGTAGTTCCGTTGATTTGTTTGGGAATTTGTTTTGTTTCATTTAGTTTGGTTTCGTTTATTACTTTTCTAACAAATGCCAAATTTTTGGAACGAGTCAAATTTAGGATCAGTCGAAAAATTATCAACCGATTCGAATTCTGTGTGAAGAATAGCTGGTTGTTAAGAAGCTGGCCGGGAAGTCGGCTTCCGCATCCCTAACAACCCGCTGAAATGTAAATTAAAGAATACTGGCAATGAAAAATTCAGAAAAAAAAACAGCGTGCCCCCTCACCCATCAATACCAGGCCTTTAGGGTCTGGTATGGATTTTAAGGGGAATCCCACGCCAAAATGTAGAAAAAAATGGCGTGGGGTCCCCCTAAAATCCATACCAAATACCAGACTCTTATGCGAGCATGCAGCCCCAAAGGTCAGGAAAGAGGGGGGGATCAAGCGTCCCCCCTCCTGAACCATACCAGGTCACATGCCCTGGGGGGTGCTTTTGGGCAGGGTTGGCTCTGCCCCCCCTCAAAGCACCTTGTCCCCAAGTTGATGGAGAAAATGGCCTCTTCTTCACAACCCTGGCTTGGTGGTTGTGGGGGTGCGGGGTACCCCTACTCATTCACCAAAAAAGTGTCAAAAGTGAATAAAAATACAACAGTTTTTGACAATTCCTTTATTAAAATCCCCCCTAAAATACTCGCTCCTCCCCTCCTTTTCTGGCCTGCCGGGCTGCATGCTCGGATAAGGATCTGCATGGATTTTGGGGGGACCCCACAGCGTTTTTTTTTTTTAATTTTGGTGCGGGGTTCCTCTTAAATCCACACCAGACCCGAAGAGACTCAAATACATCTGAATCTCTGAATAACCAAATATTAGAAAGGTACTACACAGGTAACTATAATACAAATATAATTCTTCCTATCTATTTACTAATGCTAACAGCATAAGGATTAAAAACATTGATTAAGAAAGTTTAGTTCCACTTTAAGAGAATCCTTGGATGCAACTGTCCAGAGAAGGAAATCTGATATGCATCCCTCTGAGGCAGAGTTACATAAACCATGGCCTTCATTAAAATAGTGCCTCATGATCCTGCCATGAAGGTTTTGCTCAGACCCTTCCTACAGTGGGATAAAAATTGTCTCCTAAATTTTCGTGCCCTGTCACCTTGTCATTTATGCGCTACTGAAAGCTACAAGTTGCCATGCTAACACACATTCTGCAGGCTTGGCCCTTCATTGTCACTAACATGACATTGGACTTCAGCAATGATATGCAGCAGACTTTGAAGTTAGGGCATGTAGACAGCAGGTGGTTAAAAAGGTCTAAGGGAGATTAGCAGTACTGAGATGCAAAAAAGGATATAAAAAAGGTAAAAACTGTATTTTATTTAAACAAACAATGACAATTATTTATTATACATTGGGATTTAGCAAACTATCAAGGTCACTAAATAAAGTTAATCAATAAAGTCATCAAGTTAGGGTTTAGATCTACTTTCTGTGGTTTATAAATTTGCTAGTTAATTGTCATCTATTCTATGTGTTTCCTTTATCTGCTAATGTACCCTGCATGGCAATACTGCCAACACCTCCATCTCGTTCAGTTTAGAGTAGGGATGAGCCGAACACCCCCCTGTTCGGTTCGCACCAGAACATGCGAACAGGAAAAAAGTTCGTTCGAACATGCGAACACCGTTAAAGTCTATGGGACACGAACATGAATAATCAAAAGTGCTAATTTTAAAGGCTTATATGAAAGTTATTGTCATAAAAAGTGTTTGGGGACCTGGGTCCTGCCCCAGGGGACATGGATCAATGCAAAAAAAAGTTTTAAAAACGGCCGTTTTTTCAGGAGCAGTGATTTTAATAATGCTTAAAATCAAACAATAAAAGTGTAATATCCCTTTAAATTTCGTACCTGGGGGGTGTCTATAGTATGCCTGTAAAGGGGCGCATGTTTCCTGTGTTTAGAACAGTCTGACAGCAAAATGACATTTTGAAGGAAAAAACTCATTTAAAACTACTCGCGGCTATTGCATTGCCGACAATACACATAGAAGTTCATTGATAAAAACGGCATGGGAATTCCCCAAAGGGGAACCCCGAACCAAAATTAAAAAAAAAAAATGACGTGGGAGTCCTCCTAAATTCCATACCAGGCCCTTCAGGTCTGGTATGGATATTAAGGGGAACCCCGGCCAAAATTAAAAAAAAAAATGACGTGGGGTTCCCCCTAAATTCCATACCAGACCCTTCAGGTCTGGTATGGATTTTAAGGGGAACCCCGCGCCAAAAAAAAAAAAAAAAACGGCGTGGGGTCCCCCCAAAAATCCATACCAGACCCTTATCCGAGCACGCAACCTGGCAGGCCGCAGGAAAAGAGGGGGGGACGAGAGTGCGGCCCCCCCTCCCTCCTGAACCGTACCAGGCCACATGCCCTCAACATTGGGAGGGTGCTTTGGGGTAGCCCCCCAAAACACCTTGTCCCCATGTTGATGAGGACAAGGGCCTCATCCCCACAACCCTGGCCGGTGGTTGTGGGGGTCTGCGGGCGGGGGGCTTATCGGAATCTGGAAGCCCCCTTTAACAAGGTGACCCTCAGATCCCGGCCCCCCCCTGTGTGAAATGGTAAGGGGGTACATAAGTACCCCTACCATTTCACGAAGAAAGTGTCAAAAATGTTAAAAATGACAAGAGACAGTTTTTGACAATTCCTTTATTTAAATGCTTCTTCTTTCTTCTATCTTCCTTCATCTTCTGGTTCTTCTGGTTCTTCTGGCTCTTCTGGTTCTTCCTCCGGCGTTCTCGTCCAGCATCTCCTCCGCGGCGTCTTCTGTCTTCTTCTCCTCGGGCCGCTCCGCACCCATGGCATGGGGGGGAGGCTCCCGCTCTTCTCTTCTTCTTTTCTTCTCTTCTTCTCTTCTTCTCTTCTTCTTTTCTTCTTTTCTTCTCCGGGCCGCTCCGCAATCCATGCTGGCATGGAGGGAGGCTCCCGCTGTGTGACGGCACTCCTCGTCTGACAGTTCTTAAATAACGGGGGGGCGGGGCCACCCGGTGACCCCGCCCCCCTCTGACGCACGGTGACTTGACGGGACTTCCCTGTGGCATTCCCCGTGACGTCACAGGGAAGTCCCGTCAAGTCACCGTGCGTCAGAGGGGGGCGGGGTCACCGGGTGGCCCCCCCCCCCGTTATTTAAGAACTGTCAGACGAGGAGCGCCGTCACACAGCGGGAGCCTCCCTCCATGCCAGCATGGATTGCGGAGCGGCCCGGAGAAGAAAAGAAGAAGAGAAGAAGAGAAGAAAAGAAGAAGAGAAGAGCGGGAGCCTCCCCCCCATGCCATGGGTGCGGAGCGGCCCGAGGAGAAGAAGATAGAAGACGCCGCGGAGGAGATGCTGGACGAGAACGCCGGAGGAAGAACCAGAAGAGCCAGAAGAACCAGAAGAACCAGAAGATGAAGGAAGATAGAAGAAAGTAAGAAGCATTTAAGTAAAGGAATTGTCAAAAACTGTCTCTTGTCATTTTTAACATTTTTGACACTTTCTTCGTGAAATGGTAGGGGTACTTATGTACCCCCTTACCATTTCATACAGGGGGGGGCCGGGATCTGGGGGTCACCTTGTTAAAGGGGGCTTCCAGATTCCGATAAGCCCTCCGCCCGCAGACCCCCACAACCACCGGCCAGGGTTGTGGGGATGAGGCCCTTGTCCTCATCAACATGGGGACAAGGTGTTTTGGGGGCTACCCCAAAGCACCCTCCCAATGTTGAGGGCATGTGGCCTGGTACGGTTCAGGAGGGAGGGGGGCCGCACTCTCGTCCCCCCCTCTTTTCCAGCGGCCTGCCAGGTTGCGTGCTCGGATAAGGGTCTGGTATGGATTTTTGGGGGGACCCCACGCCGTTTTTTTTTTTTTTTTTTGGCGCGGGGTTCCCCTTAAAATCCATACCAGACCTGAAGGGTCTGGTATGGAATTTAGGGGGAACCCCACGTCATTTTTTTTTTAAATTTTGGCCGGGGTTCCCCTTAATAGCCATACCAGACCTGAAGGGCCTGGTATGGAATTTAGGGGGACTCCCACGTCATTTTTTTTTTTTTAATTTTGGTTCGGGGTTCCCCTTTGGGGAATTCCCATGCCGTTTTTATCAATGAACTTCTATGTGTATTGTCGGCAATGCAATAGCCGCGAGTAGTTTTAAATGAGTTTTTTCCTTCAAAATGTCATTTTGCTGTCAGACTGTTCTAAACACAGGAAACATGCGCCCCTTTACAGGCACACTATAGACACCCCCCAGGTACGAAATTTAAAGGGATATTACACTTTTATTGATTGACTTTAAGCATTATTAAAATCACTGCTCCTGAAAAAACGGCCGTTTTTAAAACTTTTTTTTGCATTGATCCATGTCCCCTGGGGCAGGACCTAGGTCCCCAAACACTTTTTATGACAATAACTTGCATATTAGCCTTTAAAATTAGCACTTTTGATTTCTCCCATAGACTTTTAAAGGGTGTTCCGCGGCATTCGAATTTGCCGCGAACACCCCAAATTGTTCGCTGTTCGGTGAACTTGCGAACAGCCAATGTTCGAGTCGAACATGAGTTCGACTCGAACTCGAAGCTCATCCCTAGTTTAGAGTAATTTTTCAACTATACTAATCTATAAGAGTATTATGTTCCTAAACCCCACTGTAAATTGGTATCAGTCCCTAAAGTACTGAAATTAACACCCACAGAGGGGAAAAGAGAGGGGTAACATTAAAAACAAGCCCCTAAAGTCCATGGGGACAATATAATTCATACAACATAGAAAAACAAATTAAAACAGCTTAAAGCGTTTGTTACTACAACTATTCATATTCCTGATATGTGCCTGTTGTACCATGTACTTGTATGAGAAAGTATCCTGTTCTCTTTGTATTGCTTCCTTTTGTGAAATCCCTGGTGTGCCTGATAGTCCCCTTGCATTCCTATTAAAACCTGACCACACTAAGCAGGAGAGCACACCATGGTCAGTTCTCTAGCTGTGCTCTCCTCCAATGATCAGACTTGTCCTGACATGCCCCCACTGCAAAGCCATTCACTGGGAAGCTCAGTGTGCTGCGGCTTCTCCTCCTCCAAGCTCTTATGCAGCTGAGAACAGAGGGAACAAAGGGAGTGTGATAATATAGGGAAAAAAGGTATTTATAAAGTTTTTTTATATCTATACAAAAATGTTTTGCTTACTATTTCTATTTTAAATGGAATAGATTGTTTTACAAGGTGATCGTTTACAATCACTTTAAGTTGTATATAATGTGGGTATATCACAGCAATGTAGATGGTGGTCTCAGATCTCAGATGCACAGGAAACCAAAGCCCCTTACTATTCTAATACGCAGTAGAAATGTGCTACATTTTTTTTCAACAGTAAAATGATTTATCTTATTTTTTCCTTAATTATTGACTACCTACCATTCAGGTATGGTATGTAGCTTAAAGTGATCCTGTCATTAAAAAAAACTAACAAAACAAATCCCCAAAAGTTAGATGTGGAAAAGAAATGAGTGAATTCTTATTTATTTTTTTTTTTTTTACATAGTAAATTTTATTTAGATTTTCAAAGATAATATACATCCACATTTCTTCATTATAAGCACATACATGTCATAAGCTTAACTTTCAATCTGCATATCATATATACATTGTATGTGCGTAATCATTTGTGTTTGCTACGTCTGTGCAATAAAATGAATCCATTACAACATTTTAACGTTTCAAGAGGTGTTTTTCCCTGAACAGTCATATATACATCCTAAGCCATTTTTATTTGTGTCTAAGTTTGTTTCTAAAGTGTGTTTCTAATCATCTCTGACCTACTGTCTCATTCCTACCCTTATTCTATCACTCCATCTCCTGACGTATACTTCAGCCATCCTGCCCATACTTTATCAAATTTCTTGGAGCTGCCTCTGGCTGCATAAGTCAGTTTATTGGGAGTGTTTGGTATATCTTTTGTACTGCCTGTGCCACAGGAACATGGCTTCATTCAAGAATAGTAGTCCGCTAAAGACCATTGAAAAAACTATACTTTCAGGAGTATAAGGCTGGGTTCACACTGCCGTTCGGAGTGGCTCACAGCAGGGGTTCGTGCTTCTCTGTTCATCATTTCAGGCCTGATTTTGGTCTGAATTCTTGGCTGAATTGGGACCTGAAACTGACCAGAAGACGCACAGGACTGTGCAATTCGCTCCATTGAGAGCTGATCAATCTCCTGACATGCGAATTGTATGCGGTGAACCCATCCTCAATCTTCTTGGTCGCGGCAGTGTTTAGTGATTTTTCTTGTTGATCTCCACCTTGCTACTGTGTACCATAGTGATGTGAAATCAGTGGGAAAAAAAATCTCTGCTTGCAAAATAACAAATGCCAATGCAAATATAGTGCTACCCCTGCAGGAGCTGCTTAGTTTATTGGGTCTACTGTTCTTTACCTTGACTCAATAAATACACCAGTATGGGTACCTTTAACCACTTCACCCCTGGAGGATCTGGCTGCTCAACGACCAGAGCACTTTTTACAATTTGGCACTGCGCAGTTTTAACTGGTAATTGTGTGGTCATGCAATGCTGCACCCAAACAAAATTTGGGTCCTTTTTTCCCACAAATAGAGCTCTATTTTGATGGTATTTGATTGCCTATGCGATTTTTATTTTTTACGATATAAACGGAAAAAGACCAAAAATTTTGAAAAAAAATGATATTTTCTACTTTTTGTTATAAATTTTTTTTAATAAACTCAATTTTAGTTATACATTTAGACCGAAATGTATTCAGCCACATGTCTTTGGTAAAAAAAATGTCAATAAGTGTATATTTATTGTTATAGCGCCTATAAACTAGGGTACATTTTCTGGAATTTACGCAGCTTTTAGTTTGACTGCCTAGCTCATTTCTTGAGATGCTAAAATGGCAGGGCAGTACAACCCCCCCCTCAAATGACCCCATTTCGGAAAGTAGATAACCCAAGAAAATTGCTGAGAGGCATGTTGAACACATTGAATATTTTTTTTGTCACAAGTGAATGAAAAAAAAAAATACACAAAGTTGTCACTGAATGATATATTGTTCACACATGTCATGGTTATATGTGGAATTACACCCCAAAATACATTCTGCTGCTTCTCCTTAGTACGGGGATACCTCATGTGTGAGACTTTTTGGGAGCCTAGCCGTGTACAGGACCCCGAAAACCAATCACCGCCTTCAGGATTTCTTCATTACCTATCACAGTTTTGAAGGCCATAAAATGCCAAGATAGCACAAAACACCCCAAATGACCCCATTTTGGAAATTAGACATGCCAAGCTATTTGCTGATAGACATGTTGAGTCCATGGAATATTTTATATTTTGCCACAAGTTTCGGGAAAATTAAAATTTTTTTTTTTTTTACACAACATTGTCACTAAATGATATATTGTTCTCTTCTTTCTTCATTTTCAAAAATAAATGAGATCTGCAAAATACTCACCATGCCTCTTAGCAAATACCTTGGAGTGTCTACTTTCCAAAATGGCATCATTTGGGGGGGGGGGGTTGTGCTATCTGGACATTTCAGGGCCTCCGTAACTGTGATAGGTAGTGAGGAGTAAAATCACAATTTTACGCCTTTAGAAAGCCTGAAGGCGGTGCTTGGTTTTTGGGGTCCTAAACGCGGCTAGGCTCCCAAAAAGTCCCACACATGTGATATCCCTGTACACAGGAGAAGCAGCAGAATGTATTTTGGGGTGTAATTCCACATATAACCATGCCATGTTTGAACAATATATCATTTAGTGCCATCTTTATGCAAAAAAAAAGTGTAATTTTCCCGAAACTTATGACAAAATATAAAATATTCCATGGATTCAACATGCCTATCAGCAAATAGCTTGGGGTGTCTACTTTCCAAAATTGGGTCATTTGGGGGGGGGGGGGGGGGGGGGGGTTGAACTGTCTTGGCTTTTTTTGCACAGCATTTAGAAGCTTATGTCACACATCACCCACTCTTCTAACCACTTGAAGACAAAGCCCTTTCTAACACTTTTTGTTTACATGAAAAAATATTTTTTTTTTTTGCAAGAAAATTACTTTGAACCCCCAGACATTATACATTTTTTTAAAGCAAAGGCCCTACAGATTAAAATGGTGGATGTTACAATTTTTTTTTCACACAGTATTTGCGCAGCGATTTATCAAACGCAATTTTTTTGGAAAAAACATACTTTTTAAAATTTTAATGCACTAAAACACACTATATTGCCCAAATGTTTGATGAAATAAAAAAAAATGATCTTATGCCGAGTACATGGATACAAAACACGACATGCGGTAAAATTGCGCACAAACTACAACCACTACATACATTTTTAAAAGCCTTTACAGGTTACCATTTTAGATTTACAGAGGAGGTCTACTGCTAAAATTACTGCCCTCGATCTGACCTTCGCTGTGATACCTCACATGCATGGTGCAATTGCTGTTTACATATGACACCAGACCGACGCTTGCGTTCGCCTTTGCGCGTGAGCACGGGGGGACAAGGGTGCTTTTCTTTTTAATTATTTATTTTGCTTTTTTATTATATTTTTAAAATGTTCCTTTCATTTTTTTTATCATTTTTATTGTTATCTCAGGGAATGTAAATATCCCCTATGATAGCAATAGTTAGTGACAGGTACTCTTTTTTGAAAAAAATGGGGTATATTAGACCCTAGATCTCTCCTCTGCCCTCAAAGCATCTGACCACACCAAGATCAGTGTGATAAAATGCTTTGCCAATTTCCCAATGGCACTGTTTATATCTGGCTAAACCTAAGTTTGAAACCTAAACCTGAAATGCTCCTAGCTTCCGGTTTCTTAGGCCTTAGAGATGATTGGATCTGTTCTAGTCTCTGATCAGCTCTATGGTCAGCTGGCGGACCCACCGGCTGCATTCTCGGGTTCCCTGTTGGAACAGGAGAGCTCGAGAAAACCATGGAAGTCGGTGGGAGGAGGGGAATCGTTCCCTCCCACTGCTTATAAAAGCAGTCTAGAGGCTAATTAGCTGCTAGGATTGCTTTTACATGAAAGCCGACCACTGGCTGAAAAGAATGATACCAAGATGATACCTAAACCTGCAGGCATCATTCTGGTATAACCACTCAAAGTCCAGCAACATACCGGTATGTTGCTGTTCCTTGTTGGGCATCCATTGTAATGTTCTTTTTTTCATGCAGCCTGTGGGCTGAACGAAAAAAAGAGATTGATCGGTGGGTATGCCCACCATTAGCATACGGTCCTTCATCCACCCACTTTTAATGATGGGCATACATGCACCATTTTTTTTTTAACTGTGGCGGTGAAATCACCTCCGACAGCGCTGGTGTCACGGCTTTATGTATTGTGGGAGCAAAAGCTGTTGCTGTCAAGATAAATAAACCCATGCTGCAGCTGAATGGCGTACCTGCTAAGCAAATGATGGTTAACAATAAAACAAACATTACAGTATAACATACCATACCTTTCAAAGCAAATACAATAAAACATAGTAAAAATAAAACAGAGACCGATAGATACAGAACAATAGTGAGCGAACAGTAGAGCGGACAGTAAAGTGCAAACTTAAGAGAGAGAATAATAGAGAGAGAGAAGAAAAATACAACCACAACTATTTTTGGATTTTTTATTTTATATTTTTTGTGTTTTTGTGTTTTTTTTTCACTTTTTTCACTTTTATAAAAACTGTAAAAAACTGTAAACTGAACGTTGCAGATTAGGGTCTCTCAAAATGTGATGGCCATCACATCTTTCAAGACCCTGTGTACGTGTGCCTAGGACTGTGTGGTGCTGTACCCTACGCTAATACTCAACTAGTGTGTGGTAGCGTTCGAAACAGTCACCAATGCAAAGACCAGGTTGGTCAGGACAGGAGGGACAATAAAAGTGCGTGTCACGCCTATATCCGCACTTTCTACAGACACAACATCTTCTTTGGGGGTTTCTTTGGGTAGGGGTACCAGAGAGGACATGCGGAAAATGCCTCTCATGCAGCCGGCTTACTTCATTTGGATTGGGAAGTTGGGCCACAGCACCGTCTGGAAACAGAAGGGCTGTGATGATATCTTCCTGGAATTTAAGGAAGGATCAAGTTCGTCCTGAAGCTTTGTATTGCACAAAAGCATTCAGCAGAAGCAATTGGAATAAATATAAAGATACTTTTTTTGTACCAGCGTCTGGCCTTACGGGCAATTAGGTACGGCGCCAACAACTGGTCGTTGAGGTCCACCCCTCCCATGTTAAGGTTATATTCGTGGACACAGAGGGGTTTCTCCACAACACCAGTCACCGTGGAAATTTGGACCGTCGTGTCTGAGTGAAGGGAGGACAGAACAAAAACATTCTTATTATCCCTCCACTTCACAGCGAGCAAATTATTACATCTCAAGCAGGCTCTCTCCCCCAGCCTAAGATGGGAATCTACAAGCTGGGGTAAGCCCCGGCAATTAGATCGCACGGTGCCACATACGTCAATTTGGTGATCAAACAAGTGACTAAAAAGTGGGACGCTTGATTAATAATTGTCCACATACAAGTGGTACCACTTTCCGAATAAGGGTGACACCAAGTCCCACACAATCTTACCAGCGCTCTCTATGTAGTCTGGGCAGTTCTCTGGGTCTACGTAACTATCTCTTCCCTCGTAAACCATAAAACTATATGTATAGCCTGTGGCCCTGTCACAGAGCTTATACATCTTGACCTCGTATCTGGCACTCTTGCTGGGAAGATACTGTTTGAATGACAAGTGGCCAGGGACTCATCAATGCAGACAACTTGATGGGGAGTAAACAAGGCTGAAAAACGTTGGTTGAAGTGGTTTACGAGGGGCCAAATTTTGTAGAGCCGTTCAAATTCAGGGTCACCCCGAGGACGACAGAGTTCATTATCATTGAAATGCATGAACAGCTAGATCTGCTTGTATCGTGTCCTGGTCATGGAGGCAGAGAAGAGAGGCATATGGTGAATTGGGTCAGTGGACCAATATGACCGCAACTTACTCTTTTTAGTTATGCCGATGAGGAAGGATAGGCCCAGGAAGGTCTTAAATTCGGAAACCATAATTGGTTTCCAATCTCTATGGGTCAGCTGGGGATTAGCGGCGATGAATTGACCAGCATAAAAAATTGCTTTGGTCCACAATAGATCTATAGAGATCTTCGGTGAAAAACAGCGAATAAAAATCAAGTGACGTAAAATCAACTGTTTCCACCTGAATTCTGGGTTGGCCGGTGAATGTGGGAAGTGCTGCAGAAGTGGTGGGTTCCCAATTAGGATTGGCGAATGCAGCAGGAAAGGCAATATGGGCTCCAAGGGCCTGTCTTTGTCTTCTTCTTGGTGGCAGCGGGACTCTACTCATGCTTGCCACCTCACCAGCTTGAACTGCACTTATGGGACTCGCCACATCACCAAGTGTTACTGCAGTGCTGGATGTACGACCAGGATGTACTAGGCCGCTGGTGCTTGCCAGTTCACCAGAAGGATGAGCGGCACTGGTACTGGCTCTCTGCTCCATACAAGGGACCTGAGGTTCTTGCACCTCAATGACAGCAGAAGAACGGGGTCTGGTATGCCTGACCTTGGCAGGGACCACAACTCCGTCATCAGAGCTATCTGTCAGGGTGCCGCTGCTGTCTACAGATTCGTATTCTGAGCCTGAATCTGGCAGATGAGTGACTTTCTCATCATTATCTGTCATGCTCAGAAACGTGTAGGCCTCTTCACTACTGTACCTTCGATTTGACATTTTGGTCTCTAAATTTACTGGTACAGTAGTGAGACTCACAAGATAAAGAGCTCCTGACTGTCAGTGACTGCTTCAAACGCTACCAAAAAAACTGTTAGCATTCGCAGGGATCAGGCCTGACTCTGCGAATGCTGCAGTTATGTGTTTTGTGTTTTTGTAAGTGACAGTGATCGATTCATACTGCACTTGGGTGGGCTGGGCGGAGGGGCTAAACGCAGGTGCTAGCAGGTATCTGTGCTGATCCCGCTAACACTGCGTTTTTGGGAACCCTAAACTGCTGGGGATGCTAATATAGTTCTGATCAGATCAGATATTGATCTGTTCAGACACTATACTACTATGGGAGGACTATGGTGCATGTGTGGGTGTTAGCGCTACTAGACCCTATCTGACGCTAAAACCTAACTTTGCTCACCCGCCGGGTGATCAGGGGGTTAAACCTTTATTGGGTAAAATATGGCGGGTACCCTGACGCTATAAAAAAAAAAATCTAGCTAACCTGCGTCACCCGTGACACTTATACAGTGATGACTAGTGACAGGGGGTGATCAAGGGGTTAAACCTTTATGGGGGGGTTGGGGGGGTCCCTAGACCTATCTGAGCCTAAGAATAATTACCCTAACACTGTTAGGGTTCCTTCCTTCACTATTATTCCATCAACACATAAATCAGCAAAGCCAGCTATAAACTATGCATATAAGCACTAAATGCAATGTGAATATCAATACTCTAACT
Organism: Aquarana catesbeiana; assembly: GCF_042186555.1. Taxonomy (NCBI): domain Eukaryota; kingdom Metazoa; phylum Chordata; class Amphibia; order Anura; family Ranidae; genus Aquarana; species Aquarana catesbeiana. Next base: position 769,318,181 of record NC_133324.1, read on the forward strand.
AGTCTAGAGTGCACTCTAGGAAAAAAAGCCACAATATGGTGCAATGTCTTTTGAGAGGTACATCTTAGAATAAGCAATAGGTAAAGGTCTCTGTGTAGCAGCTGTAAAAGGGCAATCTTGGATATTTAAGTAGTCATAAGCAATACAGTCTTATTTGCTGAGTTGCAGGTTGGGGATAACTTTTGATGCAAGCCCCTTAAGCTCTCAGTTATCCTCAGTTTTTTCTGGGCCTTGGGAATGTCCCATTCATGTCAGGCTTGCACGGCTTGTTCCAGGCATTCTTCAAAATCTTCTAACTGGCAGGTGACCTGCAACTCAGACTGTATTGCCTATGACTACTTAAATATCTAAGACTGCCCCTTTACAGCTGCCACACAGAGACCTTTACCTATTGCTTATGCTAAGAGGTACCTCTCAAGGGGCATTACACCATATTGTGGCCTTTCTCCTAGAGTGCACTCTAGACTAGTTAGAGTATTATTATTCACATTGCATTTAATGCTTATATGCATTGTTTATACAGTAGCTGGCTTTGCTGATATATGTGTTTATTCCAGCCTAGTGGTACAGAACTCTACTTTAAGTTACTTTGGCATAGTGATTACACTGTCTCACAGACTGTGTCTGAACCTACAGTACCTTCTGTATACTCATTTTACTTTTCACTTTGGACACCTGTCCAACTATACACATGATACTCACTGGTTGCATTAATCTAAGAGCACTTTTATTCTGGATTACTTTTATATTCACGTTGAGATATACTAGCACAAATCCTCATACTGGGGTTTCTGATCTCCTTCTTTTGGGATCTAATCACTAGTCACATTATCTATGCTATTAGGGCACTAGCTATATTTTAATCTATATATTTACTACATATTAAAATATTTTTTCATAGACCCCCCTTTGGGATTGTTGACTATGCTACCCCCTGACTACACAATGGAGATTTACACTCATTGCAAGGTTCTCTCATGTGTGCCCTGATGTTTGTGGGGAAGCACTCCCACAGTTCCCGGGGCAGACATCCTCAGATGACTTTCTGACCATAGCACTACATATTGACCTGTGAGCTAACATGTGAGTAAAGTAGGGCAAGGGGGTTCTTTCTGGGTGGGCTAATTCCCCCCCTCCTTTCCCCCATTTTTTGTATAATCATGAGATCACAATAATATTTTATACTTTTTATAGTTACACACATTGCACCTGCTTCTGATGAAGTGGAATTCTCCACAAAACGCGTTGAGCCTTTTAAGATGCAAATATTTCATTACCATCATGCGTTTATATGTTTGACATTTATATATTTATTTATTTATTTATTTCAGGTACTTATATAGCGCCATCAATTTACGCAGCGCTTTACATATACATTGTACATTCACATCAGTCCCTACACTCAAGTAGCTTACAATCTAAGGTCCCTAACTCACATTCATACATACAAAGGCCAATTTAGACAGGATCCAATTAACCTACCAGCATGTCTTTGGAGTATATATATGTACTCTTTGCTAATCTTGAACTGTTTTGGATTCAGAATAAAAGTTCTGAAATTATTATATCTACCCCTTTATCAAATTAAAGCATGCATGCCATTAAGAAGTAATCACGCTCTGACACTTAGTACAGAATGAAGAACTTCTAATAATCTTTATTTCCGCTTTCCACATTTTTATACATTTTCGCCAGACAAAAACAAAACACTTGCAAAACACGTTATTGTGACATTGTCTGAGTTTTTTTAGCAGTTTCAACAAATTTAGCAATAATTTCAACAAACTTAACAATTAATCAAAGCTATTATTATATGTTGACGTCATGTCTGGTCTTGGTACGACTTCTGGGAGATGGATGGGGAAGCAACAGGAAGCTGCAGTCTATTGATAACTCAATGCGGTCTGGCTCCAGACAGAAAAAGAGGAAGTAGCAAAATATCTGGAAAGTCTTAAGGCTCTTTAACATTTCAAAACTTCTGATACAGATATAAAGAGTTTGAAATAGACATTTTAATATACCTCACCTGGTAACACCTGGTATCATTATTATTCACATCCATTACAGTTCCCCCCCTTAAAAATGTCTATTTAAAAATCTGTCCCTCACACTGGAAAAAAACCTATCCCTGGCCCGTTCCCCTTGCAACTTTTTTCAACTGTATATAGAGGAAAGCAATGACTAATTCATTACCCTACTCGATACAGCTGGGAGGGGCAATCAGGTGCTGTCTGTCCCTGTATCCTTATGGTGTTGCACCTTGAGGGGAGGTGACTGTAATGGAGTGCATTTCATAATTTTCATCTGGTATTTCCTAAGAAACAAGGATTGGCTTGTATGAAATATTATTGTTTGTAATAGGTTAATATAGCTAGCTGTACACATGTGACAGGCTTTAGATTGGGAACCTAGTTCTTTTGATCTGCAGGAATGTTAGGTGTGTGTGATATGGGAGATACTCTGCTATTTACCCATCGTACATTCAAATGCAAGGAAGAGACACCATCTGAGTTAAATACTGTAGTAGAGAACTGACAGGCCAAAGTCATTAGCTAGATAAAGGCCTTGTAGTCCCCTGTGTAAACCAACCCTTTATCAACTTCGAAGAGACGTTTGATATGCAGAGAATATGGCCATCTGTTCGGGAATGGACAATTTGCCCCGGCTATGACCATGCATAGTTACGTGCCCCATTCAAGAGAGGTGATGATCTTTAATTAGTTTCTCTTCTAATTAATTTTCTCCCCAAGAGAGGGAGTGCTAGTAAGGGGCTGAGCTATGCTTAATTAAGGAGAAGGGGAAATTGTCCAATCTTGGATGAGATACGTCCGGAGGGAGGAGAGGGGTAGCATTGTTCCACCAATCTGGGTGGCCCTGTTCAAGTCATGCATCTGACGTGGGCCCACAAACATCACTACTGGTAAATATCAGGACATCTCCTAGCACTTAAGGTATACATGCTTGTCATATGTTTGTTTGCGGTTTGTATATTGATGTTTTGAGAAATATAATCTGTATTTTTTTATTTTAACCTAAGATTTTCTTCCTTGGTATAAGCTATAGATAGATTTCTGTGTATTAGTGTAGACTTTCTACTACTCACCAATAAATTTTGTTATTGTGTTAAAGCTTTCACTCATGGTCAAAGAACTCTCATTTAACCCACATCATATCTGAGAGATATTAAATCTCAAATATAATAAATGGGTAACAAAGAAGATCCCCACCTACAATCCTCCATTACTGATAAACCCAAGATCTTCTACAGATTAGCCTGCAGGATTAAGAGCAAAATTGCTCCAAGTAAACAAAAAACTCCAAAATTACCTACATGGCCAACCCTGACGTTCTTGTCCATCAAAGGCATGTTCCAGTGCTGTAAGTTCAGTTGTCTTACCTGTAAACATATCCAACATGGTCAGAAAGAATTTACCACTAAGGGCAAGGCTTACTTTCTCGATGACTTCTACAATTGTTCCACAGAGTTCGCCATATAGTGTCTATCCTGGCCCTGTAACTTACTATATGTAGACAGTACTATCAGAACTGTCAGAAAGAGGTTTGACGAACATAGGTGGTCAGTAGAGGAAGGAATGGATAAATGTAGTGTTGCAAAACATTTTCTAGAATTCCACCAACAACTGTCCATGGTCTTCAAGTTTGGGTCCTAGAGACCATCCCCAAAAGCCTCCCAAAATCAGAATGTTTCTGGTGCCTTTGCGCCAGAGAAACCTATTGGATTTACACTTTGGGTACTATGGCCCCGTGAGGCCTTAACAAAGACCTGGAGGTCCACTCTGTTCTATAATCCTCCTTTTTTACATGAAGCCATTTAGAATCCTCTCTACCAGAATCCCCATACCTATATAACAATAATAATAATAATTAATAATTAGTTCAATATATCTAGATAATAATTTATATTGCAGTACCTCATACTCTGTAGGTACTTAATTCACCAATCAGCTACTCATACTAGTGCCCATAAATTCCCGCCACTGTGCCCATCAAACGCAGCCACTGTGCCATCAAACGCAGCCATTGTATCCATAAATTGCCGCCACTGTGCCATCAAACGCTGCCACTGTACCCATAAATTGCCACAACTGTGCCCATTAAACGCAGCCACTGTGCCCATAAATTCCCGCCACTGTGTCCATCAAACACAGCCACTGTGCCATCAAACGCAGCCACTGTACCCATAAATTGCCGCCACTGTGCCCATTAAACGCAGCCACTGTGCCCATAAATTCCCACCACTGTGCCCATCAAACACAGCCACTGTACCATCAAACGCAGCCACTGTACCCATAAATTGCCGTCACTGTGCCCATCAAATGCAGGACCAGAACCATAAAGCACAGCCACTGTACCCATAAATTGCCGCCACTGTGCCATCAAACGCTGCCACTGTACCCATAAATTGCCACCACTGTACCCATTAAATGCAGCCACTGTGCCCATAAATTCCCGCCACTGTGCCATCAAACGCAGCCACTGTACCCATAAATTGCTGCCACTGTGCCCATCAATCGCAGCACCGGAACCATAAAGCGCAGCCACTTTACCCATAAATTGCCGCCACTGTGCCATCAAACGCTGCCACTGTACCCATAAATTGCCACCACCGTGCCCATCAAATGTAGCCAATGTACCCATAAATTGCCACCACCGTGCCCATCAAATGTAGCCAATGTACCCATAAATTGCCACCACTGTGCCCATTAAACGCAGCGACTGTGCCCATAAATTCCCGCCACTGTGCCGATCAAACACAGCCACTGTGCCATCAAACGCAGCCACTGTACCATCAAGCGCTGCCACTGTACCCATAAATTGCCACCACTGTGCCAATTAAACGCTGCCACTGTGCCCATCAAACGCAGCCACTGTGCCATCAAGCGCAGCCACTGTACCCATAAATTGCCACCACTGTGCCCATTAAACGCTGCCACTGTGCCCATCAAACGCAGCCACTATGCCATCAAACGCAGCCACTGTACCATCAAACGCAGCCACTGTACCCATCAATTGCAGCCACTGTGCCCATTAAATGCAGTCACTGTGCCATCAAGCGCAGCCACTGTGCCCATTAAATGCTGCCACTGTGCCCATCAAACGCAGCCACTGTACCCATAAATTGCCACCACTGTGCCCATTAAATGCAGCCACTGTGCCCATAAATTCCCGTCACTGTGCCCATCAAACACAGCCACTGTGCCATCAAACGCAGCCACTGTACCCATCAATTGCAGCCACTGTGCCCATTAAACGCAGCCACTGTGCCATCAAGCGCAGCCACTGTACCCATAAATTACCACCACTGTGCCCATTAAACGCAGCCACTGTGCCCATCAAACGCAGCCACTGTACCCATAAATTGCCACCACTGTGCCCATTAAACGCAGCCACTGTGCCCATAAATTCCTGCCACTGTGCCCATCAAACACAGCCATTGTGCCATCAAGGGCAGCCACTGTACCCATAAAGTGCCACCACTGTGCCCATTAAACGCAGCCACTGTGCCCATCAAACGCAGCCACTGTACCCATAAATTGCCACCATTGTGCCCATTAAACGCAGCCACTGTGCCCATAAATTCCCGCCACTGTGCCCATCAAACACAGCCACTGTGCCATCAAATGCAGCCACTGTACCCATAAATTGCTGCCAATGTGCCCATCAAACGCAGCTACTGTGCCATCAAGCGCAGCCACTGTACCCATCAATTGCCACCACTGTGCCCATTAAACGCAGCCACTGTGCCATCAAGCGCAGCCACTGTACCCATAAATTGCCACCACTATGCCCATTAAACGCAGCCACTGTGCCCATCAAACGCAGCCACTGTGCCATTAAACGCAGCCACTGTGCCATCAAACGCTGACACTGTACCCATAAATTACCACCACTGTGCCCATTAAATGCAGCCACTGTGCCATCAAGCGTAGCCACTGAACCTATAAATTGCTATTACTGTGCCCATTAAACGCTGCCACTATGCCATCAAATGCAGCCACTGTACCCATCAATTGCCACCACTGTGCCCATTAAACGCAGCCACTTTACCATCAAACGCAGCCACTGTACCCATAAATTGCCACCACTGTGCCCAATAAACGCAGCCACTGTGCCATCAAATGCAGCCACTGTACCCATAAATTGCCACCACTGTGCCCATTAAACGCAGCCACTGTGCCATCAAGCGCAGTCAATGTGCCACTGCCATCAAACGCAGCCACTGTAACCATCAATTGCTGCCAGTTTGCCCTATCAATTGCCATCAGTTTGCCCATCAAATGCTGCCAGTGTCCCCCCCCCCCCGCCTGGCACTTACCTGTCTCAGGTTAGCGCGTTCCTCCACGCTCCCTCAGGTAGGCATTCAATCACAGCGCCTGTCGCTTCAGCCAATCAGGTGACAGGTAACCAGACCAAGTGCACCTGATTGGCTGAGAGGCAGGTCAGTGTTAGGGAAGCGATTTATTTGATTTCCTAACACAGCACTGTGTAAGCAGCGAACGCACAGCAGTGTGCCCGCTGTTTACCAATTTGGAAGCCTATTAGAGCCGACGGCTCCAATCAGGCACTTCTAAAAATACCCCCGCCACTGTAGTTCAGATGCCCGATGCCCGACAAGGGGCTGGACCCCTGAATAGGGGGTGGCAGCAGCGACAATAGATAGATTCATGCAATGCATGAATCTGTCTATTGAAGATTGACGGGTGCAATGGACGCACCGCCACTGCCCAGTTGTATTTCCCCTGGGTGGGGAAATACCACCATGTTTTACATTATACGTCCCTATACACTGTGTACCCTATAAAAAGGAGGTGGGCATTAAGGGACAGAGTAAACACCTCCTAAATTTTGATACACCATATATGTGTAAAGGACAATGGTGTGCAGGCAATTTTTTAATTTTTTGTGTGCATTACTGGGCATTTTCACCCCCTTCCTTCCCAGGCCAATTTTCATCTTTCAGCACTCTCGCACTTTCAATGACAATCGGTCATACAACACTGTTCACATAAATAGAGCTTTCTTTTGGTGGTATTTATTCACGACTCCGTTTTTTATTTTTTGCAATATAAGCGAAAAAAAGAGCGGAAATTTGGAAAAAAAACAATATTTTCTTCTTTCTATTTTAAAAGAAATCCAATAAAATCTAATTTTGTCATAAATATAAGCCAAAATTTATTCTGCTACATGCCTTTAGTAAAAAAATCCTGTTAAGTGTATAATAGTTGGTTTGTGTGATCACAGTCAGATGTACGCAGATGATCATGTACAGATGTACGCGTACAGATGTGCACAGGTGATCACGGACATGTGTGCAGATGATCATTGGGACATATGATTTTACTGTTACATATGTGGGGGACAGATGTTTTTACTGTGTGGGGACATGTGTGTGGGGACAGTGTTTTGGGGACTTTGTGTGTTTACATTGTGTTGGGACATGTGTGGGGACAGTAGGCTGGTGATCAGTGTGTAAAAAGCTGTAAAAAACAGCTCATACTCACTGATCACAGGCCGGCTGCAGAGGTCCGCTCTCCTCTCCGACAACTTCCGTGCAAGGAGAGGAGAGCCGATCACCTAGCAAACGGCTCTCTATTTACATCACATGACGGCTGTGATTGGACACAGCCATCATGTGATCAGGAGGGCCAATCACAGAGCCCTCCTGCTGATTGGAGATACGCCGTGTCCAGGTGACACAAGCGCATCGGGATCGCGCTGCTGCACGGGCACGCACGCACGCACGCAATCCCCCTCATTCTGAGGGACGTTCCTGAATGTCTACTCAGAAGGAGGAAGCGCCCACCCGGCCGTATATGTGCAGTGACCGGGTGAGATGTGGTTAAAGAGCAACTGTCATCTCTCTCCTGCAGCGGCTCCTCCTCTGACCCGCTGTTGACTCACCGTTCACTTTAATGGAACGGCTGGTGATGCGGCAGTGACACAACAAGGTGAGGGACGTGGCGGCGCAGCCGAGTGGATGCCAGCTAACAGGAGCTGCCATGATGGATCTGAAATTACAAGTGCTCTTTAAATGTAAGGAATCATTCTTGCTGGTAGTTAGAATCTTTGATATTTGCAAACAAAATGAAGGTTTCCTATTTAGAATAATAAGCTGTCAGGTTAGTAAAACAGCGATATCAGAACCGATTCATTCATACAGTTAGTAGTATACATAGATTTGCAAAACAATGGGATAAGTAATATTCCTGAACTTTGTTCATGGTTACTGTGACATCAATGCAGTGCATGTTATCTCAACTTGCAGAGTTTGGATTCACTGAATGAGTTTACTAAAAATGAAAATACTGCAGAATATGCAGCCTCTTTTTGTTTTCCTATTTCATCTTAAATAGAAAACTATCTTTTAGATTTTTACTCCAAAAGCATTTTATTAAAATAAATTTGATAAAAATCAAACAAAAAAATTTTTTTTTAAATCATTGATTTTTATCCACCCTGATAACCAGGGACTTACAGTAAGACTGTACAGGTGTAGTGAAGTGATGGAGGATAAACTGGGCTGTAGTGTGTTCCAGGGAGTAGGTGGAAATTTGTGTCGTTATTTCGTGAACCTGTGACCAGAAAGGTTGTATTAGTGAACATGACCACCAAATATGTGGTAGTGAGCCAGGTTCCCTGGAGCATCTCCAGCAAGTGTTGGGGGTGTTTGGGTGGTATTTATTAAGCATACCAGGTGTGGGGCGGGCCTAGCACCGGAGGAAGATGGCAGCATAACCTGAGAGCTCTGCCATCCAGAGCTTCTACAGCACCTCTAATAAGCGGGATAATCCTTCCACACAACAGCGAGGATGACCGGGAGAAGCTCGTCAGCTACCCGGTCCTCACAGGACTCATCCACGCAGCTTAGCCGCAATATACCGGTGATGTTCCGCACTCAGCACACAGATCCACAGGTTGCATCTCAGGCCTTGGACCGGAGTTTCACCGCCGCCACCGCTGAAACACTCCTGAAGCCTCCGCAGTAGCAGGTACGCTCAGCCCGCACTCCTCCCCCTCACTATGCCTGGCAGACATCCATTTAGTGGCCACAGACATTAGAAACACGATCTTTGTGGTCATATCTGACCTCAAAACAGACATTAGAGCAGTGGCTTCTAGACTGGAGCATGTGGAAGCAGCGGCCATGACACACGGGGCAGCTATTCAGCAGGTACAAAAAGTCACCAGTGTTCATGCCCAACATCTGCTGGAAATGCACAGACACATTGAGGACCTTGATAATAGGGGCCACAGGCATAACCTACGTGTTAGAGGCATACCAGAATCAGTAGAAGGGCCCCAACTACAAACCACTATCTGGGCCATCTTTAATACCTTGCTGGGCAGACCGCCAGACGACCCAGTGGAGATGGAAAGATGTCACAGGGCCCTCAGGCCGAGGGGCAGAGACACTGACCCCCCAAGAGATGCGGTATGCTGCCTAGTGAACTTTATACAAAAAGAAGAGATACTGCGACTGGCGCGCAATCATGATCACCTGGAACATGAAGGGGCACGCATTCAATTGTTTCAGGACTTATCAGCCATTACGCTGCAACACCGGAGAGATCTCTGTCCCTTGTTGCAAACCATACGCGACAGACGCATCCCCTGCCGGTGGAAATTCCCCTTCTGCCTACAGGCCACTGTAGGTAATCGCACCTAAGATATCCTGCCGACTTACAGCCATTCTGTGACACCCTGGGCATTCCTGTAGTAGATGTCCTGGATTGGTACAGTGTGTTTCTGCAACCAGATCCTTGGATCCCCACACAGCAGGATGCCACACCAAGATCACAAAGAATGAGACAGAGAAGACACAGAATCTCAACTGCATCACCTTCGAGGATCCGGGGGGACATGGAAAGAGATGAGAGTCCAAGAGTATCCCCATCATCCGTTTGGTGCAGAACCGATCGTTAACTACACTCCAGATTGACGAGTGAGCGGATTTGCACCTCCCTCTTATTTTTGTTCATGCTTTGAACGTTTAGACCTACCTTTTGCTATAGGTGACCACGTTGGCACCATGATGTTCCGTTACATAAACAGCCTCCGATAGATAAAGGCCAGCACATGATGGCTATTCATATAAGAGGCGCTAGATAACCTTGTGACTAGGGATGAGCTTCGTGTTCGAGTCGAACCCATGTTCGACTCGAACATCGGCTGTTCGATCGTTCGCCGAATTGCGAACGTTATGGGCCGTTCGCGCTAAATTCGTGTGGCGCGTCACGGCCCATAATTCACTGCGGCATCGCAGTGCATTGCTGGCTGATGATTGGCCAAGCATGCACTATGACCCGCATGCTTGGCCAATCACAGCGCCGTCAGTAGAGAGAGCTGTAATTGGCCAAAGCCAGGGTGGCTTTGGCCAATTATGGCTCAGGGGATTTAGTACACACCCCACACTATATAAGGCCGCCTGCACGGCGGCCCTGTGTAGTGTGTGTTCCGGTGTGCTGAGAGATAGAGAGAGAGAGAGACAGTGTCATTTGATTTGAGTTAGATAGATTAGGCAGAACAGTCAGTCAGTTAGCTGCACTTACAGTGTATTGTGTATATATATGCATCCCAGGTGTTGCATATATATATATACACTGTATTCAGTTTAGCTAGATCCGTTCCTGTTATCTTCTATCTAGACTATTTACATTTAATGCAGTGCGTCCTGCTCACAGTGTTCAGCTAGATCCGTTCCTGCTATTTACATTTAGTGCAGTGCGTCCTGCTCACAGTGTTCAGCTAGATCCGTTCCTGTTATCTTCTAGACTATTTACATTTAGTGCAGTGCGTCCTGCTCACAGTGTTCAGCTAGATCCGTTCCTGCAATTTACATTTAGTGCAGTGCGTCCTGCTCACAGTGTTCAGCTAGATCCGTTCCTGCTATTTACATTTAGTGCAGTGCGTCCTGCTCACAGTGTTCAGCTAGATCCGTTCCTGCTATTTACATTTAGTGCAGTGCGTCCTGCTCACAGTGTTCAGCTAGATCCGTTCCTGCTATTTACATTTAGTGCAGTGCGTCCTGCTCACAGTGTTCAGCTAGATCCGTTCCTGTTATCTTCTAGACTATTTACATTTAGTGCAGTGCGTCCTGCTCACAGTGTTCAGCTAGATCCGTTCCTGCAATTTACATTTAGTGCAGTGCGTCCTGCTCACAGTGTTCAGCTAGATCCGTTCCTGCTATTTACATTTAGTGCAGTGCGTCCTGCTCACAGTGTTCAGCTAGATCCGTTCCTGCTATTTACATTTAGTGCAGTGCGTCCTGCTCACAGTGTTCAGCTAGATCCGTTCCTGCTATTTACATTTAGTGCAGTGCGTCCTGCTCACAGTGTTCAGCTAGATCCGTTCCTGCTATTTACATTTAGTGCAGTGCGTCCTGCGCACAGTGTTCAGCTAGAGCCGTTCCTGCTATTTACATTTAGTGCAGTGCGTCCTGCTCACAGTGTTCAGCTAGATCCGTTCCTGTTATCTTCTAGACTATTTACATTTAGTGCAGTGCGTCCTGCTCACAGTGTTCAGCTAGATCCGTTCCTGCTATTTACATTTAGTGCAGTGCGTCCTGCTCACAGTGTTCAGCTAGATCCGTTCCTGTTATCTTCTAGACTATTTACATTTAGTGCAGTGCGTCCTGCTCACAGTGTTCAGCTAGATCCGTTCCTGTTATCTTCTAGACTATTTACATTTAGTGCAGTGCGTCCTGCTCACAGTGTTCAGCTAGATCCGTTCCTGCTATTTACATTTAGTGCAGTGCGTCCTGCTCACAGTGTTCAGCTAGATCCGTTCCTGTTAAATTCCTACTGACCGGCAGGCTTGTCTGGTTACAGTATATAAAGCTACCTGAAGAAAATTACAGGTGTTCTATTTGATCCTATTAGTACCACGGTCAGGCAGCTAGACTATTTACATTTAGTACAGTGCGTCCTGCTCACAGTGTTCAGCTAGATCCGTTCCTGTTATCTTCCTACTGACAGGCAGGCTTGTCTGGTTACAGTATATAAAGCTACTTGAAGAAAATTACAGGTGTTCTATCCCAGCTTAGTGCAGCTACAGGCCATTAGTATGTCTGGAAGGCCAAGAAGGAGAGGCAGACAGTCACAAGCCAATAAGAGAGGGCAAGCAGGCTCTGTGTCTAGTGCTGGTCGTGGAGACGGTGCATCCTCATCAGCACGTGGCCATGGGACACGCTTGGCCTTTTTTTCGGCAGCTGGCCATGTTGAGCCGCAACATGCGGAAGACTTGGTCGAGTGGATGACCAAGCCGTCCTCATCCTCCTCATCCTCTCTCACCCATGCCCAGGGTGCTTTGTCTGGCAAAGCAGCGGCCTCTTCCCTCAGCTCAATGTCATCAGTGACTCCTTCCCTAGCTCCACCATGTCCTCATGAGGATTCCCTCGAACTGTTTGACCACAGTGTTGGGTACATGCTCTAGGAGGATGCCCAGCGTTTGGAAGGCTCTGATGACGATACTGAGCTTGATGAAGGCAGTAACATGAGCGCGGACAGAGGGGGTGCCCAAGAAGGACAGCAATCTGGCAGTCATGCTCCCCCTGCTGCAGCATACTGCCAGGTTTGCTCCAGTGATGAGGAGGGAGGGGATGATGAGGTCACTGACTCAACGTGGGTGCCTGATAGGAGAGAGGAGGAGGAGGAGGAGGAGGAGGCGGCAGCACATCACCAACGAGGCAGGATGCCCTCCAGGGGCCAGCCTAAGGGCAGCACATTGACTGCATCACACCCCAAAGCTCCACATGTGCAGGGCGCTGCAGTCTCTGCGCGTTATTCAAAAAGTTCTTTGGTGTGGGCCTTTTTTGAGACGAGTGCATCAGATCGCACCGCTGCTATTTGCAACATATGTCTCAAGCGTATCTCGCGTGGCCAAAATATCTCCCGCTTGGGTACCACATGCTTGACCAGACATATGTTGACCTGCCATGCAGTTCGTTGGCAAGCGTATCTAAAAGACCCACACCAAAGAACAAAGAGGATCTCTCCTTGCTCCTCATCAGCTGAGATTTCCAACCCCACTAGACCTTCAGTCCTCTCTGAGACCTGCAGTGAGAGGAATGAAGGTGTAGAATTAGGTGTGTCACAGCCAAGTACTTGTGGGCAATCTGCTTTTGGTACACCGACGTCAGATTGTACCAGGCAAATTTCCCTGCCCCAGCTGCTGCACCGCCGAAAGAAGTTTGCTCCCAGCCATCCACATGCCCAGCGGTTGAATGCTAGCTTGGCAAAATTGCTAGCACTTCAACTGCTGCCTTTTCAGTTGGTAGACTCTGCCCCCTTCCGTGAGTTTGTGGAATGTGCGGTTCCTCAGTGGCAGGTACCCAAACGCCACTTTTTCTCACGGAAGGCGATTCCGGCTCTCTACCGGCATGTGGAAGGCAATGTCCATGCCTCGCTGGACAGGGCGGTCAGCGGTAAGGTGCATATTACCGCTGACTCATGGTCCAGCAGGCATGGACAGGGACGTTACCTAAGTTTCACGGCGCATTGGGTGACTCTGCTGGCAGCTGGGAAGGATGCAGGACAAGGTGCAGTAGTGTTGGAGGTTGTTCCGCCACCACGCCTCCAAAATGCTGATTGTGACACACCTCTCTCCTCCACCCCCTCCTCTTCTTCTTCCTCCATGGCCTCTTCCTCGGAACCAGCGGTGCTCCGTAGGCGTTCAAGGGGCTACGCAAGTACGCAGGCCAAAAGATGCCATGCGGTGCTTGAGCTGGTGTGCTTGGGGGACAGGAGCCACACTGGGGCAGAGGTTCTGTCAGCTCTGCAGGGGCAGGTTCAGAGGTGGTTGATGCCACGCCAACTTAAGGCAGGAATGGTGGTTTGCGACAATGGCACCAACCTCCTCTCTGCCCTCCGACAGGGACAAATGACCCATGTGCCCTGTTTGGCTCACGTCCTTAACTTGGTGGTGCAGCGGTTCTTGGGCAGGTACCCGGGCTTACAGGATGTCCTGAGGCAGGCCAGGAAAGTCTGTGTGCATTTCCGCCGGTCATATAATGCCAGTGCTCGGCTGACGGACCTCCAAAAGGAGTTTAACCTGCCCAAGAACCGCCTAATCTGTGACATGCCCACCAGGTGGAACTCAACGTTGGCCATGCTGCAGCGGCTGCACACGCAGCAGAGGGCCATCAATGAGTACCTGTGCGACTATGGCACCAGGACAGGGTCAGGGGAGCTTGTTTTTTTTTCCCCACGCCAGTGGGCCATGATCAGGGATGCATGCACTGTCCTGTCACCATTCGAGGAGGCCACGAGGATGGTGAGCAGTGACAGTGCATGCATCAGTGACACTGTCCCCCTTGTCCACCTGTTGGAGCACACGCTGCGTGGAATAATGGACAGGGCACTTGAGGCAGAACAGAGGCAGGAAGAGGAGGACTTCCTTAGCTCTCAAGGCCCCCTTTATCCAGACAGTGTTCCTGCGTGCCCGCCGATCACACAGGAAGAGGATGAGGAGGAAGAGGAGGAGGAGGAAGATTGTGTCAGTATGGAGGTGGAGCCTGGCACTCAGCATCAGCAGCAGTCTTTAAGGGATCAGTCCCAAGAAACACATGGACTTGTACGTGGCTGGGAGGAGGTGGCTGCGGACCATGTCGTTCTTAGTGACCCAGAGGACTCCGGACCGAATGCCTCAGCAAACCTACGCTGCATGGCCTCCCTGATCCTGCAAAGCCTGCGTAAGGATCCTCGTATTCGTGGTATCAAGGAGAAGGACCAATACTGGCTGGCAACCCTCCTTGATCCACGTTACAAGGGTAAGGTTGCGGACCTTATCTTGCCATCGCAGAGGGAGCAGAGGATGAAACATCTTCGGGAGGCCTTGCAGAAAGGTCTGTGCAACGCGTTCCCAGAGACTAGGAGGTTACAAACTCCTGTTTCTGGACAACGTGTTGCTGAGGCTTCGGTCAGTCAAAGAAGGAGCGGTGGAGAAGGTGGCCGTCTGACCGATGCGTTCAGACAATTTTTTGGTCCGCAGCCCCAAGGTATGATCGGTTCCAGCAACCATCGCCAGCGTCTGTTTTACATGGTGCAGGAATACCTAGGGGCAAGATCAGACTTGGACACCTTTCCCACCGAAAATCCTCTGGGTTACTGGGTCTTGAGGATGGATCACTGGCCAGAGCTTGCACAGTATGCAATTGAGCTACTGGCCTGTCCTGCATCCAGCGTTCTTTCGGAACGCACATTCAGTGCTGCTGGAGGCGTGGTAACCGATCACAGGGTGCGTCTGTCCACCGACTCGGTCGATCGGCTGACCTTCATAAAAATGAATGAGTCTTGGATCACCACCAGCTACCAAGCACCTGATGCTGATGTAACCGAATAATTTTTTTTGAAATCTCAGATCCCTTCAAAGACTGCCTATGCTGATGCTGAGTGACTATCCCTGAGTAATTATCCTCTTCCTCCTCAATCATCACGCTGATAGCTTGTAAGAACATTTTTGGTTCTGGGCGCCACCACCAGTGCCTAAGGCACAATTTTTCAGCCCCTGTTTAACAGGGGCGTGTAATTACAATTTTTGATGTAATACTTTGCAGCAGGGCTCGTTCCTGCATTCCAACTAGAGTGTCTGTGAGGGGTTGCAGTGTTGTGGCACCAGCACCAGTGCCTAAGGCCCAATTTTTCTGCCCCTGTCTAACAGGGGCGTGTAATTACAATTTTTGATGCAATACTTTGCAGCAGGGCTCGTTCCTGCGTTCCAACTAGAGTGTCTGTGAGGGGTTGCAGTGTTGTGGCACCAGCACCAGTGCCTAAGGCCCAATTTTTCTGCCCCTGTCTAACAGGGGCGTGTAATTACAATTTTTGAAGCAATAATTTGCAGCAGGGCTCGTTCCTGCGTTCCAACTAGAGTGTCTGTGAGGGGTTGCAGTGTTGTGGCACCAGCACCAGTGCCTAAGGCCTAATTTTTCAGCTCCTGTTCAACAGGGGCATGTAATTACAATTCTTGATCTAATATTTCACAGCAGGGCCCTGTGAGGGCTTACAGTGTTGTGGCCACAGCAACACCTAAGGCCCAAATTTCTGCTGAGTATATAGGGCAGGACCCTACTTTCAAACATCTAACTTACAAACGACTCCTACTTGCAAACGGAAGGAGACAACAGGAAGTGAGATGAAATCTACCCCTAGGAAGGGAAATTCTCTCCTGTAAGAGTTAATATGGGAAAACAATTTCTCCTTTCCACTGATGCTTTCCAATCCTTGTTCCACAAAAAAACCCAAATTTTCAAAAAACATTTTTCATTGGGACAAAAAAGTGAGGTGAAATCTTCTGAAGAGGAGGAAAGACAGCAAAACAAATGTCACAGGGGTGATAACCCTTCCCTATGTTTTCCAAAAAGCTTAGAAAAGATTTTTTGGCTGGAGCTAAACACGTTAAAAATGTTCAAAATTACAAACAGATTCTACTTAACAACAAACCTACAGTCCCTGTCTTGTTTGCACCGCCTGTATACTGCTGTTCAGAGTATATAGGGCCTGGTGGCCCCACACCTTTCCTTATTTTAATTTGGGTGCGGGGTTCCCCTTAATATCCATACAAGACCCAAAGGGCCTGGTAATGGACTGGGGGGTACCCATGCCGTTTGGCTCACTGATTTTCATCCATATTGCCATGACCCGACATGACATTAAACCCGCAAGCAGTTTTAAATGAGATTTTTTCCTTTAAAAATGACATTTGGTGCAGGGACTGTTCTAAACATGGGAAACACGCGTCACTTTACAGGCATACTATAGACACCCCCCAGGTACGATATTTAAAGGAATATTTCACTTTTTTTTTTTTACTTTAAGCATCATTAAAATCACTGCTCCCGAAAAAACGGCCGTTTTTAAAAGTTTTTTTTGCATTGATACATGTCCCCTGGGGTAGGACCCGGGTCCCCAAACCCTTTTTAGGACAATACCATGCAAATTAGCCTTTAAAATGAGCACTTTTGATTTCGAACGTTCGAGTCCCATAGACGTCAATGGGGTTCTAACGTTCGTGCGAACTTTCGGTCCGTTCGCGGGTTCTGGTGCGAACCGAACCGGGGGGTGTTCGGCTCATCCCTACTTGTGACTAACAACTGCAAAGGAACTGGACAGCAGGCAATACCCCCAGGCCTGGGGATGAGACTGCTTATGTTTTCCGGTTCTGTTTAACTTACATTACAACCATATGCAAGCACAGTGAACTGGCAACTCTCCTAGCTGCAGAACTTGGTTGCACAAAAAGTGGAGGGACACGTTCCCCTATGCACAGGGAGTGACATACCAATTTGCATTAGCATGTGAGTTCCATGTTATTATTGTTTTAAAGGTTAACACTGAGCAAATGCAAAAGGAGGGTTATGGGAACCACGGTGCTCCTCCACTGAGCCTTTGGTGGAATTTGCCTACCACAGAACATTTGCCTTGTAAACTTTCTCTTTTCCTTACAGCAACGTCATTGGGTTACTAGGTTGTTTGTTGATCTATGGGACCCACAGATTCCTCCTGTCATCAGGGGGGACACTTGGGGCTCCCGTGAACCACCGAAACACTGCTATAGCCATGATTATTGATAAGGGTGCATATAGAGGTTATGTTGCTCGGTTTTAGCTTACCTTACCTACTCAGAGCTATATGTATTTGTTAACTTGTTATTTTTCCTTTTTTTGCATATAGGTCTCTTTACTGATGAACACATCCATCTTTGGATAACGAGGGTTCGGAACTATTTTTCACAGGCTCTTATCCGGAACCCCCGAGATCCAAATTTAGAGGTTGCAATGCTCCAGGATGCTCCTGGAACTGGCAGTTGTGCTGAAGCTGCCGGAGCACATATATGACATGGAAATGGGGGCTGACATCCCCAAAGGTGTCAACTACACTGTTGGGTGATTGCCTATGGACTCCAGTGACCGGGGGCTCCGCGCCCTCTGGTTCTGAGAGCTGGGATCTTGTGGGGATCCAGGGCTGGTGGTGTTTGAGGATACCAGTCCACCAACCTTGGAATGGGTTAAATGGTCTTATACATTTGATACCCAGAGAGCATGATCCTATGTAAGTCTTATATATTTTATATGTTATAAACGTTGAATGTTTTACGTGGTCAGGAATGATTTTTTATATACCCATAGACATGCTCTAACCTCAACTTTTTAAGGTATGCTATCCTATAGGGGACAAGTGTCAAGGGGGTGAGGGGGGAGACTACTGATAACGTCAATAATGGCTGACTATAACAGGATTGTATCTGCTATTCTTAGGCCTCTGTAGTGGAAGGATATCTCATACTTGTTAAGCTCCAACATGGAACTCTCTGGGTGACCATAGCATCTGGATCCACTTTGGTGTTATGCTCCTTTCCCACCTCAAGGAGGCAGGTTCCCCCTTTGAACATAATAGTCTATTCCTATACCCGTATCCCTGTAGACAATCCACTAGGTGGGTAAGCAGGGCTATACCCACCCCTGGTAAATTTAACGCTCTGCCCATGCTAGGGGCGTTCACCAAGCATAGGTAGGGGTCTCCAGTTGGTACTGGAAGCCTCTACGGAGCATATATAAGTTTCTGATTTCCTCTTTCTCTCAGGTTGTACTCATTCCTCTAACTCTCTAGCCTCTTCCCCCCCCCCTTTTTTTTTCTTCTCTTCTCCTCTCTCCCTTTTTCCCCCTCCTTTTCTCCTTCCTCCTCTCTCTCTCATCTCTTTATCTCTCTCATCCCTCTCCCCATCCCGTGCGAGCCCTCTCCATCTATAAAGCCTGATAGAACTTGAGCAACCTTATATTGTTTAACAATGTCCTCTGCAGTGCATTCCTCAGCTCCTCTATCTCTTAAAGTGTTTTCTCTAAATGTCAAAGGCCTCAATGTTCCGGAAAAGCGTAACAGTGTCCTGGCGGAAGCTCACCGACATAAAGCACAAATTATTTTTTTGAAAGAAACTCATTTCAAGACAGAGTCAGTCACCCGTTTAGCAGATAGACGTTATCCGGAGGTATACCATGCAACATGTACTGAGTCCAAAACTAAGGCAGTTTCTATCCTATTAGCTAAGTCTATGATGTTTCATCTTACCGACAAGCTTATAGACCCCGAGGGTAGATTTCTTTTTTTGAAAGGCATGTGGAAAAACAAACCCATGACCTTAGCAAATGTATACTGTGCCAGTTCAAATAGGGTGCCCTTTCTGAAAACCACTATTTCAAAATTGGCTGCATTCCAGACAGGTCTCTTGATACTGGGAGGGGACTTTAATATGGCTCTCCACTGGCCCCTCTTCATTCCCCTACTCTGCGCTACGTCAAGTGAAACTACAGTTAGACTCCCTTACATTACATGAAACCTGGAGCACTCTTAACCCCCGAGAGAAGGATTACACATTTTACTCGATACCGCACAACCGCTACTTGAGGCTGGATTATATTTTCATACACCAGGCCGACTTTACCTATCTAGCAGACGCTACCATTGAAAACATGGTACTCTCTGATCATCATCCGATCACAATGACCCTACGATTCCCACAAAGAGAGGGCCTCACTAAGATCTGGAGACTAGATGCGTCCATCTTAGCGGACCCGGGAGATGCAGAACACATCAGACAGACCCTTCGGGATTATTTCAACCATAATGACACACCGGATGTGACTCTCATGGTTCAATGGGAGGCACAAAAATGTGTCATACGGGAACACCTCTTGGCCATCACAGCTAGGAAAAAAAAGGAACACCAAGCACTGATACTGGCTCTATCTGAAAAAAAAACAAACTAGAGGCGCAGCATAAACATAATGGGGCTATTAGAGTAGCACAAGAGCTAGCAGATACGCGAGCACTGTCGAGGAACTCTTTAGAAGGGCACGAAAACGTCATATATTGTCACAGAAACTATTTTATGAACAAGGTAACAAACCTGGGAAGCTACTGGCCAGATGCTTGCAGAAACGCATACTGGCCTCCACAGTTCACCATGTAATTGACCACTTAGGAAAATCCCACACTAAAAATGAGGACATTGCACAACAATTCCTCCTCTTCTATAGCAAACTTTATAACCTCAACAAAACTATCTGTAGCCCTACAGAGGACAAGGCTCGCTCTAACCTGATACAGGGATTTCTAGGTAAGTTTAGTCCGTGAGCATTATCAGATAGCAACCGGGCTGAACTGGAAGCACCCTTGTCCTCTGAAAAATGGGAAGCAGCTCTGAAGACCACGAAGCCAGGCAAAAGCCCAGGCCTGGATGGCTTCACGGCGCAAAAATATAAATGCTATACAGAACTTCTAGCCCCATGCTTTCTCAAGGATTTTAACACACTTTCTACTGCCCCTTGCCCCTCGGCTACTTTATTAGAAGCGTATATAACAGTAATTCCCAAAGAAAATAAAGACCCCACTGATGTGACATCTTATCAACCAATATCACTCCTGAATGTTGATGCAAAACTTTTCTCGAAAATACTGGCAACGCGCCTATCATACTATGTACCAGCCTGGGTAGGAAGGGATCAAGTAGGCTTTGTTCCGGGCAGGGAAGCCAGGGACAATACCATTAAGGCTCTAAATTTACATCACTGGCTGACTTCGACCCAGCAAGAGGGATTCTTCCTATCAATGGATGCGGAGAGGGCATTCAATGGGGTGGCCTGGGACTATATGGATGCAGTCCTTGACGCTCTTTGGATTAGGAAGATGTATGCAAACTTTTATTGGAGCGCTCTGCGTAAATCCAAGAGCTAGAGTCAAAGTCAACGGCCGCCTATCGGACGCCTTCCCCATTCATAATGGCAAGACAAGGATGCCCTCTTTCACCTTTACTATATATTCTTATCCTAGAGCCCCTTTTACGCTGCATCAGGGCCAACCCAAACATAAAAGGTATCAAGGTCCATGATAAGGAGTACAAGATTGCGGCCTTTGCGGATGACATCTTGTTTTTCCTTTCAGCGCCACTGACGTCCCTGCCAAACCTCATGCCAGTCCTCAAGCAATTTAAACACATCTCTAACCTAAAAATAAACTACTCAAAATTGTTCGCATTGAATGTCTCCCTACCGAACAATTTAGTAAGGCAGTGTCAGTCAATTTTTCCCTTGGAATGGAAATGGAAAACAGAGGCCATCACCTATCTTGGTATTCAACTTCCCAGTAAATTAGATTCTGCTTCACAGAATATTTCCAACAGTATCAGATCAATGTTGGAGATGTGAAAAGGAGACAGGCACCTTCCTCCATATATGGTGGACATGCACATTAATCCAGCCATACTGGAGGAAAGTACATGAAGTAACAACTACCATTTCTTCATTACCTCTGGAATTCTCTCCAGCGCAATATCTCCTTCATCTATCTAAAATTCCCCAAAAGAAATACTCTAAGTCGGTAGCCATGCATATGATAAATGCTGCTAGGCTGTGTATTCCGGTACATTGGAGATCCAAATCTCCCCCCTCTAGAAAAAATTTGATACATCGTATTAACCGCATAGAGACAAAGGAGGAGCTGATCCACACTTCACAGGATAGGATATCTAGCTTTTCAGCTGTCTGGGAGGCTCACCTTTAAAAAGTCACAACAGTATAAAGCACTGATACAGAAAAACGACTGACCCTTGGCCGAGAGGCTATGTCACTGTAACTGACGTTCGGTTTACAGGCAATACCACTTGCATCATCAAACATGGCTCACCTGGAATAGCTAGTGGTGTTGGTCCACTATAATACTATGCTGAATGTAGACGGAGAGGGCAGCTGGTGGGATTCCCCACCCCCACTCTGTCTAGTAGCTTGTCTCTACATTGCCAATCCCCACCCATCCCACCACACAAACCCCTCTACCCTTCTCCCCCACCCTTTTTTTTTCTCTCTTTTTTCTTATCTTCTCTTCCCCTTCTCTCCTCTTTCTCCCCTCCTGCTCTCTCTTTCCTCTTGCTACTTATACCTCCTGTACTATTATCCACTTCTCTCCTTATACCCTTCTGTCATTGCTCTTGGAGCTTTAGGGTGAAGCAGAAATTGCGTAGAAACGGAATTGCTAAAATTGAACGTTGATATGACTGAGGCTCAGAAAACAATTATATCTAGACCAGCTGGATTTGTCCAGTCTCTGAGTTAACCTCGGCAGATGCTCAATAAGATTTCATTACTAAAATGGAGAATAGAATCAGTTATATTTCATAACATTAAAGCAGATATAAACAACCATACTTTATTAGAAGAATTGTCTTACGATCTATATACTGTTTAATATGTCTACTTATGTAGGCCCCTTACTATACATGACCTGTGCCTCTCAACATATGTAACATATGTACCTCTCTGTCCAGCCATATGACATGTGAAACATTGATTGTTATTTTGGTACTTCGTCTCTGCCTTTTTTACGCTGTATGATGCTTAAAATTTACAATAAAAACTTTTTTTGAAAAAAAAAAAAAGCATAACAGGTGTGTGATAACATCTAGTGAGGGTCTTATAGTTATTCTCCAGGATCGAGACATTTAGTGATGCCTTTGTGGGCAAAAGTGAAAATGCGCTCCCACTGATCCTCCAGTTGCAATTCCCTTTCCCAGGCTTGGCATGCTTTCCCAGATATGTGGGAGGAGTACGCGTAAAGCATATTATGAATATTTGATAGTACATGCTGCTGGGTTGAGGATTGGGAGCACAGGGTATCAAAAGGGAAGAGTGCCTGGGAAACTGTTGAATTACAGTTACTGTCATGTAGAAAGTGGCGGATTTGGAAATATGTCCAGTTAGGGAATGACTTATTAGATGTATTTGCTGACAGTGTGTTTTGAGGAGAGGCGAGATTTAGGAAACATGTATTTTTTTTTGTTAGTGATTGAAATGGATAAGAAAGGTGAAGGTAAAAGAAAACAGAAAGGAGGAGCAGAAAAAAAAAAACTCTTAGAAAAAGCTGCAAACCAGTATCAAAAAGTCAGTAGCTTGTTTAAGATAGTGGCAACAAAGCATGGCTTACCACCTGCATCTCCACCTAAAGGCAGTGGTGCTAGCTGTAGCACAGCAATACCTAGCACTGTACAAGTGGATATGGATACTGATGCAGGTGAAGATATTCACCACAGTATTGGACCTCCTATTGAGCTAGAAACTGATGAAGAATATGAAGAAGAAATTGTGGATGAATCATTAGCAGCAGAAGAGATTCCAGAAGTAGTGGGCATTAATGAGGGCATACCTGACACAGTTGATGATAAAATTTGGTTTATCAGACCAAAATCTGAAAATTTGGATTCATTCTTCCGGTTTCATCCATGTCAATCAGATTTCCATTCTTTTAATTTGAAAAAGTTATATGAGAGGAGGGATGGAAAGAAGCATCACTGGTTGACCTATTCACATGGAAATGGTGTTTTTTTCTGCATGGTGTGTCTTGCTTTCAGTAGAAAGACAGACATCAGTGCTTTTATTGATGGTTGCTTTGATGAAAAACATATGTATCAGAGAATTGAAGAGCACAAAAAAAGCAACCTCTACAATAATAGCTCTGAATCCTTCTTGATGAGATCAAAGAATATGGACATATCTAGTCATTTCTTTGAGAAACAAACAACAGCCAGAAAGGAGGAAGTGAAGAGAAAACATGCCATCCTAGAGAGAGTGATTGACACCATCAAGCTGATTGGAAAAAGAGGTCTAAGCTATAGGGCAACAGCTGAAGCAGCATATACTTTAGAAGATAAAAATTTGGACCATGGAAACTTCCTTGAGATTTTGCTACTCCTGGACGTGTGGTCTGGAGGCATAATTTAAAAAATTTTTCTTTCTTTCTTTATATACTTAAATTTTGATCTTATTTTGGATCTTCGCACATGATATTAACCTATATAGTCTCTAAGACACATAATCTTTTGCTTTCAGCAAGATTATTTTGAGATATGTATATATAATGATAATTACCGTATTTATCGGCGTATAACACACACTTTTTTCCCCTTAAAATCAGGGGAAAGTCGCAGGTGCGTGTTATACGCCGATCCCCGCCGATCCCGAGCTATCACATTTTCAAAATCGCGGACCGCAATGGAACCTACTCGGATAGCTCCGCTCGGGACTACGAGTGGAGCCGAAAGTAAACGAGAGCCGCCGGAAAGAGCCGAGGATCGGCTCTGTGTACTTCGGCGCCGGCGGCGCAATTTTCAAATCGAGAACCGCGATTTTGAAGCCCTGGAAGCAGGGACAGGGGATCCCAGGCTGCACTGGGGCAAGGCTGCACTGGGGAAGGCTGCACTGGGGAAGGCTGCACTGACAAGGCTGCACTGGGGAAGGCTGCACTGACAAGGCTGCACTGGGGAAGGCTGCACTGACAAGGCTGCACTGGGGAAGGCTGCACTGACAAGGCTGCACTGGGGAAGGCTGCACTGACAAGGCTGCACTGACAAGGCTGCACTGGGGAAGGCTGCACTGACAAGGCTGCACTGGGGAAGGCTGCACTGACAAGGCTGCACTGACAAGGCTGCACTGGGGAAGGCTGCACTGACAAGGCTGCACTGGGGAAGGCTGCACTGACAAGGCTGCACTGACAAGGCTGCACTGACATGGCTGCACTGGGGAAGGCTGCACTGACAAGGCTGCACTGACAAGGCTGCACTGGGGAAGGCTGCACTGACAAGGCTGCACTGACAAGGCTGCACTGACAAGGCTGCAATGAAGGGCATTTAAATGTAAGTTTTTTTCCCTTCAACTTCCCTCTTAAAAGTTTTTTTTCCTTAAAATTCCCTCCTAAATTGGGGTGCGTGTTATACGCCGGTGCGTGTTATACGCCGATAAATACGGTATATTGTTTATATCTGTATCCCATGCTTTGTTACTTGTTAAAATTTGTATTTTATTTATACAAATTTAAAAAAAAAAATGAACGAGAGATTTTGCTACTCCTAAGCAAGTTTGATCCCTTGCTGAAAAATCACCTTGATACAGTTATTAAAAAAAGTAAAAAGAAGTATCAAGATGCAACGAGTAGCAAAGGACGTAGCAGCTTTGTTACACTAAAACGACAGTGAACAATATCATCTGTGTAATTTCAACACTTTTAAAAAAAGGTATTGCCCAAGAGATCAGAGATGCTGGCATGTTCTCAATTCAGCTAGATACAACTCAGGATATAAATGTCTCAGACCAGTGTTCAATTATAATTCGATATGTCACGAATGTGGTCCATGAATGTCTAGTCGCTGTGGTAAACTTCACATCCATGACAGGGAAGGCTTTGTGTGAACTGGTTTGTGATGTATTGGAATCCATGGAAATTAAAGTTTATCCGTGAATCTTACCTCCGGATGAATGTATGGCGGGATAAATCTCAGGAAGAAAGATTTCGATCACTTTCTGTGATTGGAGAAACAAAATGGTGGTCCACAGATGCAGCACTTACAAAGGTCTTTGGTTCATTTAATGATCCAAGTCGAGCCTTGTATGTAAATTTGATCCAGACCATGGCAGCGATATCATGTTCTGATCATTTTAATGCTGACATAAGATACAAGGCTGGAACTTTCTTAGACTCCCTCAAGAAATTAAAAACATGTATAACAGCACAGCTGTACTTATTTATTTTCAAGAATACCACTCTACTATCCTTGTACCTGCAAACACAGGGTATGGATATACTGCAGGCATACCGAATGGTGTCAGAAACGGTAGACAACTTATAAGCACATGATCATGATTCTCAAATGATTATAGATGCGGCTAAGAAGTTTGCAGTCTGGGCAAATGGCAAGTTGGATACAACTGACTGCAAAGTTGTGATTGAGGAAGACTTTCCACCAACTAAAAGAATACAACGAAAGAAAAGAATGGCTGGTGAGCTTGCAGTAGACAAACCAATCTTGTTGGCAAGTGATTAGTTCAGGGTGGAGGTATACAATGTGACCTTAGACAAGATTATTAATAGTCTGCAGAGCCGATTTACAAAACATGGTCAGCTATTTGCAGATTTGGCATGTTTGGATCCCAGAAATTTTGAAGATATTTTGCTACACCTTCCCAACAATGCATTAGAACGATTGAGCAGTCTTGTAATTAAATTTGACTCCATGGCAACTAAAGAGAAACTGCAAAGTGAGCTACTTGATTTTTCATCAAAGTGTCAAAGATTGAAAATGTCTCTTAATGAAGAATATACTCATGCTAACAATGAAGGTCAAGATGAAGACGCCATCCATTCTCATCTTATCGCTGAAACTGAGGAACAACCATACTCAACTGTTGGTAATCAAAATGGAAAGTGCAAGACTTGTAAGAACTGTATAGCATGCTGCTACAATGTGTTACTGCATTACAACTTATACAGTCTGACGTATAGTTCACTTTTTAATGCATACAAATTGACACTGACACTTTCCTCTTCTCAAGTAGCATGTGAAAGGTAATTTTCAAAACTGAAATATATCTTGATCAGACTTTGAAATTCCCTCTCCCAACCACATTTGGAGGCCTTTATGCTCATGTCCATGGAAAAAGAGGCCTTGATTGGACTAAGCAATGAAACCATCATTGATGTTCTGGCTTCAAAAAGCAGCTTGCTACAAGGGATGTTGCTTACATAACATTACAAGCATGTCTGAGGATTACAATGCTGGTTAATCTCTATTTTTCTAAATTTTGACTAGATTACCGTATTTATAGGCGTATAACACGCACCGGCGTATAACACGCACCTCAATTTAGGAGGGAATTTTAAGGAAAAAAAACTTTTAGGAGGGAAGTTGAAGGGAAAAAAACTTACATTTAAATGCCCATCATTGCAGCCTTCTCAGTGCAGCCTTGCCCCAGTCCAGCCTTGTCAGTGCAGCCTTGTCAGTGCAGCCATGTCAGTGCAGCCTTGCCAGTGCAGCCATGTCAGTGCAGCCTTGCCAGTGCAGCCTTGCCAGTGCAGCCATGTCAGTGCAGCCTTGCTAGTGCAGCCATGTCAGTGCAGCCATGTCAGTGCAGCCTTGCTAGTGCAGCCATGTCAGTGCAGCCATGTCAGTGCAGCCTTGCTAGTGCAGCCATGTCAGTGCAGCCATGTCAGTGCAGCCATGTCAGTGCAGCCTTCCCCAGTGTCCAGTCCAGCCTTGCCCCAGTCCAGCCTTGCCCCAGTCCAGCCTTGCTGAAGCCTGTGAGCTTCAAAATCGCCGACCGCGATTTGAAAATGGCGCCGCCGGCGCCGAAATACACAGAGCCGGTCCTCGGCTCTTCTCGGCGGCTCTCATTTACTTTCGGTTCCACTCGGACGGTGAGCGGAGCTATCCGAAACTAGCCGAGTATACTCGGCTAGGTTCGGGCGGCGCTCGAGTGAAACCGAAAGCCGCCAAGAAGAGCCAAAGACCGGCACTGTGTATTTCGGCGCCGGCGGCGCCATTTTCAAATCGCGGTCAGCGATTTTTTAATTCTGACAGGTCAGGATCGCAGGGGATTGGCGTATAACACGCACCCGCGATTTTCCCCTGATTTTAAGGGGAAAAAAGTGCGTGTTATACGCCGATAAATACGGTAGTTATTTGTTTACAATGTTTACAAACAGGTTTTTGCATATTTTATCCTCTAAAACTTTAGAAGATAGTTTGCACATTGCAACCTCCTAAAAGTTAATGAGCACTTTTTTTTATCTACTGTTAAAGTCGTTTACTTGTTTTTAAAGCACTTTTTTTTGAGTAATGTTTGAACATTACTTTTTGAAAACTGTTGAGTTGCTTGCCATTACATTGGTACATCTGAAACGTTTTTTAATTTCTAAACTTGGACTGGAAAGTAAGTTAACAATATGTTTTCAAGGTATTCCGACTTGTTGAAATTCTAAAAGTTTTTGCACATTTTGTACTGCTACAGAATTAACAGCAACATATTTGCACTTTTTTTTATCTCAAACGGTTTATTGTAACTGTTAAGATATTTAATTACTGTTAAGTAAAACACTTTGCACTTTTCTATGTGTAGTAATTAACTACTACCATTTTGCGTCTTTGTGAGTAATTTATTTATGTTACGTTAATAAAGTTTTGAACATGTTTACGTCTTCCATACTTTGTAGTAAAGTTCTTTGATTATTCTTTATTCTGGCAATATATATCACCATAGCAATAAGTGGACTGTTCTTTATGATTGCTCCACTTTTACCACTTTTAACTGTAATTTGCTTATATATATATATATATATATATATATATATATATATATATATATATATATATATAAAGCCTTCTGTGCTTTTATATGTGTCTTATCTATATATAATGCACTCTTCAAATGTGCTTTAAAATGCATGGTTTTCCATTTTATGAACAAGAAAATAATGACGTTATGCTGTTGGACTGGTATAATAATGCTATGGGGCTGGTATGACATTTTTTCATGGGCTGGTTTTCATTCCCAGACCGGACCTGGTCTGAAGAGGTGGTACTTGGAGCAGTAGCCACATGGACAGCTAGTACCAAGGACTACAGTATTTTTGCTACACCATAGGGGGCCTGGTCCCTGCATGCAAAAGGCATTTGCTAAGGCCTGGCTGAGCCATGTCAGGTCTAAATCTCAGTGCTAGCTGGTCCGGGAAGTGCAAATAAGTGATGTGCTGGAGGTGTTGAGGAGAGATAGTCTGCAAGCAAGTGATGTGCTGGAGAGAAGAGAGGAGGTGTGTATACTGGATTTGTATACAGTCTCAAGTCCCTGAATTTTCTAATAATCAACTGGGCATCTCCTAATTTCCCTATCCCCATCCAAGTTTATTCCCTTCAATAAAAACATACAAACAAGTGCAAGGACCGTTTCATGCCTTTGGATGCTTGAAAAGTGTGTGTCTGGCTGGGCAGGGTGACAGACTGACTGCAACACTTAGCAGCCCTTATGAGGGTACCGCTACATTCTTATAATGTAATATTTCAATATTATTATGAAAATGATTCATACATGTATAATCTGAATTATCTATATTTTATACACTAATTTCTTTTATAAAAATCTTACTCCAAACAGGAGCCTTATGGTCATTTCTTGAATTTGATCTTCTCCTTTAATCAATCATCACTAATGTTATTCATGCAATGTCTATCTCAGAATATGTCATGCTTTATTGAGATCCACCAGCAGATGGCTCCCCTTGCATCTATCGCCCCAATATATCTTCACATAGGTTTGATCTTTTTACGTATTACACATTTAGTGTCTCTACAGTTTATATATCTACATTTATCCTTCATTATTGTATTTTTGTTCTTTTGATTATGTACATAGACATATCCCTCAATGTCCTCTGTTTGTAGCCCCTCGTTCAGTATAAAGGTTTCATAGAAGCAGCTTGCACAGCATAAAATAAATTGTAGTTTTCTCCCCTTTAATATAAATACTGCCCCACATCATCATGGCAGATTTACAGCCTGAAGAAGGAGCATGCATGTTTTAAATGCGCGCCTGATGGCCCTGTGCCCTACGCCACAGCTGACGAGGAGATGACTACCGGATCCACTCAGAGCCTTGAGAACCCACCGGAGCGAGCGAGTCACCAGCAGCGCACACGCCAAACAGGAGTGCCCAGTTACCCCAACTTATGTTTCTTCTATATTACATTTTGTGTATCACTATTTATAACCTTTATAGATACACATACTAATATTAACACTATCCTACTTTCCACTTGTCACTCTATAAGTGACACTGTATACACCCCCATCTCGTCAAACAGCTTGACTGCCACAAGTGATGTTTATCTCTTGCTTTTATTGGGCTGTACAGTATAATATATTAACTTAAAATTCAGCCATCAAGCAACTTTTTTCCTCATTTGTGCAGTCAAAATAGAGAGAGGATTGTTGCATGCATGCTATGCATTAAAGCTCTTCTCTAAATATTAAAACCTTTATCAAAACCAAAATTAAATGATACAACTGCAGATTTATATTTACATAATCAGACCTATTTATGAATGCATATTTTTTTTAAGTGTGTATACATTTAAACCAACCATTTAGATGTATTAGTTTTCTTAATTAGAAGCCTTAAATTTTAGACTCCCAGTAACATTCAGAGTAAATGCAAAGAAAGTAAATGGTATGGATGTTCATAGAGTATTAAAATGTCATAATAATTCTCATAGAAGGCTAAAACTGCCACATTTAATATTGTATGGCAGTAAGTGTGCCCATATTTTGAAGGATGTTAAATACAAAAAGTTGTGTCATATTAATTTCTTGCATTAAATTACAGTTAAGTTACCTGTAAAACCAACGGGTCTATTCATCAATGTTTTCTCCTAAAATTTACACATTTGCTCAGATTGCCACATTTCAGTTAGATTCAATGGGAAAACTGACACAGACGGCAATAAAAACCTGACAAAACGAAAAATAAAAACTGTGGCTGTACATACACTTTAATTTACTCTGGCAACTGGAATGTACTGTATAATTTCCAAGTAAAGGTCTTTAACATGGCACACCAGCAACAAAAAAAGAGTTTGATCTTTAGTCTTGTTAACTGTAATGTTAAGGAATAGAAAACATGTAACATGGGCAGTCTCAAGCTGCTTGAAGTCCTGCTTGCTTATTACTGTTTTCACTACAGCCAAATGGAACACAGTGCAGCCCTACCCCAGTGTTTCTCAACTCCAGTCCTCAAGGTGCCCCAACAGGTCATGATTTCAGGCTTTTCATTATTTTGCACAGGTGATTTGATCAGTTTCAATGCATTAGTAATTACCACAGCTGTTTTATCCGAGGGAAATCCTGAAAACATGGCCTGTTGGGGCGCCTTGAGGACTGGAATTGAGAAACACTGCCCTACCCAATGCTTTTTGGCTCCTGGGAGGCTGCTCTTACTTGTGTGTGCCTGTTTTGCTGAGCTCAGTGCAAAGTTGAATGTACCAACTAAGATGCTTTTCATTGCACCGAGAAAAACAGCTAAGTACAAATGTATAGCGTGGCAGTGATTCTTGTGTGGTACCATTAAGTCTGTGTTGTTGCAGACAGAAGGCCATCAATGTACTGACCTTAAATTAGTAGTAAAAAGTGGTATTTGCAATATCAAAGCTACTGGGTGGATTTACTAAAGGCAAACAAGCCGTTCACTTTGCAGGGGAATTTTCTCTTAGCTTGGTGAATGAGATGAAGCTCTGCTGACTTTTGTCATCCAATCATGTGCAAGCAAAAAAAGGAAAATGGTCAAATACTGCAATTTTCCTTTTCTGATGAGCTCCATGGCAGCACACCTGGGTAGGGGCCTCACCCCCCCCCCCCCCCACACACACACACACACACACACACTATGAGGACCTTAACTCAAAAATTTGTGTCCCACCACATGCTCCACTTTCCTGATATCAGCTGTTGCTTTGGTATTGGATCTCAATGCTTGGTCCACAACCAGAAGGCTCACTTCTTGTGCATTTTCAGAAAGTAACGTAGGGAGAACAATTTCTTTTGTGATATGAAATCTTACTTATGCAAAGGCCTAACTCAAGCACCACCTACAGAAAATCCAGAACGTGGCACACAATTTGGTGGAAAATTCTGAACAGCCACAAACTCTGCAAATGTACACCATACTCTACTATAGACACTATTAGTGGTGTCTTACCTTGTTTTTATGAGTATTCATGACATGCAGAAGCCTAGCAGAGCACCCGAGATCCATCAGCCTCTGCCTTTCAAGACCCAGGCCATCTGCCTGAGCCTTTCCGGTGCTGAATGAGGAAATGGGTCAACAGGTCAGATCTCACTGGCAGAGGGAATGGCTTCTTGTCACTCAACAAGAGGAGCAGAGGGTACCAGGGCCTCTCTGGCCAATACGGAATGACCATCAAAATCATTACGCTCTCGTGCCACAATCTCCACAGGAAGCTGAGAGTCAGCGGAATTGGTGGAAAAGCATTTTGAGGTCAGTGCATCTGCCACCACTGCTTGCAGCTGATGGGACCTGGAGTAGAACTGTGGCAACTTAATGTTAAATGGGCAGGCAAACAGATCCACCTCTGGAAGAAAAGACTAGACTATTAGGTCCCAGAAAAACCTGTGGTTAATAGTGACAATTCATTCAGGACAGTCCCTAGACAGTTTGTCTGCTTGAAGATACTTCCGGCTGGGCACATAGACTACTGATAGCTGAAGTAGATTGACCTGAGCCCATTATAGAATTGGTGATACCTCTCTCAAGTGAGAGAGACTGTGAGAGTTACCCTGCTTCCATATGTAGGCCACAGCCATCATATTGTCTAGCTTCATCAGCACAGATCTGCCCTGAATTAGATGTTCAAAGCCTAGGAGAGCTTGAACTGCTGCTCTGAACTCCAGGATGTTGGAAACCACCTTGGAGGCTTGAAAAGGCCATTGGCCCTGAGCCCAACCTACTTCCCTGGCATCTGACTGACCCACCAGCCACTGAGTTGCCAGCAGGGAATGACATTGCAGGAGATTCTGCCTTTTTGACCACCAGTCCAGGTTCACTTTCATGCGAGGTGTGATTTCTATCCTCTGTCTAGGGTCCTCTTACCACAATTGATCCACGAATCTGATTTGAAAAGACAAAGGATTCCACTGGGCCTACTTGACCATTGGAATGGTCGAGGTCATGATACTATGGGGATGCATGCATTACACCGCTGGGTGCTTAATTTTGCCTCAAGCTGTTGCCATCATCTTCAGATGATGGCAGAGCAGCTGTCACTGCCTAAGTATCTATTTTTGCTCCGAGATATTTCAGCATCTGAATGGGCATGAGATGGTTCTTTTCTCAGTTGATTAATCAACTGAACCTCTTCCCCGCTGAGATTGTTATCTCTTGGTGTGAAAGCAGCATGTCCCTGTCCTGATTCATGAGCAGGACATCGTCCAAGTAATGGTATATCTGGATCCCTTAGACTGCAGGTAAATCACGAGACCTAAAGAGAATTTCATAAATACCCCGGGCGATGTGGTCAGCCTAAAGGGCAGACATACAAGTTGGTAATGAAGCTGTCCTACAGCAAAACATCGATTTTTTTCTACACCAAAAAAGGAAAGAATAGACTGAAAAATATGTCCTGGCGGCGGAACTACAACTATCGCTCCTTGATTGAGCAGAGTTTCAAGGTATGTCAAGAGAACATACTGCTTCTCGATGGACAGTAGACATGTGCATTTGTTTTTGTCCGAATGCATTTTTGTCGAATTTTGGGGATTTTCGTGTTTGTTTTAACAAAACGCACGTGCAGAATTCGAAATCCGAAAGATCTGACATAAAAAAATGCTTTATTTTCGTGTCCATTATATTTTCATATCGTTTAGACAATAGTTCGATATGGATAGAAGATTCGACATGACGGTGACAAACAATAGTCTGTGTTTATCAAACTTGTGGTCGAATGTGTCTAACCTAATTCTATTAGTCCAAGATTATTCTACATAGACAGAAAAGATTCGACATTATAGAGACGATAGTAAAAAAGGTTGAATGTGCCTAACCTAATTATTTTAGTCCAAGATTATTCTACATAGACAGAAAAGATTCGACATTATAGAGAAAATATATAAAAAAAGAGCTGTTAGTGGTCGCTGCTGGAATGGGAGGGGGAAGTAAAAAGATGATGAATGTAACCAAATTGTAACCAAAGAGGAGGAGCAGTAAAAAAGCTAGAACTAGAAGTGTGTAGATGTACTAGAAGTACACACGTACAGCCAACTTACTTTCACTTATGATTGCTGGCAGAGAGAGACACACACTGAATCATTTCAGACAATCAATCTTAGCTGGTTTGTTTGTTTGTTAACAGAGAACCTGAATTATTAAGCAATTAAGCATAAGCACAGCAGCAGAACAGATAGTGAAGCAAGCTATAGTTCAACTTAGCTTTTTTTATTTCTTCTGCTTTTAATCTGCTATTGTGTTAGTGTTGTGTTGAACTTGATACTGATACTAGTGTTGTTAGTGCTGTGATAGCCTCAGAGGCTGTCCGTGATGTGGGGGGGGTTATTATTTATTATAGATTCTATATAGATTCT
This sequence comes from Aquarana catesbeiana, assembly GCF_042186555.1. NCBI lineage: Eukaryota > Metazoa > Chordata > Amphibia > Anura > Ranidae > Aquarana > Aquarana catesbeiana. Next base: position 769,352,153 of record NC_133324.1, read on the forward strand.
ATATACCCTAATTTGCGTGCAGGTAGTTTTGCCAACTCTGGCATATTTGTTGTTATTGTTCTATTTCTTGTATCTATTTTTCATTTGATTTTACATCGTTACCTGCTTGCAGGTCTGATCACTATCACCAGTCCAATTTCTGTTTGAACTAAATATACAGCAATGTACCATTCAAACGGAAAAGTGAAGGCAGGTAGAGGTCATGGTCGCGGTCGGCAAGGTCTCTGCTACTATCTCTTCCTTAGGTACTGCTGACACTTCTTCATACAAACATGTCGTTCACATGTTACTTACCGTTTTATGTCACTCAATTTTTTATGAAAGGCAGACGGGTCACGCTGATGGCGTGACCATTTCTCCTGCTTCCACTCCGAAGTGGTCTCCCTGGAGCGGGTGCCACACAGCTGCATCCAGCAAGGAAGCGTTTCCCTTAAAAGGACCTGGGACTCAAAGTGAGTCCACGTAAGGTTACGCTTCCTGCTGGTTGCAGCTTGTGTCCCCCTCCTTCACTTTTTTGATGGTGGGGGTGGTGCTGCTGCTGCCTCCATAGAAGGGCCAGGAACCTCCATGGGGTCGAACTGCTTGGAGCCACCATTGGATGTTGCCATCGCACTTAAACCAGAACCGTTAGGAGTACAGCGCGAACAGGAAGGAAGTCATATGCTTGAATTTCGATATGCAATTCCATTGGCTGACTGTTGGGGTAGACTGTTCAACATGTACAGAAACAAACAAGTATTGTATCATTCGCTACGATCAAAAATATGTATAGTACCGTTCGACATGAAGATTCGACAAAGCAGCTAAAAACATACGATCGCCACGAGGGAACATTTACGGTCAACTGCTCTGCCTATAGAAGAATTCTAATGTTGTTTGACTAGTAATAATAATTAATAAACATAATATTACTAGTCAAATAACATTAGAATAACATAAGAATTCTACTATAACTTGTGGGTGGAGCATTCGACTGAAAATGTACGACTGCGGTGTTATGCAGTTTACTTTAGCTTCTTCTTCGAATCTTCTGAGAATATCCGACAGACACCATAAGCCTTCAATTGACAGATTTGACCTCAATTAATTCGGATTTTCGGACAAATGCATTTCTTTAACAAAACAAAATAAATAAAAACAAATTTCGGAAGTAATTAAATTATTTTATTTTTTAGACGAAACCGAATTCCGAAACAAAATATTTCCATCATGTCTAATGGACAGAGGAATTTTTTTGGTATAAAGAACTGGAGAGACTGTTTGAGGAATTTCCAAGCATGCCCATACCCGGTGGTTGACAGTACCCATTGCTGTCTTATCTTCTCTGCCCACACCTGCGGGAACTTGAACAATCTGGTCCCCTCCTTGCATGTGTGAATTGATGAGTTGTTAAAAGGATTTTTAGGCCTCTTGTCCCAGGGAAAAAGGGGACCTGTTTGATTTATGTCCCATTGAAGAGCTTGCCCCATTGCTGATGAAATTCTTACCCTGGCCTATAGGACTTGGCTTGTCTGCCACTGGCTTTTGATGGACATCTTTAAGCAGAGCCTTCTTGATGGAGTAGCCTCTGATTCTGGAGGATATATCCTGATTTGCTGCCTGTGGCCTTAACAATGGCAGCAACTAACTTATTGCTGAACAAGGATTGCTCCTCAAAGGGAATCGTGCACCATCCCTTCTTGGATGCAGAGTCCGCCACCCTTACCTAAGCCATAGAGCTTTTCTGCCTGTCACTGCACTTAACATAGTTTTGGCCAAAGCTTTAATTAAATCAATTGACACCTCAGCCATAAAGGAAGCTGTTAGCCTTAGGTTGGGAAAATAAGCTAAGATCTTGGCCTTGCCCAGATCATTCTCCACTGCTACCTCTGAATATTGAATCCAGGTATCCATGGCCTTAGAAATAAATGCCAATGCCATAGAAGGCTTGCATGCCTCAACCGGCCACTGTATAGATCTTTTTAAGATCCATGTCTGCCAGTCTATCAAGTACGTCTTTAAAGGTTACCGTGTCATCAAGAGATAGAATAACATGTCTAGCCAGACGCATGAGGGCTGCATCGACCACTGACAGGTCCGCTATATTCTTCATGTCCTCGTATCTAAAGGGATACAGCTTTGCAAAACTGTTTTTCCTCTGTCAACCTGCCTCCACTCCTTAGCTATAATCTTTTGATTTCCCTCCATGAAGGTGAAATTCAGCCCCTCATTCTTGACATTTCTAAAATGTTTCCTCTGCTTTGTCTGTGACTCTTCTACCACATCCTCCCAGAGTAGGGCTTGCCTGACTTCCTTCAAGAAGGGTTGAATAAGGGTGAAATCAAATCTGTCATAGTGTCTATCCTCTTCACCTGAGGAAGCTGTGTCAGAAGCTGAGGATTTGTGGCATCCCAAAGTAATTCTATGCTTTGCCCATGCAGGGCAATACAACAGGTTCAATGCAATGCTGGCCCCTTCATTTGCTTGTATTTCCCTTGACTGCAAAGGCCTGCAGTAAAATGGATGTGTTGGCTTGTCCTGCATGGGCAAAGCACAGATTCACTTTAAACCAACATTTGATTTGCTTGTGTAACTGTTGGTATGATATAAAACATTTATCTAAAATCATCAGATGATAATACAGTTCTTTCTCTAAGGACATCTTTGAAATTTCACGAATTATGTGTTGAGTGATGTGTTGAGTGCTTCTAAAGTATTATCCCCTGCAATGGTACTTTCATCCTATACTATTAATGTGCATTTGTGTAGAATTAATGCTTGAGGATTGTTTGTTTCAGTGAATGCTTCAAACAGGATTTTCTTTTGTGATGTTAATTGCAAACTGAAACAAGTTGTGAGCTGCAGCTGATTTAAGGAATCAGAGCAATTACTATACCAAGTGATACAGTTGCTAATTCTCTTTGTTTTTCTGATTGTACAGCAGCAAGAATAAGAGCAATATTAAAGGCTACACTTTTTAGTTAAAATAATAAGTAGTGAGACATTTTGTGGGACACTTTTTGTTTGTCTGTGTCCATGTGCGTATTGAATGTGAATGTGTGTGATTTTATAGTTATCAATCAGCTGCTGCACTTTCAGGGTTATAATGAGGAAAAGGGACATAGTCTGCATCCCCTTAGATGTAATTTCCCTTTGGGAGTATGTCACCAAAAATTAAATTTTTGTTGCAGGGGATGTCCAAAATCTGACTTTAATCTTAGTGCAGACATATGGGGAAAATCAGTAAGCCATTCACACAAGCAGGAAATTACATTTCTGAGGGACGTTCTGTACACCATATGTGTACAGAACCTCCAGGCTGCCATACAGCATTGCACGATCCAGAAAATTATATAGCTACAGATTGTAACGGAAAGGTAATTTTTCCTTGTCAAAAGAAGTTTATTGAGTATACAATGTTATAAAGATACATAAAGTAAGTTTACAAGGATCTATAAAGTAAGCTCATTGTTTTACAGTAGGGTTTATATAGGTAAATATTATGAAATTTCAAATATTAAACATTGGGTTCACGTAAACCTAAATTAAAGATATATATCATTTCCTTAGTTACTTTTGTAGGTATTTAAATGATTTATACCTACTATACATATTGTTTACAAGTAGAGTGTATATAGGTCAAATAAATTCTGACAATGAGCTTTAATCGTAAGGTGGAGAAAAGGAAAGAGAAAGAAGAAAAAGGGTTGAAAGGTAGAGGTATGGTCCACAAGGTTGTCCCGCTCGTCAGTTTATTATTCTTTTTAGTTCTCTTTGAAGCCTTAGAATGGGTGTCTCTGTAAGTCATTTAATCTGTTACCATGGCAACAGGACAGAGTCATTGAAGTTTGACAGGAACCGTTGTTTTATCCAAGGATGCCAACGTTTTTCAAATTTTGGAATTTGATTTTGATCGATGGCAACCATCTTAGCATGGGACATTGTATTATTCATTCTGTGAATTGTTTCTGCTAGTACCAATGTAGGAGATTTCCATGCCTTGGCCACTGTTTGTTTTGCAGCCGTTATTAGTTGGATCATAAGTTTGAATTGAGAGAGTGTTAACCATTCCGGTTTTAGATTAAGTAAAGTTAAATATGGATCTGGTTGTATTATTTTTTTAAATATTTTAGATGCAATCACGAAGACTTCCTTCCAGAAGGTTTGAATTACTGGGCACGTCCACCATATGTGTAAGTATGTGCCTATTTCTGGGCATCCTCGAAAACAAAGAGCTGAGGTATTAGGTGAATATTTTGCCACTCTAGCGGGTACAAGGTACCAGCGAGTTAGGACTTTATAATTTGTCTCCAGTGCTAAGATGTTGGGTGAAGATGACTTAGATGTGAGCCATATGTTAGACCAGTCCGTGTCTTCTAAAGTTCGTCCCAGGTCCTCCTCCCACCTCTGAACGTAAGAGGGTCTATTAAGATTTGCTACTCCATATAATTGATTATAAAGTGATGAAATTGTACCTTTAGCAAATGGATCTTTTGTACAGATTGATTCAAAAATTAATAATTGGGATAATGGTGTATCCCCCTTTAGGAATGGTGTATAGAAATTTTTGATTTGGAGATATCTAAATATCTCATAGTTTGGTAGATCATATTTTTCTCTAAGCGATGGGAATGAAAGGAATGATTTAGATGCTATGAAGTCATTTAGTGTCTGAATGCCTGATGTTGTCCAAGCTTTAAAAGAATTTGGGTAGATCCATGCCGGATAAAAGGCCGGATTTCTGATAAAAGAAAGGAGAGGATTGTGTGGAGATTGTAACTGATATTTGGTTTTTAGTTTATCCCAGAGAGATAAGAAGTGTTTAGTTATGGGATTATGAATTTTAAAGCGGTCTTTAGGATCAAGCCATAATAAATTTGATATTAATAGAGGGTCATTTTCTGAAGCCTCTATAAATACCCATAATGGGATTTCCTGTTTTGCATGGTATTTGGACAGACTGGCCAAATGTGCTGCTCTGTAGTAGTTAGTAAAATTAGGGTATCCCAGGCCTCCTTTATTTTTGGGAAGATGTAGTGTGTGTATAGGTATACGTGGTTTAGAAGAGCCCCATATAAACGAAGTTGCTCTTTTTTGTACTATTCTCAAAAAATAGGAAGGAATTGGAATAGGGAGGACTCTGAATAGATAAAGCAATTTGGGTAGAATAGTCATTTTGATTGCATTAATCTTCCCTATCCAGGATAAAGGAAGTTGCGACCATTGTTTTATTAGATTTGTGATCTGTCTTAATACAGGAGGATAATTGGTTGAGAATAAGTCAGAATGAGATGCTGTTAAATGAATTCCAAGATATGGAATTGATTTTTCTGCCCATGTGAATGGGAGTGCAGCCCTAGCCGGGATCAATTCCATGTTTGTGAGTGAAATATTAAGCACTAGGCATTTCTTAGGATTAATCATAAGGCCGGATAGGGCTGCAAATCCATCAAGAGCTGGTATTAAGTTAGGACCAGAGACCTGTGGTGATGATAGAAAAAGTAATATATCGTCTGCAAATATACATAATTTGTGTGTAATACCTCCTACTTCAATGCCAGTTATAGTTTGGTTTGTTCTGATGTATTGGGCCATGGGTTCGAGTATAAGGGCAAATAATAAGGGAGATAATGGGCAACCCTGTCGGGTACCTCTTTCGATATTAAAGGTTTCAGATTTGTATCCAGCATATTTTATATAGGCTTTGGGTTTATTATATAATGCTTTGATCCATGTTAAAAAGTGGGGTCCAAAACCCCATTTTTGTAATGAATAATGCATATATTGCCAGGATACTGTGTCAAATGCCCTCTTAATATCGAGAGATAGAAAACATAAAGGGATTTTCCGTTTTTTAGCAATATGTGCCAATAACACTGCCCTGCGTATATTATCGCCTGCCTGTCTATTTGGCATGAAGCCTACTTGACCTCTATGTATTAATTTTCCTATAATGCTATTGAGGCGTTTTGCTATTATTTTTGCTAATAATTTAATATCGAGGTTTAACAGAGAGATAGGCCGATAATTCACACAGGAAGTATCATCAGAAAGGGGTTTTGGGATCATACAAACAATTGCCATTAGTGTTTCTTGCCGAAAAGAATGTCCATCTAGAAGTTTGTTAAAAGTTTCAGTGAGAATGGGAGAAAGTATTTCTGAGAATGTTTTATAGTATAAAGCCGAGTAGCCGTCTGGGCCTGGTCTTTTGTTAAGTTTTAGGTCTTTTATGGCGTTAGCAACTTCATCTATAGTTATAGGCTCATCCAAACTGCTTTTTTGATTCTGAGATAACTCAGGTAAGGTTATTTTTGAGAAGAAGGAATCAGCCTCTGTAGGATTAAATTCATTGTTTGTCTTGTATAAAGTTGCGAGATGTGAGTGAAATTTATGGACTATTGTAACTGGATTACAAGTGTAAACATTTTTTGATAATTTCAAACGTATTGGTTTGAAAGATTTGTTAGTTGAATTTAATGCCCGAGCCAAATATGTACCTGGTTTGTTCGTATTCATGTAGAAATTGTGTTTGGAGCGTTTGAGGGATTTATCAACTGACTCAGTGAGAAATAGATCGTATTCCAATCTAGATTTTTCCAGATGAGATTTTGTACTCTGAGATGGATTATCTTGAAATGATATGTAGGCTGCATTAAAATTGAGTTCTAGTTTTTTTGCTAGATTTTTGCGTTCCCGTTTAAATAGTGCCATTTGTCTTTGTATTGTACCACGCAAGACAGGCTTATGAGCTTCCCACAGTGTTATTGGGGAGATGTCTGTTGTATTATTAATTGATATGTATTCCTTTAAAGCTTGTTCAATGGCCATCTGATGTAGTGGGTGTTTGAGCATTATGTCCGGTAAGTACCACGTTGGGTCATGCGCTTTTGGTATGGCTGAGGCTATAGTAGTGTATACTGCATTATGGTCAGACCACGGAATCGGAATTATATCTGATGCAATAATTTCTGGTATCATTCCTATTGTTAGAAAAATATGATCTATTCTGGTGAAGGTTTGATGAGGGTGCGAGAAATAAGTGAATTTCTTTTTCATTGGGTTACTTTCTCTCCACGAATCTACCAGATTGTATTTGGAAAGAAGTTGAGAAAAAGGTAATCTAGAGGTTATTTTGGATGGTGTAAAAGGTGATTTATCTAGAAATGGGAGGAGGACCTGGTTCGAATCCCCACACATTATCACTGTTCCTATTTTGTGTGTATTAATCACTTGTAATATATGTGAGAGGAATGGTGTAGGTTGTTTGTTAGGAGCGTAGTAGGAAATCACCGTGATTGCTGTATCCATTATATAACCCATGAGTATCAGGTATCTACCTTCTGGGTCTTTAATTTCTGATGATAAGGTGAATGGTGTGGATCGGTGAAATGCAATTAGAGTTCCCCTTTGCTTGGTACAGGCAGAAGCCGTGTAAATTTGTTGATAAAAAGGAGAAATATATTTTGGAGTAGAATCTTTGGTGAAGTGTGTTTCTTGGAGGCATACTATGTGAGCCTTTTTGTTATGGAAAGTACGGAAGGCTTTGGTCCTTTTTTGAGGGACATTTATTCCCTGAACATTCAGGGAAAGTATATTCAGTGGTGCCATGGCAATAGATCAAATAGTTTTGACTTACTTTTTGTTCTGCAGAGCTGACTGCACAGATCAACCTGTGTGGACTGAGGAGATGAATAGATAGAAAAGAAACCAGTGAATTCTGGAGTAAAGAGTAAACAAAAAACATATGAGATTAGATGATACATTGTATAAATTATTTTTTGCAAGTAATCACAATTTACCCGTGAAAGAGAATAAATATCTCTCTCAGGGGAATAAGTGCCTTCGTCACACTCCCACATAATATGGTTGGGAGAATGAGGAGGGCTAATGGGGGTACACGGATCTTCCGCTTACAGGAGAGAAGTGCTATGTCAAAAGACATCAAAATGATGTTTCATTAATTGGAGTGCAGAATATAGTTTTTGTTGAAATTATTTATTCCAGGGTGGTTGTATATGGTTAGTCTTGCCCTAGGCTAAATAATTCAGTTAGAAAGGTACTGTTAATAACTTTGGTATTGATGAAGATAGTTTGAATTATTTTGGGATTTTAACCCTTTTAGAGTAAACAATTACATATTTTATTCATATGTAACTGTTTAGATATGTTAACTCATAAAATTGAGGTTGTATTGCTTCAGATTAGAATAAACAAAAACATAATTCTAGGAACTAGTTAGGTAATAATATATTTGTTTTAAGAAAAGAAAGAAAAAGCTTCCATTACTTCTGGGTTATTGAACATATTTGTCTTAAAAAGTAATAAATCTATTGTTATTACCTGATAATATATAACTGAACAAGAATTTCCTTATTTCACTTATATATTCTAAGACTATATGAATCAGAAGTAATAAGAAATATAACTGGAATGTAACATGATCCCACACAGTGTGTGACTATCAGAATGCAGTTACATTCAGTTATAAATATAGGTTTTTTATAGAGAAACATCTCTTAGTATAATAAATGAAGAGATACCAGGAATTAGGATGTCAGTCCATTGAATCTTCTTGGTCCATGGATGATGTGGCATAACGGCCTCTTTTGTGAGAATGATGATTCCCATTTTGTTCTGAAATTTTCTGGGTGCTGCCTGAAGGTGAAGATGATGCCATTCTTCTGCGTGTGGGAGTGTTGCTGCTTGTGGGTTCTGTCAGATTTAATTTTAAAAGGGTTTGTTGTAGTTCATCTGCTGATCTGCTTCTGTAAATTGTACCTTGGTAGTTAAATCTGACTGAAAAGGGGAAGCCCCATTGATACATAATGTTGTGGCGTTGCAGTTCCATTAGTTGGGGTTTCATGGATCGTCTAGTAATAGTAAGTTGGGATAGGTCAGCAAAAATTTGATAATTGTGTCCTTGAAAATTAAGTTCCTTTTTTTCTCTTGCAGCAATTAGTATTTGTTCTTTCGTTCTGTAATAATGAAATTTTGTGATTATATCACGTGGGGGTCCATCTTTCTTTTTGGCTGTGAGGGCTCTGTGTACTCTGTCCAGTTCTAAACGTTCAATAGGGATATCTGGCTTTAGTTCTTGTAATAGAGCAGTAATAGTAGATTGCAGGTCTGTCACAGTTTCAGGTATTCCCCTTATGCGCAAGTTTGAAAGTCTGGCTCTATTTTCGTAATCTTCGAGCTTAGTTTGAAGTATTAAATTCTCTTTTTTTAATTGTTCCAATTCTGTTATATTTTCTTGGGTTGTAATTTCAATTTCATCCATTTTTATTTCTAAGGCTGCGGTGCGGTTTCCCAGCTCTCTTATTTCTTTGGTTAGGCTTTTTGTTATTTGGTCTGAGGTTTGTTTTAAAGCCTTATGAAGCATCTTTTCAAATTGTAATAATATTATTGGGGATGCTGAGGAGTCTTGTGGAGAAGTTTGTGAGAGGATTTGTTCTGTATCTGACTCAAATGGAGAGTCTTGCTGTGACATTTTCTGTCTGTGAGAGCGCCCTGGTGCTGTATATTGTGAGGTGACTGGAGCTGCTTCAGCTGCAGTGAGTGCCTGTGAGCTCTTTGTGAGGTGATTTTTATTTCTGCCACGGTTTCCTCCCAGTACCATATTTCCTGCCCAAACTTTCACAGTTTGTTCCCTGGGGCAAAAAGGTTCAAATGGATACCTTTTAAGCCTGCAGGCTCTGCTTTGTCCTTCTCTTCTCTCCTCAGCGGTGTGGAGCTCTAACAATGCATGTCTACTCTGCTAGGCTCCGCCTCCTGCCCCCGGAAAGGTAATTTTTAACAACATTCAATTACATTATGATTTGTGTCGAAACTGTATATGCTATATACAGTACAGTTCCTTGAAAAAGTATTCATACCCCTTGCAATTTTCCACATTTTGTCATGTTATAACCAAAAACGTAAATGTACAGTATCTAACAAAAGTGAGTACACCCCTCACACTTTTGTAAATACTTTATTATATCTTTTAATGTGACAACACTGAAGAAATTACACTTTCCTACAATGTAAAGTAGTGAGTGTACAGCTTGTATAACACTGTAAATTTGCTGTCCCCTCAAAAAAGCTCAACACACAGCCATTAATGTCTAAACCGCTGGCAACAAAAGTGAATACACCTCTAAGTAAAAATGTCCAAATTTGGCCCAAAGTGTCAATATTTTGTGTAGCCACCATTATTTTCCAGCACTGCCTTAACCCTCTTGGGCATGGAGTTCACCAGAGCTTCACAGGTTGCCACTGGAGTCCTCTTCCACTCCTCCATGACAACATCACTGAGCTGATGGATGTTAGAGACCTTGTGCTTCTACACCTTCCGTTTGAGGATGCCCCACACATGCTCAATAGGGTTTAGGTCTGGAGACATGCTTGGCCAGTCCATCATCTTTACCCTCAGCTTCTTTAGAAAGGCAGTGGTCGTCTTGGAGGTGTGTTTGTGGTCGTTATTATGTTGGAATACTGCCCTGAGGCCCAGTCTCCGAAGGGAGGGGATCATGCTCTGCTTCAGTATGTCACAGTACATGTTGGCATTCATGGTTCCCTCAATGAACTGTAGCTCCCCAGTGTCGGCGGCACTCATGCAGCCCCAGACCATGACATTTCCACCACCATGCTTGACTGTAGGCAAGACACACTTGTCTTTGTACTCCTCACCTGGTTGCCACTACACACACTTGACACCATCTGAACAAAATAAGTTTATCTTGGTCTCATCAGACCACAGGACATGGTTCCAGTAATCCATGTCATTAGTCTGCATGTCTTCACAAAACTGTTTGCAAGCTTTCTTGTGCATCATCTTTAGAAGAGGCTTCCTTCTGGGATGACAGCCATGCAGACCAATTTGATGCAGTGTGCGGCGTATGGTCTGAGCACTGACAAGCTGACCCCCCACCCCTTACACCTCTGCAGCAATGCTGGCAGCACTCATACATCTATTTCCCAAAGACAACCTCTGGATATGATGCTGAGCATGTACACTCAACTGCTTTGGTTGACCATGGCGAGGCCTGTTCTGAGTGGAACCTGTTATGTTAAACCACTGTATGGTCTTGGCCACCATGCTGCAGCTCGGTTTCAGGGTCTTAGCAATCATCTAGGCCATCTTTATGTAGAGCAACAATTCTTTTTTTTAGATCCTCAGAGAGTTATTTGCCATGAGGTGACATGTTGAAATTCCAGTGACCAGTATGAGAGAGTGAGAGCGATAACACTAAATTTAGACTTTGTAACACTAACGAGTCACATGACAACAGGGAGGGAAAATGGGTAATTGGGCCCAATTTGATCATTTTCACTTAGGGGTGTACTCACTTTTGTTGCCAGTGGTTTAGACATTAACGGCTATGTGTTGAGTTATTTTATAATTTTATTTTATAATAAGATACTGTATGTTATTAGAATTTTATGTGATAGACAAACACAAAGTGGCAAATAATTGTGAAGTGGAAGAAAAATGGCAAAAGGTTTTCAACATTTTTTACAAATAAATATTTGAAGAGTATGGCGTGCATTTGTATTCAGCCCCCCTGAGTCAATACTTTGTAGAACCGCCTTTCGCTGCAATTACAGCTGCAAGTCTTTTTGAGGATGTCTCTACCAGCTTTGCATATCTAGAGAGTGACATTTTTGCCCATTCTTCTTTGCAAAAAAGCTCAAGCTCTGTCAGATTGGGTGGAGAGTGTCAACAACAATTTTCAACTCTTGCCTCAGATTCTCAATTGGATTTAGGCTTGGACTTTGACTGAGCCATTCTATCACATGAATATGCTTTGATCTAAACCATTCCATTGTAGCTTTGGCTGTATGTTTAGCTTCGTTGTCTTGCTGGAAGGTGAACCTCCAGCCCAGTCTCAAGTTTTTTGCAGATGCTAACAGGTTTTCTTCTAAGATTGCCCTGTATTTGGTTCCATCCATCTGCCCATCAACTCTGACCAGCTTCCCTGTCAAGAGTTACCATGGGCCTCTTGCCTGTCAGTTTAGGTGGACGGCCATGTCTTGGAAGGTTTGCAGTTGTGCCATACTCTTTCCATTTTCGGAATGATGGATTGAATAGTGCTCTGTGAGATGTTCTAAGTTTGGGATTTTTTTTATAACCTAACCCTGCTTTAAACTTCTCCACACCTTTATCCCTGACCTGTCTGGTGTGTTCCTTGGTCTTCATGATGCTGTTTGTTCATTAAGGTTCTCTAACAAATCTCTGAGAGATTCACAGAACATCTGTATTTATACTGAGATTAACTTACACACAAGGGGACTCTATTTACTAATTAGGCAATTGGTTCCACTAGATTTTAGTTAGGGGAAGGGGTAAAGGGGGCTGAATACAAATGCACGCCACACTTTTCACATATTTATTTGTAAAAAATGTTGAAAACCATTTATCATTTTCCTACCACTTCACAATTCTATGCCACTTTGTGTTGGTCTATCACATAAAATCCCAATAAAATACATTTACGTTTTTGGTTGTAACATGACAAAATGTTGGAAATTTCAAGGGGTATGAATACTTTTTCAAGGCACTGTATACATTTTTTTATTTCTTATTTTTTTCTCACGAAAGTGGAGTTTCCCTTTAAGGTAAAAAATGATTTGACTTTAGAACCATTTTAATTCGTAAGTAATAATGTTTTTTTCCCGGTACATCTGAGTACATCTAAGAAATAAATTTGTCCTTCATTTAGGCTTCTGTCAAAATTTCAATATGTTCATTTTGCTGTTATCTGAGAAATAGACGTGCCCTTGATTTCTTTTTGTTCTTGTCAGAATTTCATTATACATAGATTGTTGTTCATTATAAAAGGAAACCTGTACCCATTCCACTTCTGAAAGACTCAAGCTTTGTCGTACATGCCTATATAATTCAAATAATTTTGTTGAATCTTTATGCTTAGTTAGTGGTGTATTTTGGTTTTGTGCTGTCTGCTGTCCTAGGCAAGACAAAAATCGGACGCACCCCCCCATCTAAATTTGTCCCACTCCAGACACGGTATGCCGTTCTTGTCTTAGGGTCTGAGTTGGAAGCTACAACCGTTCAAAATGACCAGCTGCGGCTTCCTCATCAGACCCTGAGACATGATTCAGCCAAGTGCCACATATGTGGTCAATGGGGCAGAGGATGGGATCAGCTGGACAAAGGATGGGGTCAGCATGGCAAAGAATGGGGTCATCAGGGCATAGGACAGGGGTTAGTAGGGCAGAGCATGGGGTCAGAGCGGCAGGGAATGGGGTCAGCGGAGCAGAGGACAAGGTCTGTAGGGCAGAGCAAGTGGTCGATGGGGAAGAGGATGGGAAAAGGAGGGCATGGGACGATGATCTCATACATGTGACTGATAATCACAGTATGATCATTAGGGATGAGCCGAACACCCCCCGGTTAGGTTCGCACCAGAACCTGCGAACGGACCTAAAATTCGCACGAACGTTAGAACCCCATTGACGTCTATGAGACTCGAACGTTCAAAATCAAAAGTGCTCATTTTAAAGGCTAATTTTCATGGTATTGTCCTAAAAAGGGTTTGGGGACCCGGGTCCTGCCCCAGGGGACATGTATCAATGCAAAAAAAAACTTTTAAAAACGTCCCACTGGCGTGGGGAAAAAAAAACAAGCTCCCCGGACCCTGTCCTGGTGCCATAGTCGCACAGGTACTCATTGATGGCCCTCTGCTGCAAGTGCAGCCGCTGCAGCATGGCCAACGTTGAGTTCCACCTGGTGGGCATGTCACAGATTAGGCAGTTCTTGGGCAGGTAAATTCCTTTTGGAGGTCTGCCAGCCGAGCACTGGCATTATATGACCGGCGGAAATGCACACAGACAAGGTCTGTAGGGCAGAGCAAGTGGTCGATGGGGAAGAGGATGGGACCAGCGGGGTATGGGACGATGATCTCATACGTGTGACTGATAATCACAGTATGATCTCCTACCTGTGAACAATGATAGAACTATGATCTCCTGCCTGTGCCAATGATGGCAGTATGATCTCCTATCTGTGACCAATGATCGCAGTATGATCTCAGTAAGTATTAGGGATGAGCTGAACACCCCCCCGGTTCGGTTCGCACCAGAACCTGCGAACGGACCGAAAATTCGCACAAACTTTAGAACCCCATTGACGTCTATGAGACTCGAACGTTCAAAATCAAAAGTGCTAATTTTAAAGGCTAATTTTCATGGTATTGTCCTAAAAAGGGTTTTGGGACCCGGATCCTGCCCCAGGGGACATGTATCAATGCAAAAAAAACTTTTAAAAACGTCCGTTTTTTCGGGAGCAGTGATTTTAATGATGCTTAAAGTAAAAAAAAAAAAAAGTGAAATATTCCTTTAAATATCGTACCTGGAGGGTGTCTATAGTATGCTTGTAAAGTGGCGCGTGTTTCCCATGCTTAGAACAGTCCCTTCACAAAATTACATTTTTAAAGGAAAAAAAGTCATTTAAAACTGCTTGCGGCTTTAATGTAATGTCGGGTCCTGGCAATATGGATGAAAATCAGTGAGACAAATGACATGGGTACCCTCCAGTCCATTACCAGGCCCTTTGGGTCCTGTATGGATATTAAGGGGAACCCCGCACCCAAATTAAAAAAAGGAAAGGCGTGGGGCCCCCAGGCCCTATATACTCTGAACAGCAGTATACAGGTGGTGCAAACAAGACAGGGACTGTAGGTTTGTTGTTAAGTAGAATCTGTTTGTAATTTTGAACTGGTACATTTTTAAAGTGAAGCTCCAGCCAAAAAATCTGTTTTTAAGCTTTTTGGAAAACATAGGGAAGGGTTATCAACCCTGTGACATTTGTTTTGTTGTCTGTGCTCCTCTTCAGAAGATTTCACCTCATTTTTTGTCCCAATGACAAATGTTTTTTGAAAATTTGGGGTTTTTAGTGAAACAAGGATAAGATGATAAAGCATCAGTGGAAAGGAGAAAAGTTTTTCCCATATTAACTCTTACAAGAGAGAATTTCCCTTCCTAGGGGTAGATTTCATCTCACTTCCTGTTGTCTCCTTCCCTTTGCAAGTAGGAGTCGTTTGTAAGTTGGATGTTTGAAAGTAGGGGCCTGCCCTATATACTCAGCAGAAATTTGGCCTTGGGTGTTGTTGTGGCCTCAACACTGTAAGCCCTCACAGGGCCCTGCTGTGAAATATTAGATCAAGAATTGTAATTACATGCCCCTGTTGAACAGGGGCTGAAAAATTGGGCCTTTGGTGGTGGTGGTGGTGCTGGTGCCACAACACTGTAAGTCCTCACAGTTAATCTTGGTGGGTGCAGAAATGGGCCCTGCTGTGAAATATTCGATCAAGAATTGTAATTACATGCCCCTGTTGAACAGGGCCAGAAAAATTGGGCCTTTGGTGGTGGTGGTGGTGCTGGTGGCACAACACTGTAAGTCCTCACAGTTACTCTTGGTGGGCGCTGGAACGGGCCCTGCTGTGAAATATTATATCAAGAATTGTAATTACATGCCCCTGTTGAATAGGGGCTGAAAAATTGGGCCTTTGGTGGTGGTGCTGGTGGCACAACACTGCAACCCCTCACAGATACTCTAGTTGGAACGCAGGAACAAGCCCTGCTGCAAAGTATTGCAACAAAAATTGTAATTACATGCCCCTGTTAAACAGGGGCTTAAAAATGGGCCTTAGGCACTGGTGGCGGCACCCAGAACCAAGAATGTTCTTACAAGCTATCAGCATGATCATTGAGGAGGAAGAGGATAATTACTCAGCATAACAGGATAGTCACTCAGCATCAGCATAGGCAGTCTTTGAAGGGATCTGACATTTAAAAAAAAAAATATTCAGTTACATAAGCATCAGGTGCTTGGTAGCTGGTGGTGATCCAAGACATTCATTTTTATGAAGGTCAGTCGATCGACCGAGTCGGTGGACAGACGCACCCTGCGATCGGTTACAAAGCCTCCAGCAGCACTGAATGTGCATTCCGAAAGAACGCTGGATGCAGGACAGGCCAGTAGCTCAATTGCATACTGTGCAAGCTCTGGCCAGTGATCCATCCTCAAGACCCAGTAACCCAGAGGATTTTCGGTGGGAAAGGTGTCCAAGTCAGATCTTGCCCCTAGGTATTCCTGCACCATGTAAAACAGACGCTGGCGATGGTTGCTGGAACCGACCATACCTTGGGGCTGCGGACTAAAAAATTGTCTGAATGCATCAGTCAGATGGCCACCTTCTCCACCGCTCCTTCTTTGACTGACCGAAGCCTCAGCAACACGTTGTCCAGAAACAGGAGTTTGTAACCTCCCAGTCTCTGGGAACGCATTGCACAGAGCTTTCTGCAAGGCCTCCCGCAGATATTTCATCCTCTGCTCCCTCTGCGATGGCAAGATAAGGTCCGCAACCTTACCCTTGTAACGTGGATCAAGGAGGGTTGCCAGCCAGTATTGGTCCTTCTTCTTGATACCACGAATACGAGGATCCTTACGCAGGCTTTGCAGGATCAGGGAGGCCATGCAGCGTAGGTTTGCTGAGGCATTCGGTCCGGAGTCCTCTGGGTCACTAAGGATGACATGGTCCGCAGCCACCTCCTCCCAGCCACATACAAGTCCATGTGTTTCTTGGGACTGATCCCTTAAAGACTGCTGCTGATGCTGAGTGCCAGACTCCACCTCCATACTGACACAATCCTCCTCCTCCTCCTCCTCATCCTCTTCCTGTGTGATCGGCGGGCATGCAGGAACACTGTCTGGATAAAGGGGGCCTTGAGAGCTAAGGAAGTCCTCCTCTTTCTGCCTCTGTTCTGCCTCAAGCGCCCTGTCCATTATTCCACGCAGCGTGTGCTCCAAGAGGTGGACAAGGGGGACAGTGTCACTGATGTTCCGCCGGTCTTATATGACCGGCGGAAATGCACACAGACTTTCCTGGCCTGCCTCAGGACATCCTGCAAAGCCCGGGTACCTGCCCAAGAACCACTGCACCACCAAGTTAAGGACGTGAGCCAAACATGGCACATGAGTCATTTGTCCCTGTCGGAGGGCAGAGAGGAGGTTGGTGCCATTGTCGCAAACCACCAATCCTGCCTTAAGTTGGTGTGGCGTCAACCACCTCTGAACCTGCCCCTGCAGAGCTGACAGAACCTCTGCCCCAGTGTGGCTCCTGTCCCCCAAGCACACCAGCTCAAGCACCGCATGGCATCTTTTGGTCAGCGTACTTGCATATCCCCTTGAACGCCTATGGAGCATCGCTGGTTCTGAGGACAAAGCACAGGAAGAGGCCATGGAGGAAGAAGAAGAGGGGGGGTGGAGGAGAGAGGTGTGTCACAATCATTAGTAGTGGCAGTTTGGAGGCATGGTGGCGGAACAACCTCCAACACTACTGCACCTTGTCCTGCATCCTTCCCAGCTGCCAGCAGAGTGACCCAATGCGCCGTGAAACTTAGGTAACGTCCCTGTCCATGCCTGCTGGACCATGAGTCAGCGGTAATATGCACCTTACCGCTGACCGCCCTGTCCAGCGAGGCCTAGACATTGCCTTCCACATGCCAGTAGAGAGCCGAAATCGCCTTCCGTGAGAAAAAGTGGCGTTTGGGTACCTGCCACTGAGGAACCGCACATTCCACAAACTCATGGGGAAGGGGGCAGAGTCTACCAACTGAAAAGGTAGCAGTTGAAGTGCTAGCAATTTTGCCAAGCTAGCATTCAACCGCTGGGCATGTGGATGACTGGGAGCGAACTTCTTTCGGCGGTGCATCAGCTGGGGCAGGGAAATTTGCCTGGTACAATCTGACGTTGGTGTACCGAAAGCAGATTGCCCACAAGTACTTGGCTGTGACACACCTAATTCTACACCTTCATTCCTGTCAGTGCAGGTCTCAGAGAGGACTGAAGGTATAGAGGGGTTGGAGATCTCAGCTGATGAGGAGCAAGGAGAGGTTCTCTTTGTTCTTTGGTGTGGGCCTTTTAGATACGCTTGCCAACGAACTGCATGGCAGGTCAACATATGTCTGGTCAAGCATGTGGTGCCTAAGCGGGAGATGTTTTGGCCACGTGAGATACACTTGAGACATATGTTGCAAATAGCAGTGGTGCGATCTGATGCACTCGTCTCAAAAAAGGCCCACACCAAAGAACTTTTAGAGTAACGTGCAGAGACAGCAGCACCCTGCACATGAGGAGCTTTGCGGTGTGATGCAGTCAGTGTGCTGCCCTTAGGCTGGCCCCTTGAGGGCATCCTGCCTCCTTGGTGATGTGCCTCCTCCTCCTCCTCTCTCCTATCAGGCACCCATGTTGAGTCAGTGACCTCATCATCCTCTCCCTCCTCATCACAGGAGCAAACTTGGCAGTATGCTGCAGCAAGGGGAGCATGACTGCCAGATTGATGTCTTTCTTGGGCACCCCCTCTGTCTGTGCTCACGTTACTGCCTTCATCTAGCTTAGTATCATCATCAGAGCCTTCTAAACACTGGGCATCCTCCTGGAGCATGTACCCAACATTGTGGTCAAACAGTTCGAGGGACTCCTCAGGAGGACATGGTGGGGCTAGGGAAGGAGTCACTGATGCCATTGAGCCGAGGGAAGAGGCCGCGTTGGCAGCTGCTTTGCCAGACAAAGTACCCTGAGTATGGGTGAGAGAGGATGGGGAGGATGAGGATGGCTTGGTCATCCACTCGACCAAGTCTTCCGCATGTTGCGGCTCAACACGGCCAGCTGCCGAAAAAAAGGCCAAGCGTGTCCCACGGCCACGTGCTGATGAGGATGCACCGTCTCCATGACCAGCACTGTTGCCTCTAGACACAGAGCCTGCTTGCCCTCTTATATTGGCTTGTGACTGTCTGCCTCTCCTTGTTGACCTTCCAGACATACTAATGGCCTGTAGCTGCACTAAGCTGGGATATATATATATATATATATATATATATATATATATATATATATATATATATATATAGAAAAAAAGTCCAAGAGGTTGCTGCACTTAAAAACTTCTTTGCTTTATTTCACAATATCTTCAGGAGAGATTTACAAAGCAAGTATAATCCTTTCAAGCAGTATCACAGGCAAGAAATGCCTACACAGTTTCAGACATGAGTAGATTCAGATATGGATGGATGGATGGATTACGTCTCGGGCTTCAATGGATCTTAGGAAGGGCGTAAGCTGACTAGCCCGAGACGTAATCCATCTATCCATCCATATCTGAATCTACTCATGTCTGAAACTGTGTAGGCATTTCTTGCCTGTGATACTGCTTGAAAGGATTATACTTGCTTTGTAAATCTCTCCTGAAGATATTGTGAAATAAAGCAAAGAAGTTTTTAAGTGCAGCAACCTCTTGGACTTTTTTTCTATATACAAGGTTGGTGGGAAGACCTGATTGCTGGCACTAAACTGTAAGCAGAGTGCGGTTCTCCTCTACAAGTGAATATATATATATATATATATATATATATATATATATACTGATACTGCAGTATAACTGCCTGCCTGTAGTATGAGAACACCACCAACCTTCTACAGGTAGCTTTAGCTGAACACTGTGCAGAGGTCGCACTACACTAACGTGTAAATAATTTAGCTGCCTGCGGTAGTGATAGGATCAGGAAAACACCACCAACCTTGTACAGGTAGCTTTAGCTTAACACTGTGCAGAGGTCACACTACACTAACGTGTAAATAATTTAGCTGCCTGCGGTAGTGATAGGATCAGGAAAAAAACACCAACCTTCTACAGATAGGTTTAGCTGAACACTGTGCAGAGGTTGACTACACTAACGCGTAAATAATTTAGCTGCCTGCGGTAGTGATAGGATCAGGAAAACACCACCAACCTTCTACAGGTAGCTTTAGCTGAACACTATGCAGAGGTCGCACTACACTAACGTGTAAATATTTTAGCTGCCTGCGTTAATGATAGGATCAGGAAAACACCACCAACCTTCTACAGGTAGCTTTAGCTGAACACTGTGCAGAGGTCGCACTACACTAACGTGTAAATAATTTAGCTGCCTGTGGTAGTGATAGGATCAGGAAAACACCACCAACCTTCTACAGGTAGCTTTAGCTGAACACTGTGCAAAGGTCACACTAAACTAACTTGTAACTTTAGCTGAACACTGTTCAGAGGACGCACTACACTAACTTGTAGCTTTAGCTGAACACTGTGAGGAGGACGCACTACACTAACTTGTAGCTTTAGCTGAACACTGTGCAGAGGTCACACTAAACTAACTTGTAGCTTTAGCTGAACACTGTTCAGAGGACGCACTACACTAACTTGTAGCTTTAGCTGAACACTGTGAGGAGGACGCATTACACTAACTTGTAGCTTTAGCTGAACTCTGTTCAGAGGACGCACTACACTAACTTGTAGCTTTAGCTGAACACTGTGCAGAGGTCACACTACACTAACTTGTAGATTTAGCTGAACACTGTTCAGAGGATGCACTACACTAACTTGTAATTTTAGCTGAACACTGTGAGGAGGACGCACTACACTAACTTGTAGCTTTAGCTGAACACTGTGCACTACACTAACTTGTAGCTTTAGCTGAACACTGTTCAGAGGACGCACTACACTAACTTGTAGCTTTAGCTGAACACTGTGCAGAGGTGACACTAAACTAACTTGTAGCTTTAGCTGAACACTGTGAGGAGGACGCACTACACTAACTTGTAGCTTTAGCTGAACACTGCAGAGGTCACACTAAACTAACTTGTAGCTTTAGCTAAACACTGTTCAGAGGACGCACTACACTAACTTGTAGCTTTAGCTGAACACTGTGAGGAGGACGCACTACACTAACTTGTAGCTTTAGCTGAACACTGTGCATTACACTAACTTGTAGCTTTAGCTGAACACTGTTCAGAGGACGCACTACACTAACTTGTAGCTTTAGCTGAACACTGTGCAGAGGTCACACTAAACTAACTTGTAGCTTTAGCTGAACACTGTGAGGAGGACGCACTACACTAACTTGTAGCTTTAGCTGAACACTGCAGAGGTCACACTAAACTAACTTGTAGCTTTAGCTGAACACTGTTCAGAGGACGCACTACACTAACTTGTAGCTTTAGCTGAACACTGTGAGGAGGACACACTACACTAACTTGTAGCTTTAGCTGAACACTGTGCAGAGGTCACACTAAACTAACTTGTAGCTTTAGCTGAACACTGTTCAGAGATCGCACTACACTAACTTGTAGCTTTAGCTGAACACTGTGAGGAGGACGCATTACACTAACTTGTAGTTTTAGCTGAACTCTGTTCAGAGGACGCACTACACTAACTTGTAGCTTTAGCTGAACACTGTGCAGAGGTCACACTACACTAACTTGTAGATTTAGCTGAACACTGTTCAGAGGATGCACTACACTAACTTGTAGTTTTAGCTGAACACTGTGAGGAGGACGCACTACACTAACTTGTAGCTTTAGCTGAACACTGTGCACTACACTAACTTGTAGCTTTAGCTGAACACTGTTCAGAGGACGCACTACACTAACTTGTAGCTTTAGCTGAACACTGTGCAGAGGTGACACTAAACTAACTTGTAGCTTTAGCTGAACACTGTGAGGAGGACGCACTACACTAACTTGTAGCTTTAGCTGAACACTGCAGAGGTCACACTAAACTAACTTGTAGCTTTAGCTAAACACTGTTCAGAGGACGCACTACACTAACTTGTAGCTTTAGCTGAACACTGTTCAGAGGACGCACTACACTAACTTGTAGCTTTAGCTGAAAACTGTGCAGAGGTGACACTAAACTAACTTGTAGCTTTAGCTGAACACTGTGAGGAGGACGCACTACACTAACTTGTAGCTTTAGCTGAACACTGCAGAGGTCACACTAAACTAACTTGTAGCTTTAGCTAAACACTGTTCAGAGGACGCACTACACTAACTTGTAGCTTTAGCTGAACACTGTTCAGAGGACGCACTACACTAACTTGTAGCTTTAGCTGAACACTGTGCAGAGGTCACACTAAACTAACTTGTAGCTTTAGCTGAACACTGTGAGGAGGACGCACTACACTAACTTGTAGCTTTAGCTGAACACTGCAGAGGTCACACTAAACTAACTTGTAGCTTTAGCTGAACACTGTTCAGAGGACGCACTACACTAACTTGTAGCTTTAGCTGAACACTGTGAGGAGGACGCACTACACTAACTTGTAGCTTTAGCTGAACACTGTGAGGAAGACGCACTACACTAACTTGTAGCTTTAGCTGAACACTGTGAGGAGGACGCACTACACTAACTTGTAGCTTTAGCTGAACACTGTTCAGAGGACGCACTACACTAACTTGTAGTTTTAGCTGAACACTGTGAGGAGGACGCACTACACTAACTTGTAGCTTTAGCTGAACACTGTTCAGAGGACGCACTACACTAACTTGTAGCTTTAGCTGAACACTGTGCAGAGGTCACACTGCACTAACTTCTAGCTTTAGCTGAACACTGTTCAGAGGACGCACTACACTAACTTGTAGTTTTAGCTGAACACTGTGAGGAGGACGCACTACACTAACTTGTAGCTTTAGCTGAACACTGTTCAGAGGACGCACTACACTAACTTGTAGCTTTAGCTGAACACTGTGCAGAGGTCACACTAAACTAACTTGTAGCTTTAGCTGAACACTGTGAGGAGGACGCACTACACTAACTTGTAGCTTTAGCTGAACACTGTGCAGAGGTAACACTAAACTAACTTGTAGCTTTAGCTGAACACTGTTCAGAGGACGCACTACACTAACTGTAAATAGTCTAGCTGCCTGACTGTGGTACTAATAGGATCAAAAGAACATCAGCAATTTTCTTCAGGTAGCTGTAAATACTGTAACAACACAAGCCTGCCTGTCAGTAGGAAGATAACAGGAACGGATCTAGCTAAATTGAATACAGTGTGTATATATATATATATATATATATATATATATATATATATATATATATATATATATATACAACACCTGGGATGCATATATATATACACAATGCACTGTAAGTGCAGCTAACTGACTGACTGTCCTGCCTAATCTATCTAATTTAAATCAAATGACACTGTCTTTCTCTCTATCTCTCTCTTAAGCTGGAACACACTACACAGGGCCGCCGTGCAGGCGGCCTTATATAGTGTGGGGCGTGTTCTAAACCCCCTGAGCCATAATTGGCCAAAGCCACCCTGGCTTTGGCCAATTACAGCTCTCTCCACAAACGGCGCTGTGATTGGCCAAGCATGCGGGTCATAGTGCATGCTTGGCTAATCATCAGCCAGCAATGCACTGCGATGCCGCAGTGAATTATGGGCCGTGACGCGCCACACGAATTTGGCACGAACGGCCCATATCGTTCACAACTCGGCAAATGATCAAACAGCCGATGTTCGAGTCGAACATGGGTTCAACTCGAACACGCAGCTCATCCCTAGTAAGTATATACAATGTAATGATTGCATCTGGAAGTTTAGTTGCAGCATTTTCCCTTCCTACCCTTCAGTGACAGACAGCAAGGACACAGACTGCAGTAACCTCATACTGTCCCATCTGCAGTCACCTTGTCCCCATCCCCCCCAGACACAGCCCAGGTGGGGAACCCCAGGTGTCATCACTGACCTGCCAGGCGCTTCTCTTGGATGTTCTTCCATAGCAGGTCCCAGGCTTTGGTGGTGGAGTCCTTTAACTGCTCACTTGGAGACCTCCTCATAAGGAATTTGGCATTGTAAATCCCTCAACAGCAGCATCATCATCCCGGCTCCTTCCCTAGATGGCTCTGCATGTGTGAGTGTCCCGACAGGAGGAGAAGCAGGAGGAGGTGGAATGCTATGGCTCAGCTCCGCACTACCACATTACTGCACACATTGTCCAGGCTCTGCTCTGCTCACAGCCTCCCCCTAGCTTTCTCTTAGGATCAGCATTGGACCAATCCGGGACCTCCCGACCCCCACAACAAAGCCCTGGACAGAGGGAGGAGTCAGGGAGGACAGGGGCTGATAATCACAGGCAGAGGACTGAGCAGTCCTGTTTAGGAGCTCATTAGCGGCTCTTTAATTAGGTGGCTGCCTTGTTTGCCTCACGGTACATATGCCCCAGCTGCTTAGCACGCATGATGAGAAAATTGGATGAAAAATACAGTGATTGTATGATAATCTGATTAGTATAAAGCTTTTGAGGGCCAATCACGACAGTTCATGCACAATTATCCGAACGGACAAACATAAACATTGTTCTCGTATGATACCAGAATGAATGATTTTTGTTAAACCAGTACAGTATTTGTCAAAAAAAAGTCGGAAGACCAAGACCACGCATGCTCAAAAATTAAAGAATACATTACAATAAAATACAGCACATTACACTTGCTGTTGTATTTTGTTGTAGGAAAATTTTTGTAACTTTAGTAATATGAGACTAGCATGCAAAAAAAAAAAGGGGCGATCATTTGTCCAATATTCTCATCGTATGTACGAGGCGTTAGTTTCTTCCTACAATGTCACCATCCTTGTTTGTCAGAATAAAAGGAAGAGTTGGTATCTTGGGTGTCCTATAAGAGGAGTTAGCGGTGCAAGCTGCCAATCATAGCCAGAACCTCTCCCAATGCATATGCATTTGTCCATCGGAGGATAATGCTAGCCACTTAAGAACCGAGCATCTTTTTGAGATGTGTTGTTTAAAAGTTAAAAACATTTTTTTTGCTAGAAAATTACTTAGAACTCCAAAACATTATACATTTTTTTTCTAACACCCTAGAGAATAAAACGGCAGTCGTTGCAATACTTTCTGTCACACCGTATTTGCGCAGCGGTCTTACAAGCGCCCTTTTTAAAAAAAAAAATACACTTTTTTGAATTAAAAAATCAGACAACAGTAAAGTTAGCCCAATAATTTTTTATACTTTGAAAGATAATGTTACACCAAGTAAATTGATACCCAACATGTCATGCTCGAAAATTGCGCCCGTTCGTGGAATGGCGACAAACTTTTACCCTTAAAAATCTCCATAGGTGACATTTAAAAACTTCTACAGGTTGCATGTTTTAAGTTACAGAGGAGGTCTAGGGCTAGAATTATTGCTCTTGCTCTACCGATAATGGCGATACCTCACATGTGTGGTTCGAACACCGTTTTCATATGCGGGCGCTACTCACGTATGCGTTTGCTTCTGCACGCGAGCTTAGCGGGACGGGGCACGCTTAAAAATAATTTTCTTATTTATTTTACCTTTTATTTTTTATTTTTAAACTGTTTAAAAAAAATTGTGTCACTTTTATTCCTATTACAAGGAATGTAAACATCCCTTGTAGTAGAAAAAAAGCATGACAGAACCTCTTAAATATGAGATCTGGGGTCAAAAGGCGGAGGGAATCTTTTTCTGTTGTGTTAATTTAATCATAATCTTCCATTTTCTTCCGATTTGCAGTAGCCATTGACTGTGCTCAGGTATAAAAATAATGTTTTATGATATCAGCCCTCTGATGTGATACAACAGAATGTGTAAGTACAAATGGTCTGTATCATTAGGATAGACTGTGTACACTTATCAAATTTAACGTCTGCATAACCACCATATTTTTTCTATAGGGTGTTTACGTGGTTTTGAGCATAGGTGTGCGCAGCCTATTGCATTAGGATGTGCACTCCAAAGCTCAAACACATGGTACCGATCACTTAGTGTGTTCATTCACAAAGGGAAGGGGCCGGTAAATGATATATTTACCGGCCCCTTCCCCCACTCCTTTTAAAACTCCCCCCCCCCGTGTGTGCCAGCAGCAGCACAGCCTTTGGGAGAGAAGAGGAAGGAAGCCGGAAGTGCTGCGGGGTGGGGGGCACGAATGAGCCAGGGCAGTAGGGGCAATCTGCACAAGGTGATTAGGGTGTGCCCAGGCACACCTGGCACACCCTGTGCGCACGCCTATGGTTTTGAGTTGTGTATAGTTGATACACCCTCATGATATATTAATATTTTAGAAAAAAATCTTTATTGCAAAATATGAAAAAGGCTTTGTAGTACATATGTATACCAAAAATGCTTTGGTATTTAAATGTTTACATACTTGTAAGTGTGATTGATTGCTTTTACAGAGTGATAGTTTTAAGAACTGACCTGAACTTTCAGTCTGGCTAGCCATAAATGACTCCTTTTTTTTCGACTAGCCAATGGGCTGATTGAAAAAACAAACAGATTCCTCCATCCACACAAGTGAGGAGGATAGAGGAATCCTCCCAGCTGAGACACCGTATTCTGACAGCAGGGACTGCATATGCTGCAGTCACCGATTAAAAAAAGTCATCCAACATTCCCATTTGTCAGAATTGTTAGATCGACTTTTGTAGAATGGGATTAGGCACACATGGATCGGAATTTGGCTGGTTCCTGCTGAAGCGGCTGAATTTTTCAACATCTAAGGCTACCTTTAGTAACTGCAGTTACTAACCATAAGGAACAATCCATTAATCTTCACTGATATAGCAAGCGGTTCTTCTTTCAGTATAGTTGTAATTCTTGCACAATGAAGGTAGAGGATGTATATTTTTGGGATATCTATTTTCTAAAGTCTCTGTTTTTTATTTTTTATTTATTTATTTGGGTTTTGGTGTAGTTGGTGGATTTGCAATATTATGGGTGTTTAAATTATGTTGAGCAACACTGGATCTGTATCAAGGGATGGTAACTCATCTGAAATAATAGTCAGAAAGGTTAAGATGTATTTTTTTTATTTAGCCTCAGTAGTAGGTGTCTATCTATCTATCTATCTATCTATCTATCTATCTATCTATCTATCTATCTATCTATCTATCTATCTATCTATCTATCTATCTATCTATCTATCTATCTATCTATCTATCTATCTATCTATCTATCTATCTATCTTATCCATTCTATCCCTCTGTGTGTCTATAGGCCCATCACGGGCGAGTGACGTCAAAGGGGGGGGGGGGGTTGGTTGGGATTTTGTTTGCGCCCCCCTAAAAAAATGGAGCACCAGCCACCACTGATTGATATTGGACCAATGATATGCTGCATGTGTTCGAATGTTGTGTGTGTGTTCACAAACAAGTAGGGCTGAGGCTTTCAGTCTGTTATAGTCAACTAAATGGTTCTGTTATTTATGTTTGGTCAAAGATAAGATGTGGCATTGTGATTAAGTGATTTAAATACATTGGTGTTTGTTTGGGTTTTGACTCTATGGAAAATCCATGTAGTTTATAACAATAGTGGATACTGCAAAACACCATACGCTAAATGAGTCTCAAAATTTTTCATATGATATCAGTACACTTAGCAGTTGCAGTTGCACTCTGCAAGGGAATTTTCTTCACAGCTTAGTGAATGACAAAAGATCACCGCTCTAAGACAATTATCTCTCCTCGGATCAGCTGTCTCTGAGTTGAGATGGGTGTCGGCTCTGTTTGCAACAAAAATATGCTGGACAGCCACGCTCCAAAAATTCACCTTTTATTTCATAAAAAAGACAGAGGTCCAAGACATCCAAGTACACATGTACCAACACGTATAGCTAATGCGTTTCACACCAAAAGGTGCTTAATCATATCATTTTTTTAGCGACAATTAAGCACCTTTTGGTGTGAAACACGTTAGCGAAACGTGTTGGTACATGTGTACTTGGATATCTTGGACCTCTGTCTTTTTTATGAAATAAAAGGTGACTTTTTGGGGTGTGGCTGTCCAGCATATTTTTGTTCCTAGCTTAGGGGAATGAGGTGAAGCTCAGCTGACTTCCATCATCCAATCTTGTGCAAGTAAAAATGCTGTTTTATTTTTTTCTTGCATGTGACTATATATTTTTGCAAGTTTCTTCACATTCACTAACCATTGGGAAAAAAATATTTGCACAATGCAACTGTACTTGCAAAGTGAACAGTGTTTTTGCCTTTAGTAAATCAACCACAGTGTCTCTCAGTTCTACTGGCATGCCCAATATACCTAGATAGTAAAGGAGGGAGCTTTAGTAGTAGTATAAGCGTTGGGGCAAAACCGGGGCAGTGGAGGAGCCTGGTTCATGCTTTACACAGTCTAAAGCACATCTGCTTGCCTCAATCATTTTTTGAGAAGTACTGTACATGAAACAAGCCACTTACATTTCTGCTTCTTTGGCCATGCCATATAACTGTAAAGAATATAATAAATAAATAAAATAAATAAATCTAAAATATTTGACTTTGTATTTCAGCAATAGGTATGAACTTTTTATTGTAGAATTCTAGTAGAACAATAGATCTGTATACTTTCTAAAATGTGTTTGAAAGATTGTGCATGAGATTTCTGTTAAATGAAATTATGATTGCAGTGGTTTTCATAGAGCAGGAAGACATACTTATTCCACCAAAACGCCAGTTGATGCATCTTTACAAGTGAAAGCTTTACAATGTTCACATATATTATCAATTATCCACTACTGAGTACCTTTTTGTTATTTTGGATAATTGGTTAAGGTCACAATGAAAAGCTGCTTGCAACTGTTAAGTATTTTGTTCTGGTGATATATTGCTAATAAGATTTTTTCCCCAATTTCAAAGTACATGGTTTAATAAAAAGAAATCTGTGTGCTTTTATTTTTGCTAGATTTTAATATAACATATTTATTTTAATTTTATTTATTTATTGACAAACTTTTATGTTTTCTATTTTTTTGTGTAAGATTACATTGAATCCTTGTTATCATCTGCGATCTGGATGGAGAGTAAACTTAGAATGAATTTCAATATGCTATTGATCACCTCTAGATATTTTTTTCTGTATTGATCTTTTCAAATTGCTTTAGAAAACATAGTATTCATTCAGAACATTTCCAATTCTACTTTAAACTATAATGTGTAAATATCTAAAATGTTTATTTTCTTGTCTTTTCTGTTGAAGTACAACAATGCTCTGTTGTTAAATTAGTGTTTGACAGTTTTTGTCAAAATCTTTAATTTTGTGCCAATATTAATCAGGTATACACTGTGTGCACAATTATTAGGCAAGTATTTTGTATTTAGTATTTTGACCAAATCATCATTTTTATGCATATTGTCCAACTCCAAGCTGTATAAACTTAAATGCTTATTGGATTTAAACATATCAGGTGATGTGTATTTGTGTAACAAAGGAGGGTGTGGCCTAAGGAGATCAACACCCTATGTCAAGGTGTGCATAATTATTAGGCAGCTTCTTTTCCTCAGGCAAAATGCCCCAAAAAAGATTTAACTGACTTTGAAAAGTCAACAATTGTAAAAAGTCTTTCAGAGGGATGCAGCACTCTTGAAGTTGCTAAGATATTGGGGCGTGATCACAGAATCATCAAACATTTTGTTACAAATAGTCAACAGAGTTGCAAGCGATTTGAGAAGAATCAAACGTGAAGCTGCCAGGAACCCATTATCTTCCAGTGCTGTCATATTTCAGAACTGCAACCTACCTGGAGTACACTGAAGTACAAGATGTTCAGTGCTCAGAGACATGGCCAAGGTAAGAAAGGTTGGTACCCGACCACCACTGAATAAGACACATAAGTTGAAACGTCAAGACTGATCCAAGAACTACCTAAGACAGATTTTTCAAAGGTTTTATGGACTGATGAGAGTGACTCTTGATGGACCAGATGAATGGTCTTGTTGCTGGATCTGTAACAGGTACATAGCTCCACTTCGACTCAGATGCCAGCAAGGTGGAGGTGGGGTACTCGTATGAGCTGGTATTATTAAAGATGAGCTAGTTGGATCTTTTTGGGTTGAAGATGGACTCAAAATCAACTCCCAAACCTAAAGAAGACACTTTCTTCAAGCAGTGGTACAGGAAAAAGTCAGTATCTTTCAAGAAGACCATCATATTTACGCAGGACAATGCTCCGTCGCATGCTTTGAAGTACTCCACTGCGTGGCTAGCCAGTAAAGGCCTTAAAGATGAAAGAATAATGACATGGCCCCCTTCCTCACCTGACCTAAGGCTTTTTGAGAACTTGTGGGCACTTCTTAAATGGGAGATTTACAGTGAAGGAAAAAAAGTACATCTCTCTGAACAGTGTTTGGGAGGCTGTGATTGTTGCTGCACAAAAAGCTGACCGTCAACAGATCAAGAAACTGACAGACTCCATGAATGGAAGGCTTTTGACTGTTATTGAAAAGAAGGGGGGCTGTATTGGCACTGATTTTTTTTTTTTTTTGTAAATTTTGAGTTGTTTGTTTATTATTCTCAATTTAACAGAAAAGAAACAAGTGAGATGGGAAAATGTTCATTTTTCATTTAGCCGCATTTTAATTCTGCACACTTATGCCCTGTACACACGGTCGGATTTTCCGATGGAAAATGTGTGATAGGACCTTGTTGCCGACCGTGTGTAGGCTCCATCACACATTTTCCATAGGAATTTCCGACACACAAAGTTTGAGAGCTTGCTATAAAATTTTCCGACAACAAAATCCGTTGATGGAAATTCCGATCGTGTGTACACAAATCTGACGCACAAAGTGCCACGCATGCTCAGAATAAATTAAGAAACGCAAGCTATTGGCTGCTGCCCAGTTTATAGTCCCGACGTACATGTTTTACGCCACCGCGTTCAGAACGATCGGGTTTTCCGACAACTTTGTGTGACCGTGTGTATGCAAGACATGTTTGAGCCAACATCCGTCGGGAAAAAATCCATGGATTTTGTTGTCGGAATATCCGATCAATGTCCGATCGTGTGTACAGGGCATAATAGTTTCCCAATAAATGTGCACACACATAGATATTCTCCTAAGAAAGCCAAAACCTCACTTGTACTTTCTTAAATATTGAGGCTTATTAACATTTTGGATTGGCTGAGACCACCGTAGTTGTTCAATAATTAAATGAATCCTCAAAAATACAACTTGCTCAATAATTGTGCACACAGTGTAGATTGGTTATTTGTATGAGGCAATTGTGTTCCTGACATATGTATCAGACTTCAATGTTGTGTATGCACAGAGCGCTATTTTTTTCTTATATTTATGTTTTTTTGCAATAGTTCAGATTTCTATTCTTTTATTATACATACAGTAACTAATTAATTAGATAATCAATTAGTCAATATCTGGACCGTAAAAATGATCACTTTCTATTTCAGGTCTGATCAGGGACAAATTTCTATATAGCAAATCTAAACTGTGGTCTAGGCCACAGTTTAGATCAGTCAGCATGAGTGATTCACATGCATCATGTTCCTGACTGCCAATAACATATTCCTATGTATAGTAAAAGGTTCCAGAATGCTGCCTTGCCTGTCAACCCACTAGCAATCTACTTTAGCTCTGAACTACAAGAACTGAAGTGTGGGCAGAATAGGATGCAAGTTTTCCCCACTCTTCTACTTATCATTTCTAGGTGTACTGACTGTATATTGTGTTTCACACTATGCACAGTACAGTACATGTTTGTTATAGTAAATTTCTATGTGGTTTTAATGCATGTTTGATGGCGCACTCAAGTTTATGTGTCTAACTGTGCAAGCTACCATACACAACATGGTACAAAGTTCATAGAGTTAGGTAGTAGCACAATTTTTCAACTTGATTTTGATTGCTGGGTCTCTGGACTGCCAGGAGTTCCCACTGACGTACAGTATCAGTTTATATTGAGGGCTTTTTTGTCAGAGAATAGATGGAGGTTCTCACTCCTCTCTCCCTGAAACCCTGTAGGTGTGGCCAAAACTGGCCATGGTCAATCAAGTGGGTATCACTTCACAGCATATTACTTGTAGTGTTACACCTTCTCCACTTTTATTTGCTATAGTTTATATAGCACTTACCGCCAGAGGGGTTCTAGAGCACGCCAACAAACACAAGCTCAGTCTAGGGGATGTCATTTTGAAGTTTTATTGCAGTACTTGAACAGAAGAGAGGGATGATGGTACAGGATACTCCACAAAGACAATCAGGTACAGGAGGACCGATTTTTTGGGAAAGCCTTTCAGTAGCAGGCTTAAGTAATGTTGGAGGTGAAGGGGACAGCCATCTAGTGAGATTCTATACAAGCAGTCACTGTATTTGTAGCAACCTCTGGCATCTAACCATTAAAGTGTAAGCACACCTGCAGCTGTAGGCAAAAGGTCCTACTCACAAACAATGTTCAGATGTACCCCAACCAGCTTCCCTGCAACATTCTTCAGTAAAAGGGGTCCTTCTCCAGTCCAGCTTTCTAACGTGTCCTCCTGAAGATTTCTTTCAGGCCCTCAGCCAAGCATATGTTGAGGCCTAACAGCAACAGATCTTCAGTAGTACAGGCTGCCAC
This sequence comes from Aquarana catesbeiana, assembly GCF_042186555.1. Taxonomy (NCBI): domain Eukaryota; kingdom Metazoa; phylum Chordata; class Amphibia; order Anura; family Ranidae; genus Aquarana; species Aquarana catesbeiana. Next base: position 769,384,351 of record NC_133324.1, read on the forward strand.
CCAGGGGCAAAGATCTCGGAGGATAGATCTCTAAACAGACCCACCCAAATATTTATCTTCCCTCCAGACACACCTTTTGGGTGCCCCCTCCCAGGGATTGTCTGAGGTCAAATAAGTTTTCATAGTCCAAAGACTGATCTTCTTATTTTATTTCTGGAAGCTTCTTCTAGAGGCAGGCAGGAGCAATCAACCCCCAGGTTTAGTCATAGACCTGATCATACCTGAATAAAAAAATGTTCCTCAACTGAGTACACCCTAGCCAAAAACTAAATTTAGCCAGCCTAGCACAGGGGCGGAACATCTAGACAAAATAGAGCCTGGAGGTACACTGAAGAGAAAGTGGGTGTTAAATATTCCCCATTGTTGGTGTTAGTAGAAGCAATAATTGGTGTCAGTTGTCACAAAGTACTCCCCCAGTAATGGCATCAGTAGCATTACCATTTAATAATATTAAACCCCCTCCATTAATGGTAAGTGACAGTGAAACTGACAACCCATATAGGTGGTTAGTGGCAGTAAAATTTAATCCCCATCATTGGTGCTCAGTGTCAGTGGTATTTATTCCCCTACAATGGTGATCAGTGGCAGAGAAATTTACACTTCCCCCCTCCCCCCCCAGCATTAGTAGTCAGTGGCAGTACCCCTGCATTGGTGTTCAATGTGTTTCTAATTACCTGAGCACTGACTCCTGCATTTTTGCCTTTCTCCAGGAAGACATAGGGCTAGGACTAAAGCTGTACTGTCAGATGAGGATCACTCAGTATCTCAGTGCCTAGTGCTGGAACACAGAGATAGTTCTGGCTCCAGACACCCTTGTCTGTTTGCAAAGTCCAAGCGTCCCATATTCTTTGAGATAATCTTGGGACTATCTTGCAGAATCTGGGACATAAAGCTTCCTGTTGGTTGCTTGCCAACTCCAGCACTTGGTGGAAGGAGCAGAGTTTACTATTGGTTCAGTGACTGAAAAACAGGACCAATGACAGGCGTTGCTAGTACTGATCCAGCATAATAATGCAGTGTGATCTGGCTGGATAACTGCAGTGCCAATGAACCGATCGTGGCATATTGCACTGTTGACTTTTTTCATAAACAAACTTTTTGAAATGCCACACAGTGACATTTCATTAAGTTCTATTGCCTACCACGTGGTTTGAGGCAGTGAATATCCTTGCACAGCACTATGCAGAAAAAAGCACAGCCAGTTGAAAGAATCAATTAAAAAAATGCTTTAAAAATAACCAGTATTTTCTTTGGTATGTCAAGGTCCTGATAACTTGCAGTGCTACTATAATCAATAAAATAGCTTAGCATGCATAGGCTGTACTGATTTGGGAGAAAGTCTACCTGGGAGATACTCTTTGTGGTACATGCTACAAAATAAATAAAAAATGCCATACATGGATTAAATAAAGGGCTGACTGACTGCATTCTGTTCATTTCCTTTATACATGTAATAATGAAACTACTGCAATTGGCCACAGAGGAGTATAAGGTAGAAAAAATCTAAAGGCCAGTTGTGCTAAAAATAAAAACTGCTTTTTCAGCAATACTTTATCTTTAGTCTGGAGATACTCCCCACAGTAATTCTCTTCCACCACTAAATGTCCCCATTCAACCCACATCCTTTCAACAAAGGATGCCATAGACCCACCCTCTGAGGTGATATAATCACGCAGCCTGAGTTTAGATTACTGAATGGTGCTTGCACATCATTACAGCAGCACTGTTCAGTTCAAGAGTAGGGATCCCCCATCACCTCCACCCAAGGAGAAGAGGAAGTATCCATGTTGTCATAACATTAGCCTAAATATCATTGCAAAAAATGTATTTAAGTATTTGGTGTTGGGGTCACAGTGATGGGGGGGGGGAATGGTTGTGAGGAGTATGTAGAAACCATGAGTTCTGATTTAATTGAATCTGCTCTGCATGGTTAAATGATGCAATTTTGTAAATCTTGGCTAACTAGGGCCCAAGCCTGGCTAAGATCAGATGGGCAAACATCTTCAATAATGGATAGCCTAACAGATTACCATCCAGATCGCTGCAGTTCATTTTGTACATAGACAAAGAAAAAATAAACTGCAGTGCTCTGAAAAATTGATCGATTGCAATCCAAAGTGATGCTATGTGCATAAATAAAGCTTCCTACCAGTCAAATTAATGAATGGTGCTGTTTATTCCATAGGATTAATAAAAGTAAAAGAAAAATATAACAATCAAAATAAGAATGAATGATAGTGGTGAACATTACCAGTGACCTCAGGATAGAAAGTGGGGGAAACAATCATCCGTGAAGCTTGCTTGGGGGTGGTAAAACACTAATCAGCACCCGGAGGAGTGGAGAGGAATTCTGGGTCCCGGAAGGGGAGCGTACTGGCTGCTAGCTGGAACTGCTAGCTTTGGAGAAATGTCTGTGGCTGGATGGAGGAATAAACTAGGCAGCCTGTGTGATGGTGGGGTAAATGGTGTAGCGCTAATTTAGATACAAGGATTTTGAATAGCACAAAAGTATAAACCAAACAATCGTTCATAACACCATATGTCCAGAAGAGATATTAAAGAAATTCTCTAGTACACATCTATTGTATAAAAAAGTCTGAAGAATAATAAAGGTCCCATATAGATGGTAGTATTATACACCACGTGGATAGCAGATTGAAGGGAGTGTCACAGAAATGTTGAATCCCCCGTATGGAAGCAATGCAGGCTTACCGGAACCGTTGGACTCATAGAGACATACGTCCCCTGAGTCAGTAATGCTTGTATTGCCAACAGACAATGGAGTGGGGTCTCCCCGCAGACCGATGTGGGATCTAGATGTTGTTTCTAGGACTCTAGGCAAAACTCTTCCATATATAACTCAATCCATCACTCCGCTCTCCCGACTCCGGGAGACTCTGGGACTCGGGAGAGCGGAGTGATGGATTGAGTTATATATGGAAGAGTTTTGCCTAGAGTCCTAGAAACAACATCTAGATCCCACATCGGTCTGCGGGGAGACCCCACTCCATTGTCTGTTGGCAATACAAGCATTACTGACTCAGGGGACGTATGTCTCTATGAGTCCAACGGTTCCGGTAAGCCTGCATTGCTTCCATACGGGGGATTCAACATTTCTGTGACACTCCCTTCAATCTGCTATCCACGTGGTGTATAATACTACCATCTATATGGGACCTTTATTATTCTTCAGACTTTTTTATACAATAGATGTGTACTAGAGAATTTCTTTAATATCTCTTCTGGACATATGGTGTTATGAACGATTGTTTGGTTTATACTTTTGTGCTATTCAAAATCCTTGTATCTAAATTAGCGCTACACCATTTACCCCTGCATTATTTACAAATTTCCTTATTTTGACGTGTGAGCTGCTATTATACAGAGTAAGCGCAGTGTCTTGGATATTTTGTAAGCCTGTGTGATGGTGACCGCTCCAGGGAGAACAACCAAACTGAGCAGAGTCGATACCCTCAGCGCGCCTGCACGCCTTCTGTGACATCAATGCCGTGCCGGAGAGGGAAGGGAAATCACTGAGGTCAATTGCTTCAAAGGTCCACTGTTCTGTTCTGTTGCATGCATGTGCGCAAGTGCGCATGCTCTTTGTCAAAGTTACGGCCAGGGCGGCAACAGATGTCTTGTACAATTTCATATTTCAGCTGGTGTAAATGATTCTAGGTAACATCAATAATGGTGATTAGGGATGAGCTTTCTGTTCGAGTCAAACATGAGTTCGACTCGAACATTGGCCGTGTGCCCGTTCGTCAAAAACCAAACATTATGGCCTGTTCGCGCCAAATACGAGTGGCGCGTAATGGCTCATAATGCACTGCGGAAGCGCATTGCATTGCTGTATGATGATTGGCCAAAACATGCACCATGACCTGCATGCTTTGGCCAATCCCAGCGCCCTCAGTAAAGAGAGCCATAATTGGCCAAAGGCAGGGTGCCTTTCGCCAATCATGGCTCAGAGGGACTAAGTCCATGCCCCACACTATATAAGGCTGCCTGCACATCGGCCCCATGCAGTGTGTTGTTGGCATGGACAGAGAGAGAGTGTCATTTAGATTGAGCAGGCAGGCAGATTATTCAGTTAGCTGCAGTGTAATTATATATATGTATATATATATATATATATATATATATATATATATATATATATATATATATACAGACAGTCATATACAGGGCTTTTTTTCAGGGGGAACTTGGTGGAACTCTCCACAATCACTTGTAGACACAGAAGTCTTGTTTCTGTGTTTACAAGTGACAGCTCTGCACTCTGTATATAATGCAATCCTGATATTTAATGCCCTTTAAGACCCTCCTACTGTTTTCATGAAATTTGACTGAACACACCCACTATTTGATGTGATTTGGAGGGGGTGTGTAGGGGGAGGGGTTTTGTGGGGCCGTGGTTAAGTTCCAGCACCTATTGTTTGAGGAAAAAAGCCCTGGTCATATATACAGACAGTTTCACACACACACACACATATATATATATATATATATATATATATATATATATATATATATAAATACACACACACACACACACAGTGGGGCAAAAAGATGAGAGAGGCCTGTAATTGTTATCATAGGTATACCTCAACTATGAGAGACAAAATATGGAAACATATCCAGACAATCACATTGTCTGATTTTTGACAGAATTTATTTGCAAATTATGGTAGAAAATAAGTATTTGGTCACCTACAAACAAGCAAGATTTCTGGCTCTCACAGACCTGTATCTTCTTCTTTAAGAGGCTCCTCTGTCCTCCAGTCATTACCTGTATTAATGGCACCTGTTTGAACTTGTTATCAGTATAAAAGACACCTGTCCACAACCTCAAACAGTCACACTCCAAACTCCTCTGTGCTGAAGACCAAAGAGCTGTCAAAGGACACCAGAAACAAAATTGTAGACCTGCACCAGGCTGGGAAGACTGAATCTGCAATAGGCAAGCAGCTTGGTGTGAAGAAATCAACTGTGGGAGCAATAATTACAAAATCGAAGACATACAAGACCACTGATAATCTCCCTCAATCTGGGGCTCCAGATTGATGAACTTTTGATATTGGTCAAATACTTATTTTCCACCATAATTTGCAAATAAATTCTTTCAAAAATCAGACACGTGATTGTCTGGATTGTTTCCACATTTTGTCTCTCATAGTTGAGGTATACCTATGATGACAATTACAGGCCTCTCTCATCTTTTTAAGTGGGAGAACTTGCACAATTGGTGGCTGACTAAATACTTTTTTGCCTCACTGTATCCACTTTATCCAGTTTAGCTATATCTTACTGCAGGCCGTTCCTGGTGTACTTTTTCTAATATACTTCAGGTGGTGTACACAGTACTGTGCACCCATAGTGCAGTTGCTACTATGTTTCTGGTGGTATCCACAATACAGTACACCCGTAGTTGTTATTACACTTCTGCTGGTGTACACAGTACTGTGCACCCCTAGTGCACTTGCTACTACTTTTCTGGTGGTGTACACAGTACACAATACATACAATACACCCATAGTTGTTATTACACTTCTGTTGGTGTACACAGTACCGTGCACCCCTACTGCACTTGCTACTACTTTTCTGGTGGTGTACACAATACAGTACACCCATAGTTGTTATTACACTTCTGTTGGTGTACACAGTAGACATGTGCATTTGTTTTCGTCCAAATGCATTTTCGTCCGAATTCCGGGTATTTTCATTATCGTTTTAACAAATGATAATGAACATGCAGAATCTGAAAACTGAAAGATGCGACATAAACAAATGCTTTATTTTCATTTTCTTTGCATCAACAGTTCGATATGGAAAGAAGATTCCACTTGACGCTGACAATAATGATCTGTGTCCATAGAACCTGTGGTCGAATGTGCCTAACCTTAGCTCTAGGGATGAGCTTCGAGTTTGAATCAAACTCATGCTCGACTCGAACATTGGCTGTTCGCAAGTTCGCCGAACAGCGAACAATTTGGGGTGTTCGCGGCAAATTCGAAAGTCTATGGGAGAAATCAAAAGTGCTAATTTTAAAAAGGCTTATATGCAAGTTATTGTCATAAAAAGTGTTTGGGGACCTGGGTCCTGCCCCAGGGGACATGGATCAATGCAAAAAAAAGTTTTAAAAACGGCCGTTTTTTCAGGAGCAGTGATTTTAATAATGCTTAAAGTCAAACAATAAAAGTGTAATATCCCTTTAAAGTTTGTAGCTGGGGGGTGTCTATAGTATGCCTGTAAAGGGGCGCATGTTTCCCGTGTTTAGAACAGTCTGACAGCAAAGTGACGTTTCAAAGGAAAAAAGTCATTTAAAACTACTCGCGGCTATTGCATTGCCGGTCCAACAATACACATAGAAGTTCATTGATAAAAACGGCATGGTAATTCCCCACAGGGGATCCCCGAACCAAAATTTTAAAAAAAAATGACGTGGGGGTCCCCCTAAATTCCATACCAGGCCCTTCAGGTCTGGTATGGATATTAAGGGAAACCCCGGCCAAAATAAAAAAAAAATGATGTGGGGGTCCCCCTAAATTCCATACCAGACCCTTCAGGTCTGGTATGGATTTTAAGGGGAACCCCACGCCAAAAAAAAAACAAAAAAAAAAAAACGGCATGGGGTCACCCCAAAAATCCATACCAGACACTTATCTGAGCACGCAACCTGGCAGGCCGCAGGAAAAGAGGGGGGACGAGAGAGCGCCCCCCTCCTGAACCGTACCATGCCACATGCCCTCAACATTGGGAGGGTGCTTTGGGGTAGCCTCCCAAAACACCTTGTCCCCATGTTGATGAGGACAAGGGCCTCATCCCCACAACCCTGGCCGGTGGTTGTGGGGGTCTGCGGGCAGGGGGCTTATCGGAATCTGGAAGCTCCCTTTAACAAGGGGACCCCCAGATCCCAGCCCCCCCGTGTGAAATGGTAAGCCTACCATTTCACTAAAAAACTGTCAAAAATGTTAAAAAGGACAAGAGACAGTTTTTGACAATTCCTTTATTTAAATGGTTCTTCTTTCTTCTATCTTCCTTCATCTTCTTCTTCTTTTTCTGGTTCTTCTGGCTCTTCTGGTTCTTCCTCCGGTGTTCTCGTCCAGAATCTCCTCCGCGGCGTCTTCTATCTTCTTCTCCTCAGGCCGCTCCGCACCCATGGCATGGGGGGAGGCTCCCGCTCTTCTCTTCATCTTTTCTTCATCTTCTTCTTCATCTTCTTCTCTTCTTCTCTTCTTCATCTTCTTCTCTGGGCTGCTCCTCACCCATGCTGGCATGGTGGGAGGCTCTCGCTGTGTGATGCGTCTCCTCTTCTGACGGTTCTTAAATAACGGGAGGCGGGGCCACCCGGTGACCCCGCCCCCTCTGACGCACGGGACATGACGGGACTTCCCTGTGGCATTCCCCGTGACGTCACAGGGAAGTCCTGTCAAGTCACCGTGCGTCAGAGGGGAGCGGGGTCACCGGGTGGCCCCGTCCCCGTTATTTAAGAACTGCCAGAAGAGGAGACGCGTCACACAGCGGGAGCCTCCCACCATGCCAGCATGGGTGCGGAATGGCCTGGAGAAGAAAATGAAGAAGAGAAGAAGAGAAGAAGATGAAGAAGAAGGTGAAGAAGAGAAGAAGATGAAGAGAAGAGCGGGAGCCTCCCCCCATGCCATGGGTGCGGAGCGGCCCGAGGAGAAGAAGATAGAAGATGCCGCGGAGGAGATGCTGGACGAGAACACCGGAGGAAGAACCAGAAGAGCCAGAAGAACCAGAAGAAGAAGAAGAAGATGAAGGAAGATAGAAGAAAGAAGAACCATTTAAATAAAGGAATTGTCAAAAACTGTCTCTTGTCATTTTTAACATTTTTAAAAGTTTTTTAGTGAAATGGTAGGGGTACAGTACCCCCTTACCATTTCACATGGGGGGCCGGGATCTGGGGGTCCCCTTGTTAAAGGGGGATTCCAGATTCCGATAAGCCCCCCGCCCGCAGACCCCCACAACCACCGGCCAGGGTTGTGGGGATGACGCCCTTGTCCTCATCAACATGGGGACAAGGTGTTTTGGGGGGCTACCCCAAAGCACCCTCCCAATGTTGAGGGCATGTGGCCTGGTATGGTTCAGGAGGGGGGGCGCACTCTCGTCCCCCCCCTCTTTTCCTGTGGCCTGCCAGGTTGCGTGCTCAGATAAGGGTCTGATATGGATTTTTGGGGGGACCCCAAGCCATTTTTTTTTAATTTTGGTGCGGGGTTCCCCTTAAAATCCATACCAGACCTGAAGGGCCTGGTATGGAATTTAAGGGGACCCCCACGTCATTTTTTAAAAAAATTTTGGCCGGGGTTCCCCTTAATATCCATACCAGACCTGAAGGGCCTGGTATGGAATTTAGGGGGACCCCCACGTCATTTTTTTTTTTAATTTTGGTTCGGGGTTCCCCTGTGGGGAATTCCCATGCCATTTTTATCAATGAACTTTTATGTGTATTGTCGGACCAGCAATGCAATAGCTGCGAGTAGTTTTAAATGACTTTTTTCCTTTGAAATGTCATTTTGCTGTCAGACTGTTCTAAACACGGGAAACATGCGCCCCTTTACAGGCATACTATAGACACCCCTGGCTATGAAATTTAAAGGGATATTACACTTTTATTGTTTGACTTTAAGCATTATTAAAATCACTGCTCCTGAAAAAACAGCCGTTTTTAAAACTTTTGTTTGCATTGATCCATGTCCCCTGGGGCAGGACCCAGGTCCCCAAACACTTTTTATGACAATAACTTGCATATAAGCCTTTAAAATTAGCACTTTTGATTATTCATGTTCGTGTCCCATAGACTTTAACGGTGTTCGCGTGTTCGAACGAACTTTTTTCCTGTTCGCATGTTCTGGTGCGAACCGAACAGGGGGGTGTTCGGCTCATCCCTACTTAGCTCTATTAGTCCAAGATTATTCTACATAGAGAGAAAAGATTCGACATAGAGAGAAAAGATTCGACATTATAGAGACAATGGCAAAAAAGGTCGAATGTTCCTAACCTAACTCTATTAGTTCAAAATTATTCGACAAAAAGAGAAAAGATTCAACCTAGAGAGAAAAGATTTGACTTTATAGAGACAATAGCAAAAAAGGTTGAATGTGCCTAACCTAACTCTATTAGTCCAAGATTATTTGACATAGAGAGAAAGAATTCGACATGAAGATTCGACGAAGCAGTCGCTGTGAGCAGATATTTATGGTCAAATGCTCCGCCCATAGGCTATAGAAAAATTCTAATGTTGGTTGACTAGTAATAATAATTAATAAATATAATTATTACTAGTGTCATACAACATTAGAATTCTACTATAGCTTGTAGGCGGAACATTCGACCAGAAATGTGCGATTGCGGCGTCGTACAGTTTAGCTGCTCCGTCGAATCTTCTTAGAACACTCCACAGACACCATAAGCCTTCAATGACAGATTTGACCTTAATTATTTCGGATTTTCGGACAAATGCATTTTTTAATAAAACGAAATGAATAAAAACTAATTTGGGGAGTAACTAAATAAATGTATTTTTCGGATGAAAACTAAATTCCGAAACAAAATATTTCAGTGTGCACATGTCTAGTACACAGTACTGTGCACCCCTAGTGCAGTTGCTACTACTTTTCTGGTGGTGTACACAGTACACAATACATACAGTACACCCATAGTTGTTATTGCACTTCTGTTGGCGTACACAGTACTGTGCACCCCTAGTGCACTTGCTACTACTTTTCTGGTGGTGTACACAGTACACAATACAGTGTAGTGAGGTTTTGATAAACAAAATTTACAGCATGTCCGGAAGGCCACCAAGGAGAGACAGATGCTCACAGGCCACTAAAAGAGGGCAAGCAGGCTCTGTGTCTACAGTCGACAGTGCTGGTTGTGGACACGGTGCATCCTCAGCACGTGGCCATGGGGCACGCTTGTCCTTTTTTTCTGCAGCTGGCCGTGTTATTGAGCAACAACATGCAGAGGTGTTGGGCAAATGGATAACAAAGCCCCCCTCATCCTCCTCATCCTCTGTCACCCAGGCTCAGAGTAATTTGCCTGCCAATGCAGCTGCCAAAGTGGCCTATTCCATCGGCTCCATGTCAACAGTCACTCCTTCCCTAGCCCCACCATCATGCACGGAGAAGTCTCCCGAACTATTCGACCACAGTGTTGGGTACATGCTGCAGGAGGATGCGCAACGATTTGAAGGCTCCAAAGATGGTACCCAGGTCGAGGAAGGGAGTAACATGAGCCTAGTGAGAGGGGCTGCCCAAGAAGGTCAAGAAACTGGCAGTCATGTTCCTTGAGCTGCAGCATACTGCCAAGTTTTCTCCAGTGATGAGGAGGGAGGGATGATGAGGTCACTGACTCTACTTAGGTGCCTAATAGAAGAGAGGAGGAGAAGGCACATCTCTAACGAGGCAGGATGCCCTCCAGGGGGCAGCTTAAGGGCAGCCACCCTATTGCATCACACCGCAGAGCTAAGCAGGTGCCGGGCGCTGCTGACTCCCCACATATTTTGAAAAGTTGGTGTGGACCTTTTTTGACACGCGTGCAGCAGATCACACCTTTACTGTTTGCACCATATGTCTGAAGCGTATCAAGCGTGGCCAAAACAGCAGCCGCTTGGGCACCACATGCTTGACCAGACATATGACGACCTCCCATGCAGTCCGTGGGCAACAGCACTTAAAAGACCCACATCAAAGAACAAGGCGGACCTCTCCTTGTTCCTCATCAGCTTGGATCTCCAACCCCACTATACCTCCAGTCCTCTCAGAAACCTGCACTGAGACGAATGAAGGTATAGAAGTAGGTGTCCCAAGTACTTGCGGCCAATCTGCTAGCGGTACACCAACATGGGATTTTAGCAGGCAAATTTCCCTATCTCAGTTGCTAAACCGTCGAAAGAAATTCGGTCCCAGCCATCCACATGCTCAGCGTCTGAATGCTAGCTTGGCCAAATTGCTAGCACTGCAACTGCTGCCTTTTCAGCTGGTAGACTCTGCCCCCTTTTGTGAATTTGTGGAATATGCGGTACCTCAGTGGCAGGTTCCCAAACGCCATTTCTTTTCATGGAAGGCCATTCCAGCATTCCAGTCTCTACCAGCATGTGGAAGGCAATGTCTTGGCCTCGTTGGACAGGGCGGTCAGCAGTAAGGTGCATATTACTGCTGACTGTGGTCCAGCAGGCATGGACAGGGACATTACCTTTCTTTCACGGCGCACTGGGTAACTCTGCTGGCAGCTGCGAAGGATGCAGGACAGGGTTCAGTATTGTTGGAGCTTGTTCCGCCACCATGCCTCCAAAATGCTAGTGGTGATTCTGCCACAGCTGTCTCCTCCACCCCTCCTCTTCTTCTTTCTCTATGGCCTCTTCCTCTGCAGATTTCTCCTCTGAACCAGCGGTGCTCCGTAGGCATTCAAGGGGCTATGCAATTGCTCAGGCAAATAGATGCCATGCGGTGCTTGAGTTGGTCTGCTTAGGGGACAGGAGCCACATTGGGGCAGAGATTCTGTCAGCTCTGCAGGGGCAGGCTCAGAGGTGGTTGATGCCACGCCAGCTTCAGCCAGGAATGGTAGTATGCGACAATGGCACCAACCTCCTCTTCGCCCTCCAACAGGGACACTTGACCCATGTTCCCTGTTTGGCTCATGTCCTGAATTTGGTGGTGCAGCGGTTCTTGAGCAGGTACCCAGGCTTACAGGATCTCCTGAGGCAGGCCAGGAAAGTCTATGGTCATTTCCGCTGGTCATATAATGCCAGTGCTCAGCTGGCTGACATTCAAATAGAATGCAACCTACCCAAGAACCGCCTCATTTGTGACATGCCCACCAGGTGGAACTCAACGCTGGCAATGCTGCAGTGGCTGCACATGCAGCAGAGGGCCGTCAATGACTACCTGTGTGAGTATGGCACCAGGACAGGGTCAGGGGAGCTTGGCTTTTTTTTGCCACGCCAGTGGCTGCTGATCAAGGATGCATGCACTGTCCTGTCACCATTTGAGGAGGCCATGAGGATGATGAGCAGTGACAGTGCATGCATCAATGATACTGTCCCTTTTGTCTTCCTGTTGGAGCACACTCTTTGTGGAATAATGGACAGGGGAGAAAGAGGAGGACTTCCTTACCTCTCAAGGCCCCCTTTATCCAGATACTAGTATTCCTGCAGGCCCGCCGATCACACAGGAAGAAGAAGAGGAGGAGGAGGATTGTGTCAGCATGGAGGTGGAGGATAAAACTCAGCATCAGCAGCAGTCTTCAAGGGATCGTTTGCAGTCCCCAGAAACCCAAGGAGTTGTACGTGGCTGGGAGGAGGTGGTTGAGGATCATGTGATCCTTAGTAACCCAGAGGACTCAGGATCGCATGCCTCTGCAAACTTATGCTGCATGGCCTCCCTGATCCTGCAAAGCCCGAAAAAGGACCCTAGGATTTGTGGTACCAAGGAGAGGGATCATTACTGGCTGGCAACCCATCTTGATCCACGTTACAAGGGTAAGGTTGCAGAACTTATCCAGCCTTCGCAGAGGGAGCAGAGGATGAAACATCTTCGGGAGGCCTTGCAGAAAGGTTTTTGCAATGAGTTTCCAGAGACTGGGAGGTTGCAATTTCCTGGTGCTGGACAACGTGTTGCTGAGGCTTCGCTGACCGATGCCTTCAGACAATTCTTCAGTCCTCAGCGCCCAGGTCTGATTGGTTCCAGCAACCATCGCCAGCGTCTGAATTACATGGTGCAGGAATATCTAGGGGCAAGATCAGATTTAGAGAGCTTTCCTCCAGAACATCCACTGGGTTACTGGGTCTTGAGGATGGACCACTGGCCAGAGCAATTGAGCTACTGGCCTGTCCTGTATCTAGCATTCTTTCTGAACACACATTCAGTGCCGCTGGAGGCTTTGTAACCGATCACAGAGTGCGCCTGTCCACAGACTCTGTTGATCGGCTCACATTCATAAAAATTAATCAGTCTTGGATCACCAGCTACCAAGCACCTTATGCAGATGTAACCGATTGATTTTTCTATGGACGTGGGATCCCTTGAAGACTGCATATGCTGATATGGAAAAAAGGAGAAATACCGCGCTCCTAACAAAATAAGTTAAACTAAAAGTGAGCATAAAGAAGCAACTAATATATGGAATACATACATATAACATCAAATAGAGGAGAAATAGCTGCGCTAAACAGTGAAACCACTAGTAATGAACCAGTGCTAAGTGAATAACTATATAAGTGTACATGAATGTAAAAAATATTTAAAAATACAAGTGACAACACACAAAATGTTAAAATAAATAAAAAGTCAAAAGAATGTAATGTCAGAGTATCAAAAGGTGAATGTGAAACTTAATGAAAAAAACAAATGTTAGACAAAGTCCAAATTATCAACTAAGATAATGTAATATAAATGTGCAATCTTCCATCACCATTGAGTGCTGATCACCGTGAGAAATGCACGCTTACTGGAAGGCAAGCAAAGGACAGCTTGCGGCTAAACACCCAGCCAGGGCCTTGTTCTAAAGGATCTGGGATATACAGCTCAAAGGGCATCAAACCAGGACTCAATGCAGCCAATAAACCACTATTAAGGTGTTGTGGAGACTCTCGGATGTGTGCAGGATTGTCATCCAGAAATAAAAAAAGGGAACTTCCCATGGTGTAATACTGATACAAATGTTTTAATGTAAAGGATAAAAGATACACTTACAAACGAAGAGATAAAAATAGCATGAAAAGCCGGCCGGCATGCGAACGCCCGTTCGCTCAGAAGAGCAAACGCAATGACGTCAGCGCGTCCTGTCCACCCGACGCGCGTTTCATCATAAGATGACGTCATCTGGGGCACGGGCATCACGTTTAAATACACAACAGTATTAACCAAGCCTCGATCTGAGGTAAGGGTGGAGACACAATTAGACTCATCATGACGGGCTGGTGATGCCTAGTCCGCCATAGTGAATGATGGCAAAAATAATGGCAAGAGAGATGAGAGCAAAAATAAAAGGTAATGGTACCTGAAGATACACTACAGAAATAGAAAATATTTGTTGAAATGAATGATAAACATAATCAACAAAATACTTAAACCAGGACATTAATATAAATAAGTTACCAGATGCTGATTATGGTCGTCAGGATAGAAAATAAACGGGAACATTCATGACTTAACATGGGAATCCCAAAACAAATTCAAAAGATGCATAAACAAATGTATGAATGGTGTTCTACGAGTTCTAAGGGCTGTTTATAAATATCAATAAATGGATGAAAATAGGTAAAGGTAAAGGGAAATTGGGTCGTCTAAATGGTACCTGATGTATCAAAAGTTGTGGGAGGGACCATTAGGTGGAAGTGTCCCAAACCTCAACTCACATCAAGTTTACATAAACAATATGGCTTAAATAAATTACTAATAAAAATAAAATAACAAAAATGAATATAAAAATAGAAATGAAAATAATGATAATAACAAAATCCACAAGCACCTGATTAATTCATTTAAGAGTTGTCTATAAAGGAATTTACATCCACGTCGATGTTAAGGCCTAAGGGGGCATAACACCTCAACCTGTGGATCCATGACATTTCAAGCTTAGATATGCTCCTAACGAAGGGACTCCCCCTCCATTGTGGGCGGTACTTATCAATACCTAAAAATATTGTTATGGTGGGGTCCTTGTTGTGAAACAGGAGGTAATGCCTGGATACAGAATGTTTAAGGAAACCATTTTTTATGTTGGTAATGTGCTCATTTAGGCGAACAGAGAGGGGTCGTCTAGTTCTTCCAACGTATTGGAGTCCACACGGACATTGAAGTAAATAGACGACACCCTCTGTAGAGCACGTGATGAAAGGCTCTATGGTATGCTCACGGGACGTACTAGATGAAACAAAAGTTTGGGTTTGTCTATGTGGGCAGCCATTAAATGAGCAGACCCGACATCTTCTGCATTGGTAAAAACCAGTTAAGTTTTCAAAGAATCCTTTTTTGATGGTAGGGGGATTCAGAATATTAGGTGCCTGGGGCCTATCTGGTAACACTGTGTTTAACACAGGGTCATTATTCAAAATGTGCCAGTGTTTGTTAATCAATTTTTTAATGCTATAGTGTTGGACCGAATAGGTGGTGATAAAAGGAACAAGGGAGGTCTTGTCATTATGAGGCAATTTTACTTTCTCCTTGAGAAGATCTCCTCTGTCCATAGCCTTAACGTCTTCAAGTGTGCTTTTCAAAGAATCACCTGCATATCCTTTATCAAGAAAACGTCTAGTTAGGGTGTCAGCCTGTAGTAAAAATTGATCAGTATTGGTACAGTTACGTTTGATTCTTATGAACTAACTTTTTGGCACCGACCTGAGCCAATGTACATTATGGCAACTATCAGTTGGAATATAGGAATTCCTGTCTGTGTCTTTAAAGTAGGTGGAGGTGGTAAACTGATTATGGGATTTAGCAATGGTCAAATCCAAAAAATTGATACTGAATTGACTAGCATCAAAGTTTAGACGGATCCATCTAGTGTTGTCCATGAAAACTTCCAGGTCATCCCGACCTCCATCCCACAGGAGGAGGATGTCGTTGATGTACCTAGCCCATAGATGAAGCTGGGGTTTCTGGCAAACATGGACGACATCCTCCTCCCACATAGCCATGAAAAGGTTGGGTAAAAAGAAAAGTTTTTCTTATTCCCAAGGCAACACGTACGCCCATAATTTATTATTTGCCTAAAATCCACAAGCATTTAACTTGCCCCCCCCAGGGCATTCCATTGTTAGTTAGTGGGATTGATTCCCTTACGTCCCGGGTGAGCAAGTATATTGATTTTTTCTCCAACCTTTAGTTTCCAAGATGCCATATCTTAGAGACTCACATCAGGTGATAAATTTGCTGTCAAATTATATTCCCACTGACACCATGTGGCTAGTAAAGGACGACGTGGCATCATTGTACACCATAACACCTCATGATTTAGGCCTAATGGCCGTAAAACTTTATCTCAAACGGGATTCTGGTCTCTTTGATGAGCAGATTTGTTTCATCATGGAGCTTTTGGATTTTTCAGCTATGCACAACTACTTCTGGTTTGATCAACGTTTTTTTCGCTAGGATAGGGGTGTGGCAATGGGGGCTAAGTATGCCCCCAGTTTAGCCAACAGGGGCGTGTAATTACAATTTTTGATCTAATATTTCACAGCAGGGCCTGTTCCTGCACTCAATAAAAGTCTATGTGAGGCTTTACAGTGTTGTGCCACTAACCATCACTGCCTAAGGCACAATTTTTATGCCCCTGTTTAACAGGGGTGCGTAATTACAATTTTTGATCTAATATTTCACAGCAGGGCTTGTTCCTGCGCTCAACAAAAGTGTCTGTGAGGCTTTACAGTGTTGTGCCACCACCTCCCCCTAAGGCCCAATTTTTATGAACCTGTTTAACAGGAGTGCGTAATTACAATTCTTGATATAATATTTCACAGCAGGGCCCGTTCCAGCGCCCACCAAGAGTAACTGTGAGGGCTTACAGTGTTCTGGTACCACCAACACCCAATTTTCCACAGAGTGTATAGGGCAGGCCTTATAGTATATACAGGCGGTCCCCTATTTTCAAACATCCGAGTTACAAACAACTCTTACTTAGAAACGGAGGGAAACAACAGGAAGTGAAAGGAAATCTACCCCTAGGAAGGGAAATGCCCTCCTGTAAGAGTTAATATGGGAAAAGGTGTCTCCACTGATGCTTTATCACCAATCCTTGTTTCCCTAATATCCCAAAATTTTCTGCATCCAATTGTCATTGGGACAGACAGTGAGGTGAAATCTTCTAAACAGGGGCACAGACAGCAAAACAAATGTTACAGGGGTGATGATAACCCTTCCCTATGTTATCCAAAAAGCTTCAAAATAGATTTTTTGGCTGGAGCTACACTTACAAAATGTACTTGTTCCAAATTACAAACAGATTCGACTTAAGAACAAACCTACAGTCCCTATCTTGTTTATAACCTGGGGACCGCCTGTATACTGTTGCTGTTCAGAGAATATAGGGCCTGGGGGCCCCACCCCTTTTTTTTTTAAATTTGGGTGTGGGGTTCCCCTTAATACCCAAAGAGCCTGGTAATGGGCTGGGGGAGGCAACATTACATTACAGCCGCAAGCAGTTTTAACCCCCCTAGCGGTATTGCCGAGTCTAGCTCGGGGTGGATTTTCAATACCAAAAGCGGTATCCTCGAGCCAGACTCAGGATCGCATCGCAGGATCCAGGAAAAGTTTACTTACCTTGTCCCCTGGATCCTGCGATGTCTCTCCACTGTGATCGGCGAGCCGCTGTGTCTCGCACGATTCACAGTGCCGAGCTCCGTTCCCTGCGAGCGTTGCGACGCACGGGGACGGAGTTCGGCGGCAAATTCAAAAAGTGAAACACACAGTATAGATACAGTATACTGTAATCTTACAGATTACAGTACTGTATCAAATAATTACACATCCCCTTTGTCCCTAGTGGTCTGTCCAGTGTCCTGCATGCAGTTTTATATTATAAATACTGTTCTTTCTGCCTGGAAACTGGAGATTGTCCATAGCAACCAAAACTGTCCCTTTACATCAAAAGTGGCTTTAGAGCAGTTAGAAAACAGCGATAATAAATTAGAATCACTAGCAGAATTGAGTGATAGTGATTTGTGGGAAAATCCATCACCAAACACTAAAAGTAACGAAAGTGACAATTCTGCAACTGAGCAAATTTCAGTGTTTTTGATTTGATTACATTATTGAATAATTTTTATTATTATTATATTATTATTTGTTATAATTATTTATAGTTATTTATTATATTATAATTTTTTATTTCTTTTTCAAAATTTATCATACCCGGTATGTCTACTAGACTATGGTTTGGACAGATTTAAGTGAATTATTCCTAAGAATTACAGGCCTACAATATAAAACGCCAAATTTCTGTGCAAAATAATGGTACCGTTTTCAGCACCTAAAATCTGAAATAATCATACCGCCAGGGAGGTTAAATGAATTTTATTCCTTTAGAAATGTCATTTTGTGCAGGGACTGTTCTAAACACGGGAAAAAAGTTTCACTTTACAGGCATACTATAGTCACCCCCCAGGCACAAAATTTAAAGGATTATTTCATTTTTATTGTTTCACTTTAAGCATTATTAAAATCACTGCTCCCAAAAAAAGTCAGTTTTTAAAACTTTTTTGTGCATTGATACATGTCCCCTTGGGCAAGACCCAGGTCCCCAAACACTTTTTATGACAATAAATTGCATATTAGCCTTTAAAATTAGCACTTTAGATTTTTCACGTTTGAGTCCCATTGACTTTAACGGTGTTTGTGTGTTCGCACACATTTTTTGAAAATATATTACTAAATATAAACTTGCGCTGATGGGAACAACTAAAATGATGATGAAATGCAGCTGCTGTAGACAAGGTACTAATCACTTGAAAAAGTGTGGATAAAAAATACAGCGCTCGCAACATACAACATGAGTGAAATAAACAAAAAAAGTCCAAATAGAAATCCAAATAAATGTGACTGCAGTGTAAGTCCACAATGAAGTAGGTGCAAAAAATGCTTCACAAACTTGCAAGAGTATATTGACACCCTCTTTTGCATCCCCACTGACCAGAACAGGACGACCTCCAGCTTTGCAGTCCAGGGGTCACTTCAGGCTAGTAAGTGGTATCCCACACACGTGGATTGGTGTCAAAACATCAGATGATAGATCAGTGTAGATTTCCACTCAGAGGCTCTCAACAGGATATGCAGGCACCCAGAAATGAAAAGAGGATGGACTAATAGTGAAGTACTGTTATAAAAGTTGATTTATTGCGCATAGGATTGGTACTTACAAAAAGACAATTAAAAACAGGCATGAATATACAGCTGTGAATACAGGAAGCAGCCGTTCATAGCGTGTGTTCCACAGATCGGAAGTGATGTCAATCAAGACAGGAAATTATGTCAATACATTTCGCCCTCCCACAGGGCGTCATCAAGGACCTCATTTCCTGCTGATAGTACCATTCTTAAATACTAGGAGAGAGAGAGAAACTCCCCTACTGAGAACCAATCAGAATGGCATTGCAACCATCTTGTTGGTTGGATAAAAACTGTCGCTACCATGGGTGAAGCAAGGTCCATAGGAGAGACAAGGTCACCATGGACCTGGTTAGAAAAAAACTAACTTAGAGAAAACTTTGACGTCAATTCTGGTAACATGGTGGAAATGGTACCAAATATGAAAATACAAAAATACCTAAACTAAAAACATGAAATGAATAAAAATAAAAATTAAAACAAATAAAAAAGAAAATAATAAAAATAAAAGTGAAAATAAAAATAAAATAAA
Organism: Aquarana catesbeiana; assembly: GCF_042186555.1. Lineage (NCBI taxonomy): Eukaryota > Metazoa > Chordata > Amphibia > Anura > Ranidae > Aquarana > Aquarana catesbeiana. The sequence goes on from NC_133324.1 coordinate 769,403,731, forward strand.
AATAAAAAAATAAAAATGTAAATAAAAAAGAAAATAAAAATGAAAAATAAAATAAAAAAAATAAAATAAAAAAATAAAAAATAAGATGAAACAATGAAAATAAAAATAATAATAAAAATAATAATAATGAAACAATCAAAAATCAAAATCAAAATAACTACATACAAAAAATCTACATACAAAAAAGATAAAACTAAAAAAAAACATCCCCTAACAAAACAACAGCACTAAACCTCCCATACTAAAAATTGGACAAGAAACAGTTCAGGTCTAGTTCGATGTTTAACCCCTGAGGGCTCATAGTTCTTAAACGATGGATCCACTGAGTCTCATTGGAGAAATGGCTCTTTTAAGATTATCTCCTCTCCAATGCCCTTCAGTTCTGTCGATTCCACAGAAGGTAAGCCCACTTTGGGTCCTTGCCGTGGACCAACCTAAAATGATTGGTTAAACTGTGATGTTTAAAACCCTTTTTTAATTCTATTGACATGTTCACGTAGTCTGACTCCCAAAGCCCTAGTTGTCCTGCCCACATATTGAAGACCGCAGGGGCAGGACAAAGAGGTAAGTGACATGGGTCGTACCACACGTGATGAATTTTAAAAGACTCGCCTGAGGAGTGTGAAGTGAAGTCCATAGTTTTCCTTACCCTATGTTTGGATGTTTTGCTCATCACACATCTCCCACAACTAAAAAAAACAACCTGATCCAAGAAATTACATGTTTTCTGCCCCTCTTTTAGCATGCTGGGGTATGTAATCATCCACTCAGGGAAATTTCATTGAGCCACCTGGCTTTGGGGCTACTTGTGCCAAGATCCTCTGCTCCTGCTGTCCTTTTTTTTACATTAGTCCTTTTTCCCCGCCAATGAGAAAGCAGAAATGGGAGCGGAGTGGGTGGCAGTCCTGATCCTCTCCACTCTGTGTGTGTGCAGCATGGGAAAGAGAGGGAGGGGGAGGAAATCCCCCGCATCTGCAGCTCTTTCTCTGTGAGTTTTGGTGCTGCTGCCTGTGTTTCCTGTGGCAGCGGCGGCTGGTGGAGCGGGCTGAGCGGTACTCTCTGCACTTACTTTCATCACTAAAGCCTAATAGGGTTTCATCACCATTAATGGGGTTTATTCCTTACCTTAGGACAGTGGGCAGAGAATTTTGTCTGTTGCCATGGCTGACTTCCCCAACTGAAGATGCTTGTTGCTGGTCTGTTATACTACTCTTATTGCTTCATTACTTGTTGAATCTTATTTCAGTTCATATCATATTTAAGTCCATATCAGGAGTTATGACTTCTCTAGCTGCATGCTTGTTCATAGTCAGTGATTGAGAACCATTGAAGTCAAATCAGCAATGGCAACTTCGGTTTTCATTTCAGCACAGATTTCCTTTTTAGAACTGCTGTAATCCTTAAGATTCAGCACATTTCATTTACATACTTTTTGGTACAGTTGGAAATATACTGCTACTCTGCTTTAAATTATACCCTTGAAAAGCATGACTGATATTCAAATTGCTTTAATCACATACTTTGCTAGTAAAGTCACTTTTAAGAGAAGCGTGTTTCTTTTAAAACTATTTAAATGCTATCTAAATTATATAACAATTCAAAATGAAGAGAAAATTCAGTTTGATGAAAAGGAAATTGCTTTTTAGAATCAAAATATGAAGGATGCTTTTTGTAGCTCAAAGCATTTTCTTCCCTGTGACAACCTTTTTTCGCTTATATACAGAATCACGATTTGAATATTTGTAGTAGGTGGCAATGTCAAATTGTACTTTCTATAGGATCACCTTAGTTCAATTAGTCCCACAAAGCTGTATTTTTTCAGTCATCCAATCATGTGAAAAGGAAATTCTTACTATTTTTATTCTCTGCACATGACACAGGTTCACTAAGTTTTTAGCTTGTTTAGTAAATAAACCCCCCAGAATTACCATTTTTTTTTCTAAAATGATACTGATGTGCAATATAAGATCTACAATAACCTTTGATTTAGGCATATGTTTAAACTGAAATCATTAAAATGATTGTAATTGCACAAATTTTGTTTAGTTTCTATTAAAATAAAAATTATGTTATACGTACATGCTCTGTGCAATGGTTTTGCACAGAGCAGCCACAGTCCCCCACTGGCCTTCCTGGCTCCTTCCCACTGATGAGTGCCCCCAGAGCAAGCTGCTTGCTCTGGGGGGGCACTCATGCATGCTTGCTTCAGAGTCCAGCTATGTGTGTTTATTAACACATAGCTACTATGTAATTATGTAACACACTCATTGCACTCATGAAGGCAGTGAGAACTGATTATAGGACAATTGTCCCAAAGATACAGTTGTCATTTAAGGTGGACTTAACATCAAATTTTTTTTTTAATATTAAGTGCATGCATACTAAGTAATGTGTAAGTGTTCTTTTATGACTGTCTACAAATTAGAGGAGGATCCCCTAGTGGGCTCTCTAAAGCCTCTATATTATAAATAGGGCCTTTACATACAGCCAGTTGCCTGAACTCAACAGTTGTACTCACACCTGAGAGATGCTGCGACAAACAGATAATGGGAAATGCTGCAGCATGATTCAGGAAATGACATCACTTCCTGGACTGGTGTCGCACATCTATTCATCTAGACAGTGCTTACAGGCAGCGTCTGCTGGTGTTATGAGGGGGGGATAATCTGAGAGTCTGCAACAGTTTGGAAGGCAGACAGGCTTTATGACATTTAAATTTGAGAAGCAACAAGAGAAAAGAAGCTGGGGCAGACAGAGTATGCATGGAAGCGTCCTTCCGGATACCGTACCTCTTTGGGTTCACAAGAGTAATAATGAGCGGCAACTGCTTTCCCTGTGGATGAAAAAGCTGCTTTTCAGAGGTGGAAGAGTGGCTGGGCCCCATATTGGGAAATCATCTTTTAATGGGGGGAAGGGGGGATCTAATATACTTTCACTCCCATACAACTATACAAAATGAATTAGTCTAGTATAGTTATCATACTGTACAGGGTACAAAGTACAGCAGTAAGTAGAATGTAAGAGCTGGGCTATACTTTCCCTTTTCTACACTACCTTATTCTGTACACTGAGCTGTATACAGTGGGGAAAATAATTATTTTAACCCCTGCAGATTTTGTAAGTTTGCTCACTTACAAAGTAATGAAGGGTCTATACTTTTTATCATAGGTGTATTTAAAAAATCCAGAAAAAAACACATAAAACAAATGCTATAAATTAAGTTGCAGTTCAGTAAAGTAAGTATTTAATCCCCAAGCAAAACACAACTTAGTACTTGTGCCAGCCATTTCTGTGTTTATTAAAAGTCAGCAGCTACAAAAAGTATAGCTGCTGACTTTTAATAAACACACACCCACACCCACCTGTCCAGCGATGCGACTACCCGAAGATGGTTCTCTCCCCTGCCTCTCCTCGGCACTGGCATCACTAGTGTGGGCACCCGGCTGTGACAGCTTGCATCCTCACAGCCGGGTGCGCACTGCTCGTTGCACGTCCTGAATGGCTGGGCAATCTTCTGGGACCTGTGACGTGTCCCAGCAGATTGCAAGGAGGGAGGGGCCACCTAGGCAGCCCAAGCGGACGTGGGAGCTAGGTACCTGTCAAAACAAAATGACATGCCAAATGTGGCATGTCTTGGGGTCAGGAATCCAGGAATCCTTAAAGCTGAACTTCCACTTTTGGGTGGAACTTCGCTTTAAGGTCTGGAGACTGACTAGGCCACTCCATGACCTTAAAGCGTTTGTAAAGGTGTTTTTTTTTTTTTTTAAAATAACAAACATGTTATACTTACCTTCACTGTGCAGCTCGTTCTGCACAGAGTGGCCCCGAACCTCGTCTTCTGGGGTCCCTCGGCGGCTGTTTCAGCTCCTCCCCGCAAGCATTCACCACCTTAATGCGAGCTCCCTCGCACGGTGGTGAGTGCTTGCGGGCGCGCTCCCGTGATACAGCCGGCGGCTATAGCCGCTCGCTGTATCACTCGGCCCCGCCCCCCGGCGCGCCGCGTCATCGGATGTGATTGACAGCAGCGCGAGCCAATGGCTGCGCTGCTTTCAATCCATCCACTGCAGCCAATCAGCGGCCAGGGTGAGCGGAGGAACAGATGTCGGGAACGCGAAGCTGACTTTCGAGGCGTCAGGTAAGTAAAACGGGGGGGCTGGGGGCGGCGGTTCTGTCAGAAGTTTTTTCACCTTAATGCATAGAATGCATTAAGGTGAAAAAATTTTTACCTTTACAACCCCTTTAATGTGCTTTTTCTTGAGCCACTCCTTTGTTGCCTTGGCGGTATGTTTTTGGTCATTGTCATGCTGAAAGACCCATCCACAACCCATCTACAGTGTTCTGGCTGAGGAAAGAAGGTTCTCATCCAAGATTTTACAATACATGGCCCTGTACATCGGCCCCTCAATGCAGCAAAAGTGGCCTGTACCTGTAGCATAGAAGCAGCCCCAAAGCATAATGTTTTCACCTCTGTGCTTGACTGTTGGGATGGTGTAATTAGGGTCATAGTCAGCATTTTTCTTATTCCAAACACAGTGAGTCGAGTTAATGCCAAAGAGCTCAATGTTGGTCTTATCTGACCACAGCACTTTCTCCCAATCCTTCTCTGAATCATTTAGATGTTAACAGGCATGACTGTGCATGTGCCTTCTTTAGGAGGGGGATTTTTCGTGCTTGGAGGGAAAATGCTAACTATGACCCTAAGAACACCATCCCTACAGTCAAGCAAGGAGGTGGAAACATGATGCTTTGGGGCTGTTTCTCTGTTAAAGGTACAGACTGACTTTGCCACACTGAGGGGCCAATGGATGGGGCCATGTATTGTAAAATCTTGGATGAGAACCTTCTTCCCTCAGCCAGTACACTGAAGATGGGTCATAGATGGGTCTTTCAGCATGACATTGACCCAAAACATACCACCAAGGCAGCAAAGATGTGGCTCAAGAATAAGCACATTAAGGTCATGGAGTGGCCTAGCCGGTCTCCAGACCTTAATCCTATAGAACATTTATGGAGGGGGCTGAAAATTTGAGTTGCCAAGCGACAGCCAAGAAACCTTAAGGATTTAGAGAAGATCTGTAAAAAGGAGTGGACCAAAATCTTTCCTGAGATGTATGCAAACCTGGTCACTAACTACAAGAAACGTCTTACCTCTATGCTTGCCAACAAGGGTTTCTTCAGCAAGTACTAAGTCATGTTTTGCTTTGGGATCAAATACTTGTTTACTGACTGAACTGCAACTCAGTGGGGGTTATTTACTAAAGCTGGAGAGTGCAAAATTAGTCTCACTTCTGCAGAGAAACCAGCTTTTAACCTCACCTTGTTCAATTAAGCTTTGGCAATAAAACCTGGAAGCTGATTGGTTTCTATGCAGAAGTGAGCCTGAAGCTGCACTCTCCAGCTTTAGTGAATAAACCCCAATGCATAACATTTGTATCAAGTGTTTTTTCTAGATTTTAGGTTGATATTCAGGGGTTGATTTACTAAAGGAAAATAGACTATGCACTTTGTAAAGTGCTGTTGCACTCTGCAAGTGCAGGTGCTCCAGAGCTTAGTAAATGAGCAAAAACCTTTGCTGACTTCCATCATCCAATCATGTGCAAGCAGTAATGCATGTTTTTAAAATTTCCCTTGCATGTGTTGGATATTCTATGCGAAGTGAAGCATTACCTCATTTACTAAGCTCTGGAACAACTGTTCTGTCTCTATCATTTAAAATATGCCTATGATAAAAAATTATAGACCCTTTATTTCTTTGTCAGTGAGCAAACTTACAAAATCTGCAAGGGATCAAGGAATGCAAGGGATCAAATAACTATTTTCCGCACTGTATTTCCTATTCCACTCCTCCTTATTCTGTACACTTTGCTGTCCCTTCCCTATTCCACAACGCATCAATCTGTACACTTTGACGTACATTCCCCATTGAAACTGACTTACACTGTACATGATGTACTTAACCGGTTCCTGACCGGTTTGCGTACTTATACTGCTGCACAATGGCACCGCTGCGTAAACCCTGTATGGGTACGGGTCCCCTCTAAGACCTGCCAGAAGGCATGAGCGCACCCGCTGCACGGGGGGACGCGATGTGCGTGGCCGGTGGGTGCGATCACCGCTGGCCAGCGCGATCGCATTCAACAGAGCCAACATGGGGATTTGTATGTGTAAACACACAAATCCCTGTTCTGTCAGGGAAGAGGAGACATATCGTTTGTTCCTACTAAGTAGGAACAACGATATGTCTCCTCCCCTGGTCAGTCCTATTCCCATACAGTTAGAACACATCTAGGGAACACACATTTAACCCCTTGATTGCCCCCTAGTGTTAACCTCTTCCCTACCAGTGACATTTACACAGTAATTAGTGCATATTTATATAAATAAATGTCAATGGTCCCAAAAATGTATCAAAAGTGTCTGATCTGTCCGTCGCAATGTTGCAGTACCGCTAAAAATCACAGATTACCGCCATTACTAGTAAAAAAATTTAAATAATTCAAATGCCATAAATCTTTCCCATAGTTTGTAGACACTATAACTTTTGTGCAAACCAATCACTATACGCTCATTGCAATTTTTTTTACCAAAAATATATAAAAGAATATATATTGGCCTAAACTGATGAAGACATTTGTTTTTTTTTAAAAAATTGGGGGATATTTATTATAGCAAAAATAAAAAATATTGTTTTGTTTTTTTAAATTGTCGCTCTTTTTTTGTTTATAGCGCAAAAAATAAAAACCGCAGAGGTGATCAAATACCACCAAAAGAAACCTCTATTTGTGGGAAAAAAAGGATGCAAATTTTGTTTGGGTACAGCATTGCATGACCGCACAATTGTCAATTAAAACGAAGCAGTGCCAAATTGTAAAAAAGTGCTCTGGTCAGGAAGGGGGTAAAATCTTCCGGGGCTGAAGTGGTTAAAGTCCTGAGATTCCATTTCTGGCATCTTTTAGATTTAGGAAATGGAACTGTGTAATGCTGGATCAGCTAATGCAGTGGTCAAGACTAAGGATGAGCCGAACACCCCCTGGTTCGGTTCGCAACAGAACATGCGAACAGGCAAAAAATTTGTGCGAACACCGTTAAAGTCTATGGGACACGAACATGAAAAATAAAAAGTGCTCATTTTAAAGGCTTATATGCAAGTTATTGCCATAAAAAGTATATGGGGACCCGGGTACTGCCCCAGGAGACATGTATCAATGCAAAAAAAAAGTTTTACAAATGGCCGTTTTTTTCAGGAGCAGTGATTTTAATAATGCTTAAAGGGAAACAATAAAAATGAAATATTCCTTTAAATATCATGCCTGGGGGGTCCCCTTAATCTGCCTGTAAAGTAGCGCATCTTTCTCATGTTCATAACAGTCCCACAGCAAAATTACATTTCTAAAGGAAAAAATGTCATTTAAAATTGCTCGCGGCTGTAATGTATTGCCAGATCCCGGCAATATACATAAAAGTTCATTGAAAAAATTGGTGAACCCAGCACCAAAATTTAAAAAAAAGTGGCGTGTGTGGGGCCCCCGGGCACTATATACTCTGAACTGAAGTATATATATACACCATACGGACTGCACTATGTACTCTGCAGAAAAATTGGGCCTTAGATGTTGGTGGTGACAGAACACTGTAACCCCTCACAGTTACCCTTGTTGGGCGCAGGAACGGACACTGCTGTTAAATATTATTTAAAAAATTGTAATTACATGCCAACAGGGGCAGAAAATGTGGCCTTGGGTGGTGGTGCCACAACACTGTAACCCCTCACAGTTACTCTTGTTGGGCACAGGAATGGGCCCTGCTATTAAAAATGATTTCAAAAATTGTAATTACATGCCCCTGTTAAACAGGGGCAGAAAAATTTGGCCTTGGGTGGTGGTGCCACAACACTGTAACCCCTCACAGACTCTGTTGTTGAGCGCAGGAACGAGCCCTGCTGTGAAATATTAGATCAAAAATTGTAATTACACGCCCCTGTTAAACAGGGGCAGAAAAATTGGGCCTTAGGCGGCGGTGGTGGTGACACAACACTGTAAAGCCTCACAGATACTCTAGTTGCGCGCAGGAACAGGCCCTGCTGTTAAATATTATATCAAAAATTTTAATTACATGCCCCTGGTAAACAGGGGCAGAAATATTGGGCCTTGGGTGTTGGTGGTGGAGCCACAACACTGTAACCCCTCACAGTTACTCATGTTGGGCACAGGAACGGGCTCTGCTAATAAATATTATATCAAAAATTTTAATTACATGCCCCTGTTAAACAGTGGCAGAAAAATTAGGTTTTGGGTGGTGGTGGGTCCCTAAACCAAAAATATTGTTGGAAGCTAGCATCATCATGATTTAGGAGGAATAGGATAGGCAGCATAGGCAGTCTTCAAGGGATCCCAGATCTATAGCAAATCCAATCAGTTACATCAGCACCGGGTACTTGATAGCTGCTAATCCAGGACTGATTCATTTTTATAAATGTGAGCCTATCAACAGAGTCTGTGGACAGGAACACTCTTTGATCCATTACAAACCCTCCAGCAGCACTGAATGTGTGTTCAGAAAGCACGCTGGATGCAGGACAGGCCAATAGCTCGATTGCATATTGAGCAATGTCTGGCCAGTGGTCCATCCTCAAGACCCAGTAACCCAGTGGATGCTCTGTTGGAAAGGTCTCCAAGGCTGCTCTTGCCCCTAGATATTCCTGCACCATATAATGCAGACGCTGGTGATGGTTGAACCTATCAGACCTTGGCACAGAGGACTGATAAATTGTTTAAAGGCATCAGTCAGCTGGCCACCTTCTCCACTGCTCTTCCTCTGACCGAACAAAGCCTCATAGTTACATAGATACATAGTTTGTAAGGTTGAATAAAGACACCAAAATAAATGTAGCGCTATTGATAATGGTGATGAACAGGTCAGTGGTAATAACCACTGAAACAAGAACGTAAGTATGACCAATATAGCACAATAAACAAATGAAGTTCAATAGTGCTCAAATAGGTGGCAATGGAATGGTAGTCCCATAATAAAAAATTGGTGGAATGAGTCCAACATAGATGGAAAATCTTCACGTCTGTATATCAATGGTTATACGATCGTGAACAGGAAACAGATGAAATACGCTTACCAGAGAAGGTGGATTCGGATTCCGGTGACAACGAATCAAACAGGCTCAGAGATCCCAGATGGAAAGTGGTTGGTCCAAGAAACCCCGGATCTCAAGGGGAATCTTCCCTCTGTTGTCCCAATCGCGACTGCCAGTCCGGAAGGCCGAAGGGGAGTCCCAGCCACATGGAAGTCTCAGATGTATAGGTGGTTCCCAAAAAATATATATGAAAGCACCAATGGTGCAGATCAAATGATGTATTTATTGGATGACACCAATAATCAACAAACAGTTTAAAATAGCGTGATCACTTAAAAAGATAAAATCAAGTGTAGGAAAGAGTAGCTCGCCCGACGCCCCAGTTGAAGTCCATTTGGACGAATCAGTCCTGGATTAGCAGCTATCAAAACATTGCCTTCCACATGCCGCTAGAGAACGTAATGGCCTTACATGAAAAGAAATTGCGTTTTTTTAACCTGCCACTGTGGTACAGCACATTCCACAAATTCACGAAAGGGGACAGAGTCTACAAGCTGAAAAGGCAGTAGTTGCAGTGCTAGCAATTTGGCCAAGCTAGCATTTAGATGCTGAGCATGTGGATGGCTGGGACAGAATTTATTTTTACGGTTCAGCAACTGGGGTAGGGAAATTTGTCTGCTGAAATTAATTGGTGGTGTACTGATAGCAGATTTGCTGCAAGTACCTGACACTGATTGCTATACCTTCATTCCTCTCAGTGCAGGTTTCTGAGAGGACTTAAGGTATAGTAGGGTTGGAGATCTCAGATGAGGAGCAAGGAGAAGTCCACCTTTTTCCATGATGTGGGTCTTTCAAGAGCTGTTGCCAACAGACTGCATGGCAGGTCATCATATGTCTGGTCAAGCATGTGGTACTCAAGCGGCTGCTGTTCTGACCACGCTTGATCCGCTTCAGACATAGGTTGCAAACAGCAATGGTGTGATCTGCTGCACACGCGTCGAAAAAGGCCCACACCAAGGATTTAAAAGTCAGCGGGGAGTCAGCAGTGCCCTGCACCTGCAGAGCTCTGCAGTGTGATGCAATACGGTGGCTGCCCTTAAGCTACCCCCTGGAGGACATCCTGCCTCGTTGGAGTTGTGCCTCCTCCTCCTCACTTTCCTCTTCTCTTCTCTCAGGCACCCAAGAATAGTCAGTGACCTCATAATCCCCTCCCTCCTCATCACTGGAGCAAACTTGGCAGTATGCTGCAGCTGGGGGAACATGACTGCCATTTTCTTGTCCTTCTGTGGCACCCCCTCTCTCTAGGCTCATGTTACTCCCTTCCTCAACCTGTGAACCAACATTAGAGCCATCAAATCACTGCGCATCCTCCAGCAGCATGCAACCAACACTGTGGTCGAATAATTCTGGGGACTCTTCTGTGTATAATGGTGGAGCTATGGAAGGAGTGACTGTGGACAAGGAGCCGGTGGAATAGGCCGCTTTGGCAGCTGCGTTGGAAGGCAAACTACTCTGAGTCTGGGTGACAGAGGATGAGGAGGATGAGGATGGCTTTGTTATCCACTCCACCAACTCTTCTGCATGTTGTGGCTCAATAACATGGCCAGGAGCAAAAAAAAAGGAAAGCGTGCCCCACGGCCACCTGCAGAGGATGCACCATGTCCATGACCATCACTGTTGACTGTAGAAACAGAGGCTGCTTGCCGTCTTTTAGTTGCCTGTGAGCGTCTGCCTCCTCTTGATGGCCTTCCGGACATGATTTTTTTTTTATAACACCGCACTACACTGTATTATATACTATGCACACCGCCTGAAGTGTATTAGAAACAGTACACCACCGAATGCACTGTATAATAAGGCTACACTGAATGCAAAGTATATATATATATATATATATACAGTGTATGTATATATATATATATATATATATATATATATATATATATATATACACTGTATATATATATATATATATATATATATATATATATATATATATACATTAATACACCACCTGAAGTGTATTAGAAACTGTACACACTGTATTAGATACTGTGTACACTGCATTTACTGTATTAGAAACTGTACAGCGGCTGCACTGTATTATATACTGTGTACACCACCTGAAGTGTATTAAAAACTGTACAGACTGTATTAGATAGTGTGTACACCGCTTGCACTGTATTAGAAACTGTACAGCGGCTGCACTGTATTATATACTCTGTACACCATCTAAAGTGTATTAGAAACAGTACACCACCAAATGCACTGTATAACTAGGCTGTACCAATTGCAGAGTATATATATATATATATATATATATATATATATATATATATATATATATATATATATATATATACATATATATATACACTAGACTATATACTAAACTGTACACACTCTATTAGATACTGTGTACACCGCCTGCACTGTATTAGAAACTGTACAGTGGCTGCACTGTATTATATACTGTGTACACCACCTGAAGTGTATTAGAAACTGTACACACTCTATTCAGGTGGTGTACACAGTATATAATACAGTGCAGCCAGTGTACAGTTTCTAATATATATATATATTAAGGAAAATTGTTTACCATAATTTTCCTTTCCCGGATCCTCCCCATGATTCTCATTTGCTCTGACATGCACTCTGAACTGTAAGGTCTTATATAGACAGGTGTGTGGCTTTCCTAATCAAGTCCAATCAGTATAATCAAACACAGTTGGACTCAAATGAAGGTGTAGAACCATCTCAAGGATGATCAGAAGAAATGGACAGCACCTGAGTTAAATATATGAGTGCCACAGCAAAGGGTCTGTGTTTTTCTGTCAATATGGGGTGCTGTGTGTACATTAATGAGGAAGAAAATGAACTTAAATGATTTTAGCAAATGGCTGCAATATAACAAAGAGTGAAATATTTAAGGGGGTAATACTTTGAATACTTTCTGAATACTTTCCGTCCCCACTGTATACATATCCTAGTCTGACTGTATACAATATATATATATATATATATATATATATATATATATATATATATATATATATCAAATACACTGGCACTAACTAAATAACCTGCCTGCTTAATTTAACTCAAGCTATCTTCCCTTTTACGCCACCAACACTATACGCGGCCGCTATGTAAGCAGACTTATATAGTGTGGGGCATGGACTTAGTCCTCCTGAGCCATGATTGGCCAAAGGCACCCTGCCTTTGGCCAATCATGGCTCTCACAGCAGAGCGTGCTGTGATTGGCCAAAGGCAGGTCAGGTGCATGCTTTGGCCTAATCATCATACAGCAATGCACTGCGATCTCGCAGTGCATTATGGGGTGTTCCGTGGCACTCGAATTTCCCGCAACCGCCCCATAATGTTTGACTCGAACATCAAGCTCATCCCTAGTCAAGACCTTATGAGAACTCTTATGATCACCTGTCTTGCTAAAGTCATCATTGGACTTTCTCAAAACCTAGAAATTAGAGGAATGCCCTGCATCAGGTATCAGCGTCAGCTGAAAGCACAGTCAGAGAACAAGTGCAAGCGTTTACTGTTCCACTTGATTAGACATGCAGAAGATGATTCTATAGAAGTTTATAGGGATTAAAAATACAGATTTGGCCAATGCAAAGATTTCATGGCAGGATGTAGATATTGCAGTGGATACAGGTATAAGAAAGTGCACTTATTCTTTATCCTTAATACTGAGTCCTGTAGACCCTAAACCTGACCATGACCTAAATGTAACCCCTAACACTAAACTAACCCCTTTCTGCAGTATAATCACTTTGTCTCCATAAAGAGCAACCACACTGAACTAAGCAGATCCTGCACAGAAAACTACTATTTTTTTCCTGCAGGCCATGATACAACTAAATTAGAAAAACAATCCTTATTCCTGATATGCTGGAGTGGTCCCTTTAAGGATTTCTTTTGGTTATTACTTTTATCAAACACCTAAAAAAAGTAACAATAGCAAAAAAGAAGCATATTTTTGTTATGGATCAGAGAACTTCCAGGGGAGCATTTATTTCATTAATCTCCATGTACACAAAAATTAGTTTTCTTTTGTAGCCTAATAATTAGATTAATTTTGAATGTTCATGATTACTCTTGTGGCACATAAATGATTGCTCTGAATTTTGTTCGCCAGGAAGCATAGTCTAGAATAAAACTGTGTCAACCCTACACTTGCCAGATAAGGCTCTTTATCTTAATCATTGAACACAGACAGGATTGTCAAATGTTCAATCTATTCAGCCAGTCTTCATGGCAGAACATTAATATTTTATTTGCTTTAATATTTTCTCTGTGATGCATCATGCAGGTGAAGTGTAAGTGGATTTGACGACTCTCCAGGGTTGACTTGACAACTAGAGGGAAACAAAATTCAGCATTATCCTTCTTTTATTTTCTCTTCAATACACTAAATTACTTTCCAATTTGGAGCTGTCATGCATAACATACCAAATTATTTAAAGTAATAGCAGAGGACTATTCTGTTGTCTTTTGCAGTCTGTAGTTGAATATTTAGGATATATGCATCTTCTTTAATAATATTCTTTGCATGTTACATTGTGTGATAATAGAACAAAATACAGATATTGTGACAGTTGCATTATTTCGTGTTGCAGACCAGTTTACAAGTCATTTCTCTGTAATGTTGTGTCCCACTTCACATTTAATAGATGAGTCCAAAAAAAAAAAATTCAGTAATATATCAATGTCAACAGCCTGAATCTCTTTACTGGACTGAATATTCTCCGGACTTCAGTGCTGAGATCCTCTTACTGGAGTTCCCCCACCCCAGCAGCCAGGATTGTCTCCTTTGAAGCAGAGGGAATATACATGTGAAGTACAACTAAACTTTTACATTTGTCTGTCATTTCCCCTTTGTTTCTCTGCTTTTCTATTTCATCTTCTCCCTCCAACCCTTTTTCTCTTTCTTTACCCATTCCTTTTTTTCCTATTTTCTTGTCCCTGTCTATCTCATAGCTACATAGTTAGTCAAGTTATAAAAAAAAAAAAATGATCCACCGAGTTCAACCAATAGAAAAGTGCACTTGTAGTGCAAATTGGATTTTCCTTTAGTAAATAACCCCCTATAACTTTTGCGCTCAATATACCAAGCAATATACCCTTATTGGGATTTTTTTACCAAAAATATGTAGCAGAATACATATTGAATACAAATATCAATTTATAAAGAAATTACATTTTTTTTGGATATGTTTTATAGCAGAAAATAAAAATATTGTTTTTTTTCCAAAATTGTCAGTCTTTTTTTGTTTATAGTGTAAAAAATAAAAACTACAGAGGTGATCAAATACCGCCAAAAGAAAGCTCTATTTGTGGGAAAAAAAGGACAAACATTTTATTTGGGTACAGCATCGCACAACCCCACAATTGTCAGTTAAAATAACAGTGCTGTATCATAAAAAATGGCCTGGTCAGGAAGAGGGTAAAACCTTCTGGAACTCAAGTGGTTAATAAATACATTGAAAACACCCATATACAGAAACCTATAATTACAGTTGATCAAAAAGGCATAACCGCTGGGGAAGCAAAATTCCTTCCTAAATCCCGAAACAATTAAATATTCCCTGTATCAACAATCTCTGATGTTATTACTTATAAAAAATTAAAATAGCCTATTATATTCTGTGCATTTTGAAATGCATCCAGCTTAAAAAACAAAACAAGAAGATAGTCAACTGAACTAGCTAGAACTAGTTCCTGAGGTCCTCCATGCCTCTTATGGCCTTGTTCCCAGGCATACACTCGTGTGAAGGCTTGTGTTTGCTGCACAGGATAGACAGGTATTCCATGCATATCTGTGCAGGCAAGTTACATTCATTCCTATTGGGGTGCATCAGCTGCATAGACACAACTGCTGCTCCCAATTTGACATCCGTGTGGGTGTGTGTGCAGGTGCTTGTACCTGAACTCACACTGTCTGCGTTTGAGGACACGCAACCACACAGACTGCCTGCACGTGGATGACCTGAACACATGTGTATCAATTGTGTGCAACACAAATGGGTGTCTGCTTAAGCAGGCTCCTGTGAAGGAGGCCCATCGGTTTGGTTGCCCTACTCTACACTCTCTCCAGTTCTGCAACATTTTGTGAATTGGTGCCCAAAATTGAACTGAATATTCTAGATGAAGTATTGATAATGTTTTGTACAGAGGCCGGATTATGCTTCTACTCCTGAAGTCCATACATCTTTTATTACATGAAAGTGTTTTGTTTGCTTTAGAAACTGCAGTTCGGCATTACATGCTGTTATTAAAGTGGGGTTCCACCCAAAAAAACAAATATACATAAAAAATCCTAAAAACAAAAACAAAAAAACATTTGGATATTTTTTTTTTTTTTAACTTACCTCTAAATGCCTGTTGCTAGGTGGTCCCTCGTAGTCTGCCCCTTCCTTTGCCTGGGCTGGTGACATCACTTCCCCCTCGGCACAGGAAGGGCTCAGCTCTGCTCCCTCCCTCCTGTCAATCATCTGGGACCCATTACAGGTCCCAGGTGACTGAGCGGCCAATCACGGCGAGTGGCGCCGCTCGCGCAGTGGATGCCAGGCTGTGAAGCCACAGCCCGGCGCCCACAGTTGCAATGCCGGCGCCGCTGAACGGAGGGGGAGACGAGCGGGGCTTCGATCCCCCGTATCGCTGGACCCTGGGACAGGTAAGTGTCCAATTAAAAGTCAGCAGCTGCAGTATTTGTAGCTGCTGACTTTTAATTTTTTTTTTTTTTTAATGCCCCCCCTGGGTGGAACTCCTCTTTAAGTCTATAATGTGCCAGAACATTCTTCTCAATTATTGACTTCCCCAGCTGTACTCACCCTACAATGTATGATTTTAGCTCGTCTCAAGTGAATAACTTTACATTTATCAACATTAAACCTAATTTGCCAAATAGTTGCTCAATTAAACAGGTGTGTTGTTAAGATGGAGACATCCTGTAAGGTCTTTATTTTTTTTTTTTTACTCACCGAACCTTTTCTGATTCAGCTGGAAGTCATTCATTTAGTGCAAGTATCACTGCTTCCACTAAATGAATGACTTCTCGCTCCTTGCACCAAGGACACTGTGCAGGCTTGCTGCCTATGTCCTAGCAACCGATGAAGTCATTGGTTCCCCTGAAACAAAAAACAAACAATGAGCATGGGATCTCCCCCAAAATACAAAACTGATCCTTATCTAAGCATGCAGTCTGGCTGGACAGGAATGGGATGGGCAGTGAGTGTGAGCCCTCTCCTGAAACAAAATAAGCATCCAATGGACTCATCTTGGATGACATTTCCCCAGCTGCAAGCTGCTAGAAAAAAAATGCTTGAGTGGATGCTGGCTGACCTTATTCAGTTTTTTACATGGGGTACCTTGTTAAAATTCATAGCAGACCTTCATCAACAAAAGAAAAGTGTCTGTATAGATTTTTAGTGAGAACCTCATACTGTTTTTGTGGGGTTCCCCCTTACAATTCATAGCAAATCCTCATCTAGGATAAGGGTTTAAATAAGATGTTGAGGGGATATATATATATATATATATATATATATATATATATATATATATATATATATATATATATATATATATATATATATTGTCTATCTGTATATATATATATATATATATATATATATATATATATATATATATATATATATATATATATATGTATATATATATATATATATATATATATATATATATATATATATATATATATATATATATATATATATATGTATATATATTGATTTTACGCCAAACACCTAGCAAGCCAAACTTTGCTTGGTTCGCTTGTCACTAATTTTATTTCACTACATAGCTCTGTGTCATCTGCAAATACAGATATGGTACTTTAATCCCAAACTCTATAACATTTACAAATAGGTTAAAAAGCAAGGGTCCCAACACTAATCATTGGGGTCCATTTTTGGCCATTCAGAGTATGAATCATTAATTAATACTCTCTTTGAATACAGTTTTTAAGCCAGTTTTCTATCCATTTACAGACTGAACTTTCTAAAACTATAGACCAACACATTAGCTGTCTCTAGGGAACTGTGTCAAACACTTGTAGTTCAAGTACACTATAGCCACAGCCACTCTTTTGTGCTTATTTCCCCATAATAACAAAGAAGATTTGTTTAACTGCTTTGGTCTTGCATGAATCCATGATGACTATCATTTTTAGCATTGTTTTCTAGCAAAACCTCTCTTAGGTTGACTTTTATCGAAATTCCAAGTATCTTCCCAACTACTATCCATTTTTTCTCTCCCACTTCCTTCCCCTTTGTCTCACATATCAAGGTGTTTATCCAGGTCATTGTATAATTAGTAGTAGCTAGTTAAATTCAACTGTAGATATTTGGTAATGCTAAAGATGTTTCACCACTCATTCAGGTAGCCTCTTTGGGTCTAACAAGAGACAGGAACATACCTCAGCATTTATATCCACTTAGGTAAATGTTTCTCTTTTTTTTTCAAATGCTCTCTGTCTTATTTCCTTTCTTTATTTTTGTTACCTATGTGAACCCAATGTGACTTGCAGAGTCCTATGTTTGTATGTTTTTTAGCCATAAACAACATCTCTCTGCCTCATTTTGTCCTTGAAGTATGAAGAGGTCCCACAAAATGAACAAGAGTGCCAAAAGAAAATGCTTGCTCCAAAACTATGAAGTGTGTTACACTGAATAATTTAAAACACAAAACAACTCTTCTATATTCTTAAAATGGCAGCTCATATATCATGATGTGTTGTGGATGCAATGTAAAAAAGTGACATTGTTCATTCACAGTGGTGGCTGGTGAAGTTTTAAGATGGGGGGCGCAAGACCCCGCCCACCCTTTTTGACCCCTCCCACTTCTCATAAGCCCCACTACTTATATAATCCACCCACTCCGTCCCCTGTAGTACATCATATACCAGGCTGTACATTATACACAGGGCTCTGCACATCATATACCAGGCTGTACATTATACACACGGCTCTGTACATCATATACCAGGCTGTACATTATACACAGGGTTCTGTACATCATATACCAGGCTCTAAATTATACAGAGGGCTCTGTACATCATATACCAGGCTGTACATTATACACAGGACTCTGCACATCATATACCAGGTTGTACATTATACACAGGGCACTGTACATCATATACCAGGCTGTACATTATACACAGGGCTCTGCACATCATATACCAGGCCATACATTATACACAGGGCTCTTTACATCATATACTAGGCTGTACATTATACACAGGGCTCTGTACATCATATACTAGGCTCTACATTATACACAGGACTCTGCACATCATATACCAGGCTCTATATTATAAACAGGGCTCTGTACATCATATACCAGGCTGTACATTATACACAGGGCTCTGTACATCATATACCAGGCTCTACATTATACACCGGGCTCTGTACATCATATACTAGGCTCTACATTATACACCAGGCTGTACATTATACACAGGGCTCTGTACATCATATACCAGGCTCTACATTATACACAGGGCTCTGTACATCATATACCAGGCTCTATATTATAAACAGGGCTCTGTACATCATATACCAGGCTGTACATTATACACGGGGCTCTGTACGTCATAGACCAGGCTCTAGATTATACACCGGGCTCTACATTATACACAGAACTCTGTATATCATATACCAGGCTCTACATTATACACAGGGCTCTGTACATCATATACCAGGCTCTACATTATACACAGGGCTCTGTACATCATAAACCAGGCTCTACATTATACACCGGGCTCTACATTATACACAGAACTCTGTACATCATATGCCAGGCTCTACATTATATACCGGGCTCTAATGACACATCAGTCTGTCTCACAGCCCAGCCACACTCCACAGTCACCAGAGAAAAAAAAAACAGGAAACACAAAAAAGGTGCAATAGGCAGAGGTCACCGCAGACAATTAAGTACATATATACCACACATAGTCTTGCCATTGCCTCTACTTATTGCAAACTTGGCATACATACAGTTGTGTTTTAAAATGTGAATATGCAAAAAAAAAAAAAAAGTCAGCCATTCCACTCATGTGCATTCACCTTATGATTTTTTCTGGTGTAGATTTTTCACTTTTGCCAGAATTCTGTGAGCACAACACTGGCCCGACACTCAAGATTCACAGTCGCGACCATCTTTAATGAGTCCAATGCTTACACATTCATAGCGGACGCTCTCACTGAGTTAGAAGCTTCTGGATGGCTCAGTGACTACAATCCTGTTCTTATCCAGACTGGCTGAAGCACAGAAATGC